>NC_140644.1:17295695-17895695 GCF_978046115.1 Saccoglossus kowalevskii | reverse complement strand
TGATGACATAACTGCAGTAAATCAACATTATCTTTGGTGACATAACTGCAGTGAATCAACATTATCTTTGATGACATAACTGCAGTGAATCAACATTATAGTTGATGACATAACTGCAGTGAACCAACATTATCTTTGGTGACATAACTGCAGTAAATCAACATTATCTTTGGTGACATAACTGCAGTGAATCAACATTATAGTTGATGACATAACTGCAGTAAATCAACATTATCTTTGATGACATAACTGCAGTAAATCAACATTATCTTTGATGACATAACTGCAGTGAATCAACATTATAGTTGATGACATAACTGCAGTGAATCAACATTATAGTTGATGACATAACTGCAGTGAATCAACATTGTCTAAACATTGCCTTCAACAGTCAGCAAGTCTTGTGACTATCTCGCATCTCACGTCCATTTGAGTCTCTAACTACAACGGACTCACCTTTGTGGCAGCTCTGTGTAGTATACTATGCCTTAATGCCAATTTGTCAACACTTTTATCATATCCACCACCAATCAGACAGGCACATGGACAGCCACAGGTGATTGAATAATTGATAACCCAGTAGTCTCTCTTAAATAAACCTATATAGAAAATATCTGTTTATCAACACAAGATTCCAATACACACACTAAATAATGTACACCATAATTCAACAAGCCACAGGCACAGTTCCCACTAGTTATCAAAATTAAGATATATAGTTTTGTTTATAGTAATATAGTATGAACATAAACATGTCAGCTGATGCTTGATTATGATGATTTTTTAACATTAAAATGAATGAAATTCAGTCATCTTGTATCTGATCACCAAACGAGTACTTGTTCATATTGTGAGATATTGCTCTGGAACAGCATTAATTATAACAAAATGGCCACCAGTCAGCCATTTTGAGTATCTATGACATGATGTATAATGAATATATAACATTTGAACATAATCAGTTAAAGCATGTAAGAGATATGGCACTAGAACTGTAATCATTAAAACAAAATGACTGCCAGTGGCCATTTTGAATCCGATCTGAAAAATAAAATGATGTGCATCAAGGTCCCATAATGACTATGTTTGAACAAAATCTATCTGTAAACAGACAAGACCTGGTTCTGGAATGCCAGAGATGCTTGATTTTGATCATTTTTCAGCACAAAAATTGCTGCCATTCAGCCACCTTGAATCAAATTGCGAAACAAATTGATGTGCATATGTATAATATTATCTATGATGTATGTCTAAGATATGAGTAGGTAGGAATGTATAAGATATAGGTCCAGAGACACGAACAGACGCACGCACAGACTCACAGATACACGCGCACAGATAAATCAATAAGTTCTCATATGTTTTAGATTGTTTAGGTTCCATTGTACCTTCGTCTGTTAAAGCTAACTGTCCTAAGAGATCCTCTTTGTGTGGGTCCACACCAGCATCATAGATCACCAAGTCTGGACGGAATGTTTGGAAAATCCATGGCAAATTATGTTGGATCACATCCATGTAGTCTGCATTCCCAGTCCCACAATTCAGGCTGATATCCAAGTCACTTTGTTGTTTGAATAAGGGAAAGTTTTTACCACAGTGAACAGAAAACGTGAATACAGCGGGATCGTCTTTGAAAATAAAGGCAGTACCATCACCCTACAAGATATTGAAGATGTGATAGTATGAGAGGGTATATAAAGGTATAAAAATTTGCAATTGAGATCACCTGCATGGTCAAATAAGATATCATGTGAAAACATCTGTGATAGACGTTCATAGATGATAGGTGATTTTCAGGTCACTGCGAAATCTTGTGTATTACATTAAAGGTGTGAACTACTCCCATAGTTGGAGTATATGGCCATGTCCAATTTATGAACATGTGTATGCCCCCAATTTTAACATTTCAACCATTTTATAGAAATTTTGAAAATCGTTTGGCAAAAAAATGTTGGGTCAAAAAGCACCCTAATTTTGGGTCCAGTTTTCAACTGGTAGCGGAGCACTCCCAAAGTCCAGGCTGGGAACCGAACATTTGCTGGAACAATTGAACGATTTGAACTTGAATTTTTTCTTATTATAGCTCAAAGTCAAAATGCTGATCTTCTTTCAAAGAAGAATATGACATTTAGACTACCTTACTTCATTATAATTAACCATTCTCAAAATGTATAGCACAATATTAAGAATGAAAATACTCCCAAAATAGTTTCTGCGTTTGTCAAATCTAACACGTTTTTATGTTTGATTTCAAGCATAACCGAAAATGTTGTATCAAAAAGTAGGCTGTCATCTGATATAGATGTCCTTATTAAATAAGAACATAAATGCCATATTCTAGTGTAATTGCACGTCTCTTAGGTGATGAAGTAAAATGCTATGCAAACCAATCAAAGATAATGACGACCAACAAAATCCAACCAAATTTAGTGATGGTCACCATCTTTAATGAAATGCTTGATATATCAACGGTACGCACATGTATCAAACACAGAACAGCAAAATACACATGATATTTCTATTCTAAACCATTATTGCATTTGCGTGAAAGTGATGGCATGTATTAATATACATAAATTATCATATATAAAACTTTCATTTCAACACCCCCCCCCTAATTTCTGCTATTTTCGATAACTATGATGTTGAACCTGGCTGATGTACTTGACTTTCATAAAGATTATTATTTTTGAATTCTTGAAATGTTTCATAGAACCAAAATTACCTTGTAATACTTCAAGATTTGTAATATCAGTAAAAGCATTGACTCTACTACACTTAGTAATAAAACGTACATATCATACATACATACAGACACACTAACAGCAAAGGCTTCCAATGTGTGCTCCCCACATGAAAGTACAAAAAAAATCTCACCTGGTGTACATCTAAGTCTATAACCAGGACTCTTGACACTTTGTTCCTGAGAATCAAATACTTGGCAGCGACAGCGATGTCGTTAAAAAGACAGTAACCTGCGCCATATGCTGGGAATGCATGGTGAGTACCCCCTGCTGTACTACATGCAAGACCACATTGCAGAGCTGCTTCAGCAGTTAAAACAGTACCACCTCCAAAAAATAAATCAATAATACCATTTTAGACAAGTTGAGAAGAATTTGACTAGTACAAAAAAACACAAAGTATACAGAATACATCTTGTCAGTTACTATAATGTTCTTACAGTTCTGTTTTTGAAGTTATGTTGTCCATGCCAAAACAATGACAAAAGTAGCCCCCCCCCTCCTCTATTCAGCTGACAAAAAAAAAATTCAATTCAATTCAATTGACAAACCCAGGTAACGTCACAAGGAGATCCCATAGCTATAGTTTACTACCCCTGTTACCAAATTTCTATGGTCAAAACCAGTCACTTTGATGATTCACCTAAGATTTTCTTGAGATGCACTTAAAGAAATAACATAGGTGTTTCTATAGTCAAAATAAGTCATTTCAATGATTCAGTATACGTGTAGGAATTGGAATTTTTTGTTTGCATGTGCTAATATTGCAAATACAGTATGCTTAAATTAATAAACATAAGAATAAGACCTACTGGAATTTTCTTATAGAATCTTTTTATTCATTATCCTATTATTTTGGCCGATTTCCTATTAATTTATTCAGAAATTTTAGTTTATGTCTCTCATTGGTCACAAAACTCAATCTGGTGGCTTAGATATATTTCTATAAGTATAACTAAATATTTCCAACTACATTTTTGTTAAATTTCAATAGGATTCCTACAGGACAAGCATTAAATGTCCTATAAGAATACTCATTCCTATAGGACAGTCCTATAGAAACTTGCTGCCCTAAGGGATGGTAAATTCCTATATGAACTGGCTGTCCTTTAGAATTCTTATAGTACAATTCTATCAAAACTGGCTGTCTTCAGGAATTCCTATAGGCCAGTTCTGTAGAAACTGGTTGTACGACTTTTTCGTAATGTGAGCCAAAATAATATAAAATCAATCTCAGAGTCACACATTTTGTCTGTACTTTTTTCTCCTTCTTGAATCTGTTTTAGAATGCTTGTACAGTTATGTTTAGTAAATTTTCTTTTTATTTTATTCAAGAAATAATTTGTATTGAATAAAATATATATAAACATTGACTTCATTCATATTGGACATACCTGTTTCATAACGACATCTGCTTACAAGTCCTTCACTCCAAACGAACCCAGTTTTTCTTTGCGCCTTTTCATCAGTCCAACCATTAAAAAAGTCTTCTATGTAATCTTTGGTGTGAACGGCTTCAGTCAGTAAGTCCTTACTGGCTTTCACTGGCATCAACACCTGCCGTTCACAAATCACATTCTGTTCTAATAAAATCTGGTACAGTCTTTCAAATTTCCTCATTTGGAACCGATGTCCTGGAGGTAGGTAGCACACATAGCCTTCATGGTGCACAATGGGTGGCCCTTTAAATGCACAGGGAATTGTACTGGAAATCTGCAGAAGAGTTTCAATTTAAAGATACGTTGTAGTGATATGTAACACAATAAGGCTAAAAATAAGACTTAAATTTGTTTTTTGGTCAGCTCGTGTCAGTTCAAAGAAAGGGGGTTATATACATACTGTACTATCGCAACTTTTTTTCTGTTTTTTTCCCAAAGCATCATTAAAACAAACATAAAATTTTTTAGAAAAAAACTACAAAGCATAAATATCTTAGAAACAAATTGTTTTTTTGTTTTTTTTTTAGCATAATAAAATTGTATAAGAAGCAAACTTGTGAAACTTGTTATGGAACACAATTTTGTAAGTGATGACCACTGCCCTAGCTAGGGGGACCGCTCAATCCCATGGATTGCACCACATGCTCATGGGTAATTAACTCCGCCTCTATCCACTAAGTAAATGAATGCTTATTATGCTCGCTTACTCAAACTATGATTGACAGGCATTTTGTATACATTAGCCACCATTTTAAACTCAAGATTTGTACTTTTCGCGGCACGTTTCAACAACTTTTATACAAAAGCCCAACCAGACGAGTGTAATCGCTAGCGTACATATTAATGCTCCCATAGTAATGTATTTAGAATCACAGCTTGATCTCTAAACATCGTAAATGGCACATTCTCTGAGCTCTCGCCACAATGTGAGCGGCTTGGTTCGGATTAACATACTAATATAATTGCGATGGCCATCTTGCCCCTATTCATAGTATTGATTCCCCTTTAAAAGTTATTGTATAGTAAAACAGATTTACCGCTAAAATGTGGGCTCCATTGGACAGTGAGTGGTCTTGCAATATATGGTGTAGAATCAGGGTGCATAGACTGCTGTGCCAGTATCTCACATTTTAATCTCCAGTTTTCAAAACAACTGCCGAGATATGCCTACAGGAATGACGGAACCTGGTGACTTTTTTTATTCATTTTGAATGGAAGAATACCACTTTATCACATCACAATTACAAAATTGTACGATTTTGGCTTAGATTTTTTGCAACTGGGAAGGTTGAATTGTTTTTTTCGCAACTTTCTCATTCTTTCTACACCCTTGGTCACATATTGTAAAATGACTAATTTTCGCTGGGTTTAAATTACGCTGATTTACTGAATATGCATTTCAGGCATATTCAGTGAGTTTTAAATTCACGGTTTCAAAGAGACTATATTCAAGTCGTATATAGTAACCAAGGAAATTTAAATAACATTGTAACAAATGGAAAATTGTGAAAAAGATATATTTTCCAAACAAACCAAAGTAATTATTTAAAAATATCCAACAGATATTTGAAAGCAAACAGAATAAAATATTCTTTCAAGTTTTTATTTTGTATTTTATTAGACAGATGCGACTAACTAAAACCATACAATCAGTCTACTGTATTAGGTCTATGCTAAAACCCACGATGTATGGCACCAGCAATTTAGTGCCGGGTTAGGGGTCGAACATTGAAATACTGTGGAGGGCGAAAATATTTTGTAGTCGCCCGAGATTTGTTCAGTTTTTCGAATCACAAGTTTGTTTCAATGTTACATTTACTTCAGTGCCAAATTGGCATAATATTCTTTCATGTATGCAATTGTATAGTTTTGTTTTAAGCCCCCCCCCCATGATAAAATGGTTTCACCCCTTGATAATGATTGAAAATGTTGTACCTTGCAAAAGTTTCGAACAAATCCAGAGCTTCCATCAAAAGCTAATGACCACAGCGCCCCCACACGTTTTACGAGCATTTATTCAGCAGCTGAAAATGTGACGCACTGTGTTGAAATTCGAATCATCCGTTTTAAATGTCGACGAGAGTAAATCTTCCCCGGCACAACTGCTCCAAAAGTCTGCCAAATCAACTGTGTTACCACAAACCACTGTTCGGTCGGTCGTCGACCTTTGAACTGTTAAGGTCACCGACGTTTACGCATTCCCTTTGCGCATCTGGCTTCCCCATTACTTGTGCAGCCGGCATCACGTCAGACTTTGTTCGCTTTTTTTTGATACAATTTTACGAGCGCTCCACTAGAAATCAGCTATGGCATTAAACAAACTTGGCATTGACAAGGTGGACGTCAAAGATAAACGTGTTATTATGAGGTAAGAAAGGGAATACGCAGAATTTATGCGACGCTTGCCTGTTAACCGCTGCATGCTCGCCATGATACCCGTAACAGTGACATGTACTGATTCACCACCTTGTTCAACAATTCTTTAAATGTTTATATATTGTGTGTATAAATTAACCAGTAGCAAAAACTGGAGAAAAAAATCAAAATAGAGATATTTTACAATTAATTATAAATATTTAAGAACTTGAATATAGAGTATATTTATGCACAATTGATTGAAATTATTTTTTTAGAATAATATTGTACCGGTTATTAATAAATATTTATTATTTTTCTACGTGCATATATTATTAAAAATATTTACTTGGCCATCAAGAAGTTGATTATTATGTAGAAAAATGGTGGCCTCTCAAGAATGTTATTTTAAGTAGATCGTTCCTTTAAAAAATAATAAACCAGAAAATCATTTTTACTTCAACTCGTAGGTGTAAACTAGTATACAACTGAAATGGGGGAGGGGTACTGGAGGGTCAGGGTCAGAATTAGAATTAGTTATGGGCAAGGGGGCCCTAAGGAACTCTTGCCCCTTTTATTAACCAAAGAATAAACCTTACATGATTCCAAAATTCCACAATACGGATTTCAACATTTACACCAAAGTAATGAATTTATTTGTGAATCGTACAATCTGTAAATATGTTACTGATTTATGTATACATCCTTTCACCTGCCCTCTCTATGAATTTTCTTTTATATTTTCTACAGGGTTGACTTTAATGTGCCCCTGAAAGATGGTAAAATTTCTAATAACCAAAGGTGAGTTGATGTTGTTATGGCAACAGATAAAGGAATGGCATGTGAAGATGACAAGTAAGAATGTGAAAGATTGCGATTATAAAAAATGTTTTATGAATTATTTCTAATTAAATTACTTAAAGTATAATTTTGTTTTCATTATTTCTCGTCATCTCAATCCTCGAAGAATTGTTGCTGCATTACCGAGCATAAAATATTGTCTAGACAACGGTGCCAAGTCTGTTGTGTTGATGAGTCATCTTGGTAGACCTGACGGCAGAAAGCAGGACAAATTCTCTCTTGCTCCAGTTGCAGAAGAACTGAAGAAGCTACTGAACAGGTAGTGTACAATCACTGACTCTTTCATTCATATTGAATTATCATTTTTCAATGAGATAAAATTTATTTCACTGATCACCTTGATCTCATAACTGCATACAGCAAAAACAAATATATATCTGATATAATAATAATTTTTAACACGAAAATCTACTACAGAAAGTAATTTTAGGGTTGTAAAACAAAAACAGAAATGATACTTCACACAACTAATATCACAAATAGCACATTAAATACATATAATTATAGAACGAGGAAAAATCATAAGCTAATGTTATTGTTTAGGACAAAGCAAAACTGACAACAGACAAATTTCTTTCAAGTTGAAAAACTCGCATAGGGAAATTAGAAAATAAAATACAACTCGTGTGATAGATTAAAAAGATAATTTTTAAAAAATAAAAATAAGTTGTACATGCAACATTTATGAAGATTGAAATAATTTGATTAAAAAACACTTTGTACAAACGTGTATAGAATATCTAACCCACCCACACCTTACTTCACTCACCTCGCCAAAAAAATCCTTTAATGTCATATTTTTTTGTAGAGACGTTACTTTCCTCACAGACTGTGTTGGTGCCGAGGTTGAGACAGCATGCGCCAATCCAGCGGCAGGATCAGTAATCCTGCTGGAGAATCTACGTTTCCATGTAGAAGAGGAAGGAAAAGGGAAGGATGAAGCGGGACAGAAGGTATTATTATAAACCTAATGTGGTAACCATCTTTCATAACAATAACATTTGTAGCAAACACTGTACGTTTTGTTAAATACACACCATGCATGTTCAATCTGGCTGATGCTTTACCAGGTTCTCTTGCTGAAGTGTTACTCTGAGATTATTTGTCAGGAATCTTGAGACTATTATGTAAAATATTTCAGGATCAGAACTTGAACTGAACTCGATAGTGGGAAACATAAATGTTCAAATTCTAATGTTTACTAGACAAGTTTTGGGTCCCCTGGTTGCCTAGCTATCGTGTACACTGACAGATTTACTTCTAGTGAGTAGAAATACAGTTTTAGGCAGTTGTTTTACTATACCAGCTTCAGTTTTGTGTTGCTGTAATTTTTTACTGTGGACATCCATTGTTACCTTTGAAAGCGCACACACTTCTTATAAACTATAGAAACCCTATTTTATATTCATACACTCAAAATCAATACAGACAAAATATCATTTATATCCTTTTGGTATCGGTGTAAATGTACGTCAGTGAAAAGACATCAAACAAGCATGTATATTCAACTTAAAAAAAACGCACAGAGGCTCACAGTTGTAAAAGCAATCCCTCCTCCCATTCTGTCATGAGAGGTCAGGAAAGTGGCAATGATGAAACATTTTCAGGAACTCAAAACTTGTCTGTCATCGCATTCACAATTTCAGCATCCCATCTTGATTGTGTGTGCAAAAGAAATAGTGTTTCTTTCTCTAGTACTGGAGAATCTTGGTAAATTGTTTTATTTCCCTCTTTGTATGCAAATTCAGACAATTAAATATTCCACCTAATATACTCAAGATTTGAATAAATAGCTTTAAATTTCAGCAAAAAAGTGATATTTTTGTAATTTATAGTTCTTGATTGAGTATTTTGTGTAGGTTTGTGTGCCTTGCAGAAGTTGTACACTCCAACCATAAAGGAGTTTGAATCTGAATGTAAAAAGAAATTTATGAATCAAGGTATAAGTGCATTTATTTGTAGTTACACCTTTGATATATCATTTTGTTTTCCAGGTAACTGCAAGTGAAGAAAAAGTTAAAGCTTTTCGAGAGTCATTGTCTAAGTTAGGTGATGTGTATGCAAATGACGCCTTTGGTACAGCACACAGAGCTCACAGGTACAGATCAACATTAATAAACCATTTGCAGGTTTCTAATGGGAGTGATATTTTATATATTATGTCATCACCGTGTAGTGTAGGCTTGTACTTTTTCAGAATTTTGGTGTGAAGTGCTACAGTACGCATTTGAAGTCTGTGTTGATAAACATTGTATTTGGTACAATCTTGTATACAATGCATGGGGCTCACACATGAAGGGTTGTGATGAGTGTAATACTTTGTCAAACATTTATCAGTAACTCGTGTGCCCTCTTAACATGACTGGTTCTGTAGAAATCTTGAGTCAAAATATAATTCCAAAAATCAAGGTGGGTCAGATTGTTGACTGCTGGAACGACAAGTCTTCAAAGAAAAACAAATATTTTATGTGTGGCTTTAGGTGAATTCTGGTATTTTTCGGTCAGAAATCTATTTTATCGATTTTATAAAATAATTGTCATAATTAAATGCACTTCATAAGGAGCACATGTTTTGAACAACTTTCTTTGTTTACTATTTCTCTTATTGTCTCATCTTTTCTTTCGTGTTTTCTTTTAGTTCAATGGTGGGAGTACAGTTGCCTCAGAAAGCAGCTGGATTTCTGTTGAAGAAAGAGCTAACTTACTTTGCTAAGGCACTGGAGAGTCCCGAAAGACCATTCCTGGCAATCCTTGGAGGGTATGATTAATATTCTAACTCACAAAACCTGAACCTGAATTCATAAACTTGTTAATAAAACTTTACAAACTGTGCAGTACACCAGCCTTTTATTAGTATAACTTACAAACACATTAACTTTAAGATTTTAAATTTTACCCAATAATATAGCGTAATAAATTAATTAATGAACATGCTTGTGAAAAATTATTCTGGTATTATTATTTTACATTTAGACTCCAATATCCCTGTGTAATTGGGGCTAAGGTTACAACTTTTTTGCAAAGTGCACCAATCTAGACAAAATGCTCTGCACACACGTCTTCAGTCAATAAATTTTAACTACAGAATACAGCATCATTTACGACCATAATTTTGTGAAAGATATGATGGCAAAATTTTAAGAGATTTACGCCTGTCTGATTTGTTGCATTTAAAAACAAGATTCTATTTCTGTTTTACATCCTGTCATCCGATGTGTACAAAAAAGTGTTCAAATATAGCATATACTGGATGCACATTTTCCAAGTATGGAAAACATCTGTACTACTTTGTTTTTACTGTAATTTTCACTGCCAAATACATGATACATTATGTAAATTAAATTTAGTATGTGTTTCCTGTTATATTTCATATAAAAATGTCCGACACTCGGCCATATTCTGCTGCCAGTACTTGTACCAACTCGTATTCTCCATCATTTGTGTGTTTTTTTTTCTCTTCACAAAACGTGCATCAAATTTTAGAGCCAAGGTGAAAGACAAGATTCAATTGATTGAAAACATGTTAGATAAGGTGAATGAGATGATAATTGGTGGTGGAATGGCATTCACTTTCCTCAAAGTACTCAATGGAATGGAAGTAAGTAAAAACCCAAACATCTTCATTCTCTGTAGTAGATGTAATATATATACGAAAGTAACAGTCATGGTAGTTTTTGTTCAATTTTCGCATTCCAATTATTTGGCCACTGGATAAATAAACAACAGCATATTTTGATGAAAACACAAAACTATACATTTAAAAAAACATTAAGCAAAATCTCTGACATTTCTTGTTTCAACATTTTTCAAGACAAAAATTCACTTTTTCCACAGTACTCGTTTGAATATTCAAAAAAGGATTTTTTTTACTTTATTTACTTGTGACATACTTACCATGTCAAGTTTCCATCTAACGTAAAATTGATTGAATTAATATGGTTTAAAAATAATCTTTCCATAAAAATAATTAGTGTGAATTTTACTTCCTTGAAACCTTCTACTAAACCTAGTGGAGGGATTGTCACCTGCACATACACAGCAATCGAGTCCCAAGTGATGATAACAATATACTATAAAAATGCAAATTCTCATGGGTAGACACTTGCCTGTAAACAATGATGCTCTTTAAGTGTCACGGTCATTTTCAATGGGTTAAAGGACCACAGTGATATAGTCACTGCTACAACATTTTGAGACTGAAGAACACTTGTCTCTAGGGTGTGGGGGGGGGGGGGTGATCAAAAGAGATTCTATCTATCCGTTATCCCTTTGTCTTATTGTTAAAGCGCGGTGGTCTTCGCGCAGTGCGTGTTCGTATTTCATGTAAATAAACAATGTATTTTACATGCGTTGTATACGTCTCTATGAGTCCCATATCGAACAGGATGCGACACGACGACCACCGCCCTTTAAGTCATTGTGGCACTCTTGATGTACACACTAAGCATGAGATACCCAGTGTGCAAAAAGCAAAGAACCTGGTCGGGCCTATTTTCTCACTGGATAAAAGTAGTTTCGACAAGGATGGTGAACAACACATGGAACCTTCATTCTGACTGAATGCCATATTCCCAACCTTGAATGCCGACCTGAACAAGTCGGCAGTATATACATGTATGTACTCAATCTTTCCACTGCTGTGTGTTCTTCCGACTAAAAGAGTCTATCCAGCAATTTTTCTGATGCTGAACAGACAAGCCAAACATCAGGTTCAGATGATATTTACTGTTTAATTTTTTTTTATTAATTTCACCAGATTGGAAACTCGCTCTATGATGAGGATGGAGCCAAGATTATAAAAAACCTAATGGAGAAAGCTGAAAAAAATGGGGTCAAAGTTCATTTACCTGTTGATTTTGTTAACGGTGACAAATTTGATGAGAATGCCAAAACCAGTGTGACTGCAGTAGACAGTGGTGTACCAGCAGGATGGCTTGTAAGTGCAGTGGATTTACTACTAGATACCATGTCTCTAAAGACAATGTGCCTTAATTGACCACTTTTGGAAGCCCCAAGGCATAATGATATGAGCAACCTGTGTATAAAGACAACCTGCCTATACTGACCATTTAATAATCAATACTTTTGCATAATCACCTGTTATAGAAACCAATATAATAATTAACAATAATAATTAACAATAATAATTAGCATTCTGTTTATAAAACAATTTCCAATTTCCTGCAGTCAAATATTTTTATTTCAATCAACTCAACGGTTTGTGTTTTTGCTTTATTGGCTGGACATGTATGTCAAATACACAAGTTGGCTCTAATGTATAAACAAAATAATCCAACCTCCATATAAAGAGCATTTGTTCCTTGGGTGGTCAGTATACACAGGTTTGACTGCAAAGAGTTTTAATTTAACAAATTGTAATATAAGTGTAAGTTATACACTTCAACCAATTTGGTGTTACTGAGGCAAAAGTAATTCTGATGATTAATATTGTTTTAAATAATGCTTTAACGTGTTAAATTCAGTACTTAGCAGGAATTAGCAAAATAATATTGGGTTTAAATGCAATCTATCTTACTTGTCTTTGAGGCAGTGATTATCAAGAATCATTTTCTGGATTTACTCTACACAAAAACAGTATCTCATTTATGCTGAGATCAGTCAAGATTTCAAATTTGGTCAGACTAGATTTTGCAGTCATGCCAGAATGATGAAAAAAAACTAAAATCATGATTTAGATAAGACAAATGATCATGATTCAACTGTACAATTCTTATATGGATTCCAATGGAAATTAATCTAAAATTTGTATATGTGTGCAGACAATTTTTGTCCACAATAGTTACACAATTTGACAATTTAAATTAATAAATAAATGACAATTTGAAATACTAAATCTTGATAAATATTTTTTTTAACTATATAGTACTTATGTTCGCTGTAATTTTAGTAACAACTTAGAAATTTATACCTTGTGCAGCTTTGACCATTCACACATCCAGTGTCAACAACAGTGCCCTCAAACATTACATAATCACAATCTTTCTTTTTCTTTTTAGGGCTTGGATGTTGGTCCAAAGAGTAATGAGGTGTTTAAGGAAGTCATTTTAAGAGCAAAAACAGTTGTCTGGAATGGGTCAGTAGTCATACTATATTTATAATGAAAACATTTATCTTATTGTTTACAGAATATATCTTGAATGAGAAGGGATGTAGTGCAATTCACATGAAATCACCTTTAACCATTTCACCACCAGAAAGGTTAATTTTAACCGGTAATGTCATAGTAGGTGTTCTATCTATCACAACAAATTACCTTGAAGATAAACAAATTTGTTTCTCAACACATAATTGTCTTATTATTTTTTGACAGTCCACCGGGTGTGTTTGAATTTGCCAGCTTTGCAAATGGAAGCAAGTCTATGATGGATGCTGTAGTGGCTGCCACAGAGGCTGGAGCTACCACAATTATTGGTGAGTAAGAAATAAACTACTGATGTAATTTAATAACTTGCACGTGTCTCAACATAGTGGTGGTTTCATGAAACTAACAATCGATGGACTTCTAGTTCAAATCCTACATGGCTTGAACATCTAAAAGGGTCAAAATGTTTTTGTCATAAAGCCATAAAATTGTGAAAATTTACAGTAATCAAGAAAAGAACAAATGCATAAAGTACACTCTTTGTGATGATGCAAGTGTACCTATTTATTTTGAATTTTACAATCTTATCTTGAAAGCAATATTTGTCATTATGTGTGGTTTGTTCTATTTTAGGTGGTGGGGACACTGCCACTTGTTGTGCAAAATGGAACACAGAAAACAAAGTCAGTCATGTCAGTACTGGTGGTGGTGCTAGTTTGGAACTGTTGGAAGGTAAATCATCTTCATTTGTTTGTCCTATTTACATATTCTTGAGGGGGGGGGGGGCAATATAAGGTGGTAGTAGTTGTTGTAGTTCAAATCTTAATCAATATTCATTAAAAAAAATACTCAATTAGCACAATTTTCCATATGCAGATTAAGCTTCTGTATTTAAAAATATTTTTGATTGGATAAATTATCAAATGAAAGGGATGGACTGCCAATGAGAAGCTCTGTTTCATTATTGCTCTGGTTTCCATAATAATATTTATATTTTCTTACTTAATAAAGAAAGAAGAGCTAAAACTTGTGAAGAATCTATTTCACCTTACTCTTTGTAATCTTATGTCCAAGTTTAGATTTATTTTTTACAATATAATAATCCTTGTATATCTTCTTTCGCTTATCTTGTTAGGTAAAAATTTGCCAGGAGTTGCAGCGTTGAGCGATGCATGACTTGTAGACTACGATGTGAGCAGACTGTAACAAAGCCAAGCAATCCGCATTGTAATATAGAATATCACTTGCCAGTATGTCATACAGTAGAGATAAATCTCCACTACAATCTGTCTTTTTTTAGTGGCTTGCTCTAGATAATGGATTGATGACAATATTTGTTGTATATTTGAGCAATGTTTTATGCATGATGATTTTTTATCTAATATAAATACAATGATCTGATCAAAATGAGACTGTCATCAGAATTGTACACGTGTGCGTTGTATTCTAGTGTTATCATTTGTTGGACTCTACCAACATTGATTGTACAACTATTGCTGTACACAATCATACCAGAGATTGTACCTACCATCTAAAAAGCCCTGAAATCACATCCTCTTTTGGAATCTAGATAAAATACCATAAAGTTTGGGGAGCAGTCAATCAAATTGATAAAAAGAAATGGTCAATCCTCAAACATAAATTTGTTTGGTCAACTTGTTTCTAAAAGTTCACCATATAAAATAGGTTCTTATAAATTGGTTGCTATGTAACCATGTTTAGGTGAGCCCAACCCCATTTACACTTGTGCAGTGATGGTAACAGTGTCATTTAAATCGTTTGAGTGCTAATGTCAGCTTTAGCCATGTTTCACAAAATAATACACATTGAATTAAAAAAAATCCCCTAAAATCATGCCACTTTAATACAAACTGAAATAATACTGAGGTATGTAAAACTTTTAAGTTTCACTGCTTGTAACATTGTACTTTATAATGTGGACTGTTTTCTTTTTTTATTTGTTACACCGCAATTACAATCATGTACATAGAAATAAACTGTATTCTAACCCCTTACATTGTTAGCTTTGTCACTGAATGGAGAAACATTTCATAAAGATCTGTCGTTATTATGACCTCATTATGGACAAAATGTATTTAGCCTTATGTTGGCATATGAGACTACCGGTAGCTTGTGTAGCGGTATATCTGTAGGAATTATGAAGTCGGGTGGTTCCGCAATAAATCATTACGAACCAGACAATTATTGCTGTCAGTGTTTGATATCAGTAATCTCAACAAAATTGACGTATAATTTTAGTCCTGTTGCAAACTATGGGATTGGCGATGGAATAAATAGAGAATAAGATTTTTTTTCATGAATAAGCCTAAGCCACACAAATCTATGCAATCTGGTGTTCGAACAACGGACTGCCTGGGCTCAAGTGAACAGAGTTTTACTCTATTTCCTAGCAAACCATGGAATGAGTTAGTGAATTTTTTTAACCTTGCAACATGTCAGCACGGAAAACAGAATAAACTTACTGGGTAATTCTATATTATCGAATTGGAAGACACTTTTTCGATAATGCGTCCTCGTTCTGATCTGCAGTCATTCAATCATCAATAAAGATTTTGTCTTTGAGAGATATTACTATGTACTTTGTGACAAACGACCACAAACAGAATTGTCAATTTAAAAGACGTTGCTTTACCCATATGCATAATTTTGACGTCACTCAAGCGCCCTGTCACTAGAAGACGTGATTTATCAGGCAGAGATGTCTAGACCGTACTTATCCGGGTAAGAGCCCATGTCCGGGCAAACACCCCCCTCCCCCTACTTTTGACACAATAAAGAAGTTGACGTCATATCTGGGCACACGCCCAGGAGGTCTTTTTCTACACAAAAAATAACTATTTTCTATTCCTTGACTGTGGTTGTATTAACAGTTGATTTTCTTGCAGTCTGTCGTGATGCTTATAAAAATTCTTTAAATATAATTGTTAAAAGGTATTTCGCTTTCTGCTTTCAGGGAAGCGTGTTCACCGCTGATTTACATTTATTTTTCAAGATTCTTTTTTCCAGAATCATAACAGTCAGCAAGTCTATGAAAATATATATTAAAGCAGAAATGGTAGTTCTCTTATCACTACGTTCAATTACCCACCATAGACTCCAGTCAGTCAAAATGACTATTTTGAACTGTAGGCATTAATCAGCGATTCTGCAGATGACAGAGAGGTAGAATCTAGGTCAGGGGAAGCCCAATGACCCCAAGATTCTATTTCCCTTGCGTCACGAACCACGTGACCGAGAGCATATGGCGACGCCATGGACAGCTATACAATCACTCTGGTTCCTTTCTCTGCATCGAGGACTTAGACCAACGCTACGGAAAGAGTGGGGTGGTTGGGGGGTGACCCGGAGTCTATGGTGGGTATGAACTATGTGAATAGGCGGGTTCGGATAACCCTCTGCCTAAATTCACTATGTTCAATTACCCACCATAGACTCCAGTCAGTCAAAATGACTATTTTGAACTGTAGGCAGAGTCAGATGCCGATAGGTGGCGGGTTTTCCGAGCAAACAGAAAAATTATGAAAGTCTCTTACAGTCCGGGATGAAACACTCAACACCCTAGTTAGGACCCAAAAAAGGGTGGTGTCTTCCCTTGCCTGTGCTGTCCCCGGAGCAAGAAGCCAAAATGCTGATACGGTGACAGGGTTCGGTGTGCCCAAAAAAGCTAGATCCCAACCCAATTCTGGGGGGGGGTAGTATGCTTTCGAAGTAAAGACCGAAACAGTTCTGCATGAGGGCATAGGCAGCAAAGCAGGACCTGGGAGCTTCCAGGTGAGTGCTGACGGTAGGGAAATCTGTCCGCATAAAATGCCAAGACTGACCCATTGCCTATGTGCAGGGACCCTTGTGGTCGTTCGGGCTGGGTCAGCAAACCAAGACTGGCCCGCTACGACGGGACCCAACCTAAAGAGACCTTACTCAATGGATACGGTGTCTGTTAGGTGATAGTTGATAAAGATGTACTGCGTTCTCCAGAAGCCTGTCCTCCGTGTATGCTCGAGGGGGGCACCTGACACTAGCACCAGTGAGTTGGCAATCGCACAGACCTCATGCGCTCATACTTGGTGTCTCTGCAAGCTCTGTGTCGAGGAAGTTAAAGTATTATAACCCTCTAATACAGTTGCAGTAAACTACCTGGTTATGGAAGTGGGGAGGCCGGCCTATCCTGACTGCCTGGGCCGTAACACAAAGACATGTGCCTGGCACCCCGTCCTGAATCCTTAGTACGGTTTGGTAGCAACTCTGCTCAAACCGGGCAGAGAAGCAATTTCTCCTGACCCCCCCCCCCCCCCCCCCCGGGCAGAAAAAATTTGACAGTCGGGGGATGATGATCGGGTGAGGATCGTGTCCTGGGATTTGGTTCTAGGCGAGAAACCTGATTTGTGTCTTTCAGAAGAAACAACAATGAACAAGAAGAACAATGCCCCCAGCTCTGGTCGACGCCTACCTGAGGCAAGGGCCAGTAGGAAGACTATTTTCCACATCGAAAAATTTAAGTGGTGCTGATCAGAGAGGCTCTAAGGGTGGTCTGCTTAGAGCAGACAACACAGCCAACATGTCTGAGTTGGGTGGTTCCCTTGTATGGGGTCTTGGCGTCTGGAAAGCAGTAAATAGTCTCCTGTAGCCAATGATCGTTGCATAGGACAAACCCACTTCGTCAAACAGGTGGACAAAGGAGCCTGCTACCTGGCCAATAGAGAGATGGTATGGATCAATCTCCCTTCCGCTACACCAATCAGTGTATGCTCGCAGCCTAGCAATGTAGTCTGCATTGGTGGAACCCCTGTTCGCCCTGGCCAGGAAGTTGGCAGCCCGCTCAGATAAGGCTTTCGTATGTGCTGGTCTAATGAGAGCCTCTATGCGTTTAAGTGATACCCGCTGGGCTCGTTGGTAGTGCGCCATTTGGTTGGGACGGCAGGTCCGGTAAGTGCTGAAGTACTACTGGTGTTTCGACTAGCATTTCCGACAGAAGTGGAAACTAGGCCTTGCTTGGCCAATTGGGTGCGACCAATGATAATATGCAGGCGTGCACCTGTCAAAGTTTTCTCTGGTGCCCAATGAACTAGCGGGAAGAGAGGAAAGGGACCCTGGCCCAGGCTCCTGGAGTCGACAGGAGTGTTACGTACGTCGCAAGCTTGGCATTCTGGGGTGCGGTAAACCGGTCTAACCTAGGACCGTCCCACAGCCGAAACAGCCTGGAGGCTTGTATGAGCCACCCAGTGTACTGGAGACGAAGCCGCCCTGAAAGGGCATCTGCCAGACTGTTCCTCATTCTGGAAGGTGGTGTGCGGTTAGCTCCACATTGTATTCCAGGCACCAAAGGAGAATTTGCTTCGCTAGGACTGACAACGATGAGGAACGCGTCCCCCTCCTTCTTGAAGGAGACCACTGCTGCGTTGTCTGTGCGAAGCAGGACTCTGGGATCTTGAACTACAGGTAGAAAGCATGGTAATGCTAAGTATACTGCTTTCAGTTCGAGCCGGTTGATATGGTAGTCCCGAAACTAATGCTGGGGCCATATCCTTGGACTTGTTCGTTCAGTAGTTGCGCTCCCCAACCTTGGGAGGAGGCATCAGTTACCAGAGTCATACCTTCAGCGAGCGGGTCCAAGGGGGCCCCCTGTCCGAGGCTAGCCAGTGATGACCACAGATCAAAAACCTGTCTATCTAGTTCCCATAGAAGAGCTCGGCGTTATAACAAGCGTTATAGTGGGTGGCTGCATGGTGCAGCCTGGGGAACAACCCTTGAACCGAGGTCATCATTCCGATGATCCGCATTAGTTCTCGGAGGGACACTGAGGGAATGCTGACTAGGCATTCGACTAGGCTTCTTAGCGCTAAGCAACACGCTTGCAATAGCTAAACCAAGCTTACCTCTGTGTCAAAACTCCATGACCAGGGACACCAACTCCGCGTTGGGTCGAGGTGGGACTGGTGAACATGTAGGGCGCTGTGCATAACCCGAAATCGAAGGAGATGTCAACTCGCTGAGTACATCGGTATGTGCAGGTAGGCCCCGCTTAAGTCTAGTGGGGCTAGCCAGTCGAAACGGTGGATGGAGAGAAGAACCCTGAATGGTGTCTCCATGTGGAACTGATCGAGGAGCATATACTGATTCAGTCTGCCTAGGTCCAGAACTGGACGCCCGCCACTTGAAGATTTGGTACTACGAACACATTTGGGTAGAAGCCTGGATTTAGTTCCGGCTGATCTACCCTGTGTATGGCGCCTTTTCCCCGCAAACTGCTACTTCCTGTCTGATTGCTTCCGCCGTGCGAGAGTCCCCTAGCAGTGACCAACAGGGGAGACACTGACGGGGGAGATGGAGATTTCAGCGGTATCCCGTAACCGGATGTCACCACCTGGAAAGGTTCAGGGATCGGTCACCCGCTGTCTCCAAACCAGACTACACCGGCACAATCTGTGTACAACAGGGATATGTGGCCATGGGTTCGGCAGTTGCGAGGGGGTGCTCTCTTCTCCCATGAGGTGAGTTCCCCAAGGCCTGAGATAGTCACTAAGTTGTGACCTGGCCACTCGCCAAACACATGCCTGTCCCCCCGATTGGAGAGGTGAGCGTCAAACATGCTTCCCCTGCCAACTGGCTAGTGGATTCGATCTGAACCCTCTGGTTCATTGCACTCCGAAGCCTCGAGACTGTACCCACCATTCCCTGAACAAAGAGGGTGGAAGATGTCCAGTCTGTGTCACTGAGGTGGGGACGTACCCCCTGACTCAGCTTGTCGGCAAAAACATGTGCATCTAAGGCTGCATCTCATAGCACATTAGTGGCCCCGGCCAATAGAGCCAGGTGACACTAGGGGATGTCGCACATAGATGTGCGGTGGCCTGCCAGTAAATGTGTCGCCTGGTCTAGGAGGCTGGTGAGTTCTGCCTCTGAGGTCTCCAGAGTCCTGGGCGTGCGCAATAATGCACTCAAGCAACTCTGCCTTCGGGGCTGTATGGGTCGTCTCCGATTGAGTTGGCGAGAACGCCCATGGAACGCGGCTGTCCCCCTTTGCCCAGTTTGCCAAATGAAAATTCGTGGTACCGGAGTCTGGGGAAGTAGCCTTGGGATCCGGTTGGGGTGTTTTGGTCTCATCCCACGCTATGGGGTCTTTCTTACTATTATGTCATTGCTACAATTAACAGTATATGGTTATGATTAATAAAACATACACGACGATATTTTAACGCGGTGTACGCGTCATAGAAAATGTAATTAAGTGGTGTATCATTATTAAAAACAGGATTATTTTTTTGTTCATCCTATTTTAACTAATGATACACCCCAGAGAGTAAAAAGCCCCCCCCCCCCCCCACAATCCTAGCTACGGGCATGCTAAATTCTACCCAAACACAATTTCGTCTGTCACCAGATTAGCATAACATCCATAACCAATTTAGCTCCGACTTTGGAAGGAATTCAGTCGACATAACAGGAGAATCGACCTGCCCATACAGACGAAAATATACACACTGCCGCTAAACCGCCGTGCTGACCGTCACAGGGACATAAATAAAGTCATTCCAACACCATACTTTAGATGGCGCTCTCACTATAGACCGCCACATAGCATTGTTATTATATACCGGTATTACTACAGTCTCATGACATTACCAAAGCAATCGACAATGTGTATTTAGCGAGTCGTCAACGTTCTCATTTCACAGGCAAGAGACGTTAAAAACACGTTTAAAGATAATTTAACAGATAAAAAAGACCATTATCCCCATATTATATTATGTTCATATATACTAGTAAATATTTATGATCTAATAAAACGTTCATTAATAGTTGTAATAATAAGTAGAAATAGAAGTTTGATTAAACAAGAAATGGTAATATAATTATGCACGGGCACCTCATGCATGAGATTAACATTTGGAGTGGAGACTTGGATTCCCCTGTCTTCCTGAATAGTCTGCTAATGAACCACTTTTGGATGTCATTTTTGAACAAAACAAAGCGGAAGTTCAGAATATGACCTTTTAATTGTCAAATTATTAATCAAACTTCACAGAGAGGTGGCTTAACAAAATGGCTGCAGGTCACCTGATTGCTGACAAATGTCAGGGCATATAAACATAAAACAAGCGAAGGTTCCACCCTAAAAAAATTCCAATCACTTCACAATAGCTACAGCCAGTCAGTCCACGACTCGACTCGACCATAAATCAAACAACGACACAAACACAAACACTCAGTATCCATGGAAACGTACACTTCAAATAGCAATAACACAGAGTGTCCAATTACAAATCATACGTAAGCGGACACTGGAGTTGAAAAGACCGTCAAGAGAAACTCAGGTAGTGTAGACACCTTTCTGTATGCAGCTCAGTTTAATATTTAGCACTCAGTCAAAAGTGATTTTTATTCAGACATTCTGGCCAGCATAAATAGAAATGAGACTTTGTAATAATCCACATTATATAGTTCTTATCGTATTCTGTAATTCTGCATGTACCTTGTACCTAATGACCTCGCGAATGCAGAAGTTACTAAGATAGGCTTATTATGAAATATACTTGGCTTTACAATAGTAAATCCCGGACTCAGACAGGATTTTGATACATTAGTAGAGCACGCAGCAAGATTATTTTTGAACACAAATCAAATATAAATGTTAGAAAAACCATAGCAGGCAGATGAAAGCAACTGATGTGTTATTCAAACTTTCTCGACGGAAAGTAAACTAAACACGCTTTTGAATATTCTCCATTACATTTGAATATATATTTAACTCATTGAATAGGTCCCCTCAAGTGTTTGGGCCTCCATACATCATCGCCATTATATTTCGAAGTTAGTACAGGAGTTAGTGACATCAGTTGATTTATTTAGTAACTTATTGATTTAATTGAGTTGAAATTCCTTGATTTGTCATTAATTTTGAAGCACAGGTTCAGCGCGTTCATGGGCGCTCCCGGAAATACTGAGCAATTTTGAGATAAAGCGTTTTATTATAGGTTTTGTAGTGTGGTGGCACATCAAAATCATTTAAAATATATTTGGCAAAAGAGATGGCATTACCAAAAAGTGATAGCTTGCTTAAATACTATGTTAAACTTTTTTTTTGGAAATGACTATGATGTCTTAACATTAAGTAATGTATGCAGGCGAACAAGCGTGTTTGTACAGGTATTCAATACCATATATCCTCGCACATCGCAATAAATTATTAGATGGAAGGGGTTATTTATTAAACATTACAACCATCGTTTAATTAAATTATTTTAATTGGCTTGACTGTCATTCTGTAAAGGCTTCAAATACATAAAACAATAACCTGGGTCTGTCGAACGCAGATGTAGATTATTTGATACTTGACAACTCAGGTGGGCTCTGAAGGGCACTTGGCTATAAATACACTTTGCATAGGTAACACCATGGAGACAGAAGGGTCTTGTTAGGGCATAGCCCGAAACAACTTCCTGATACCCTACGGCGTTACCGTTATAGAGAACGTGTTGTTAATATACGCAGATTGTATAACGATACATTGTGACTTTGAATTGTGACCCGCAAACGACACATGAAGAAGAATGTGGACTTCCCAAGCCGTACACAGTGGAACACTATTGTTTACAGCAACATTGAATTACATCTTCAGTTAAGAATGCACACCAGGGCACTACTTTATCTCTTACTTCTATCATGGATTAACATGATTCAATCAGGTATGGCACTAATTAACAAAACTGGAAACATTGTGATATTCTTTTGAATAATCCAGCATAATAATCGCGTACTCTCTAAATACGTGTGCTTTTTTCCAGATGGCGGACCAAGTCGAATGAATGATTATTTCTGTCCTCTCTGTTATTCCGAACCAACTGATGATGTTTCAAGTTACAAGGTTAGTGCAGTATTATCTATAATATGGGAGTTAAGAGTTCATTGTTCACAGAACTATTCGCCCATTATCCAAATGTACAATAATGTTTAAATGCTTTCATTTTTTAATTAATATAACTAAATCGTATCACTGTGAAGATGTCTCATTCTTTCATGACAACAACGAGAGATTTCCGTCAGATTTATCCCTCCCAGTATGAGGGTATTATTTTAAATGTGTTCACGGGTTGCTGTGTTACAATGTTATGAAACCCCAACCAAATTGTAATATTCTCCACTCAAGTTCATTGACATATAGTTAATGTTGAGGCACATAAACTGATGACGTGTATGGTATGTTCATATTTCAGGATGTTGTGGTCGTAACATACAATGTGGGCTATTTACCATATCCTCTCACATTCATACCAAAAGATAATTGTAAGTACAACATTGATTTAATATTGGATTGATCGGTAATCAAAAGTCAGCGTGATCTCGACTGGAATTTTAAATATTAGAACAGTTGTCAAGACGACCATTTGAATGAATATCATTTCATGTTCAACAAAGGACTTTGCCGGCTAGCTGAAATCAACTACATTATGTATTCATACTGGATTCTTGATTTTGTTTCTAAAAAGGTTTTGATGTGAGCACGGTATCTTTTTTCTTGAGCCTATCCAATGTGCTCTTTCATATGTAGTTTGTAATGTAATGTGTGACTATGAATATCACTGCACTGATTATATATAGTATTTATGACAATAAATAGTGTACGAATTGTGTTAGATAAACGAACCGAAAAAAGGGACGCGATACTAAGCTTGAATAATTAACTGTTGCCAATGTCTGGTGACGTTATGAACTATTGCAAGCTGTCCAGTATAAAAGAATAAAACAACAACTGACTTGCCGATAGTCAAACATTTTACTGACTTTAGAATTTAGAAGGGGGGAGAGTAAACCATAGTCATGCATTTTTAAAGATAACAGAATTAACAAAAAAAAGAAAAAGCCAAAAAACAAGCTATGTTTGTCTAATCACGCAGTCGGTTTAATTTTGACTTTGTTAATGTCAAAACGTTAACATTTTCAATGAGGGTCACACGTCATTTAATAACACTCCTGTATTTTCGTTTCAGGCCATATGACGATATACACCGCAGTCGTTGAGGATAATTTGGATATATCAGTGATAAAGTCGTCTACATTTAAGTGTACTGACGTCACTAAAAGAACACACAAAATTAGCTTCGATGTCACGCTCTATGCGCCACAAGATAATTGGCCAACATCTCCGCAAATACCCGCCAATGAGTGGGGAGAATACACCGAATTGTTAGCGGAATACAATCTAAACGTCATATCCGGTTTTACGACTTTGGAGTGCACATGGAAAATTCCTTCTCTGAATCCATCAGTGATTCCTTTGGTCGTCAACGCGACAGTAAAAGGTAGAAAATGAACTGATATATTGGTAATGAAACTGAACGACAATATAATTCATAATTATTTTTGCCGATACTAATCAGCTTCTGCGTTCGTGTTTACACAGCTTGTCCACGTGGCCTTTATGGTGTTAAATGCTCGAGCTCATGTAATTGTCTGAATGGTGCCTCCTGTCACAGTTTCAACGGTGCATGTCTGTGTGCCCCAGGGTGGAGAGGAATATCATGCGACCGAGGTAGTACAATTTTATTGCGCATGCGCGTTAAAGTATGCAAATAGTCACAAGCAAACAAACATATACATACCAACACGCAACACGGACTAACAACTCATCCATACTAAACCGGTCTATGCAAAATCAGAGTAAAACAGAAGTTTTTTTTAGTTATGCATTTACAACAGTTCCTAAGTTCCAATGTAACTGCAAACTAAGTACGATCCAACTCAACGATCTCCCGGGTCGCAATCTTCTCAGTCAGTCATATTATTTCCTTATTGTTCTATTGCAAAATGTCGTTTATAACATCCCAAGCTTCATGCGGCTTTCTGGTATGCAAATGAGATCGGACGCGTTAATAAGATTTAGTAGGACGCACACACAAATAACAAAAGTGGTTTTACTTTTTATTGAGAAATTAATTACGAATTGGAGACATTCTGGTTGGGTTCGGTCGGCCACATTCCAACATGAACGGAACAACTTGAACATGAAAACTCACGAATCCCTTGTTCAACGTTAACGTGAACACCATTTATTGCTGATTAGAGAGGTGTAGAATGTCATAAAAGCATAAACATTGCATAACTAGATGAAAACTAACAACTGAGCGCGGACTACACTAGAACAGAATTACCGTTAAACCGTTAATAGGGTAAATGGAACATCATGGTGTTGACAAACTGCACCGGAATAATTATGTATGACATCTATAAACACATAACTTGGAATTACTAATTAGAATTAAATTGGAACATATCACTTACGGTTATTATGATTTCAACGATAGACATATTTAAAAGTCTATAAACAGAACCGTGACCCATAGTATCAGATTTATTAACCGAGTGTAGTAAGTTTCAAAAGTTTCTCACGAACGGCTCGGAACATTACTGCACTATAAATAAATAAATATAAATAAATCTGATATCATTGGACACTCATTAAATGTTCTCTATATAATACTAGTAACTTACTCAAACACAAATTATGACTCCTATTATTATTATTATTATTATTATTATTATTATTATTATTATTATTATTATTATTATTATTATTATTATTATTATTATTATTATTATTATTATTATTATTATTATTATGTCAGCTTTTCCTGAAGTTGTAATTGAGGCTACGAGAGATGACGTGTACATAAGTAACGAGTTGACCTTGACCTGCGGTGCATATCACTTCAATGTATCGAGTATACGATGGTTCTATAATGACAATCAAGTAGGAGAGTTTGGGTAAGTTTTAAAATATGCTAAACTAGTAATCATAATTTGATCTGTGTTACACAACGTATTAAACATAAGGCAAAACATATACACATGTTGTGTTACTGTTTGTCTAGTGTATTGGGAATTACTTACTTTGGTTGTCTATACAAATACAGGGATGTGGAGTACCACATACCGTTTGTACTGGACGTCAACTACGAAGACAAGCAAGTCACAACTGGTACTTACAAATGTGAGATTACCAGTGACACAAAAAAAACGTATTCAGGAGTTTATCAGCTACAGACAGAAGGTAAATATTAAATTAAAAAAAGATTGTTTCACTGCGAAATAACCTGATGCTTATGTTGTAAGTTACGTGATTTCAGAATGTCCGCAAGGAATGTGGGGTTTACTCTGTGTTTGGAACTGCGCATGTTCAGTAAATTCTACTTGCGAAAGATATAGTGGATGTCTGTGTTTTGCTGGCCTTATGGGAAGCTCTTGCGATATAGGTGAGTGACTTTTAACTATCGTCGGCAAGCACAGGTGATTATATGCTAATTATGTTAATTGAGCTAATACATTCTAAGCGATATGTTTCCTGTTACTGCCCACTTTTACGAACGATCGCGGATAATTTACTCAAACAATTGCCACTGTAACCAAATTAGCAAAAAAAACTGATTTTCTTCTTGTGTCCAACTAATATTGAAAAAAAAATACCAATCAAGTTTAAGTTTCTTGTTTTCCATGGAAGACTAGTACCAGAGTGTTTTTCTATGTGATTATGGTGTGATGTGGTTTGAAATTCGCTGCTGATTTGACATGTATTCAATTTGTTTAAGTAGTTTCACGGCGGCCATTTTTGATTTCACTATGATACATTTTTGGTCTGACGGACAAAAGTTCACTGAAGCTGATAATATCACAATAATTGTGATGAATTACCTGCATATAATTGAGCCACAGTTAATCCACGAGCACGTGAATCAACAAAAGTTTGATTTTACGATAGCTTATGGCAATTATATTTGAAACAATGTGCTTTACGCTGATTTTAATGAGGTTTAAAGTGTAACTGAATTGGGACAATTGACTTTCTTTGTGTGCAAAATTTATTTATAAACAACATTATGAAAAAAAACAAGTGAAAAATGTACATAAATTAAATAAACAATCAATAATAAAGTTCTGGATAAGGAAACGCCCACGTCCAATTTCTTGGCCGACTCAGAACGAGGCTTCAGCTAGAGAACCTAATTAGCATGCAAGGGTGATTTGTGACGTCACGGGGGGAACTTGTCATCGTTTCACAATGGCCGCTATACGCATGCAGTGCTCGGAAAGCGACACGGAATCTATCTTATCATCGTCTGACGAGAGTTATGAGATCGAGGAATATGATGACAACGAGAGATGTCACGATTTTGTTTTACAGTGCCAGAGACAAAGTGGCCCATACAGGTTTGAACCTGCGAGAAAATACGCGATGTGGGTGATCGTGTACCTCCCCAAAATGACCATGACGATTCAGGCACCCGGTTAAGGCACAGACACAGAGTTTTGAACATCGTGACCGAAAATCTTAACGTTGTTATTTTTATAAAAAAAACCTGAACAATGTATCAATAATGTTAGAAAATCTGCACTCTAAAATGTAAATTTGTGTGCGTCCGGTAGGACGCGAATACCTACAACTGCAAGATCGAAACAAATGAAATTGTACTGATAAATGATTCGGGCGTAAATGATACGTACTGATAAATGATTCGGGCACTGCAGATAACGTTATGAGGAGAAGGTCCATTCCAATATTTCCTGGTGTTCTTGATGGCTTTGGTCCACTGATGCCGTAAATTCGAATTATTGTTGTTTCCCCCCAAGGAGAAGACAAGCCAAGGACCATAAAAGCATAATATTACACGTCTTTGTGTATTTGTCAATTTTGCATATATTTGGTATATATATGTTCGTATATATCTAGAAAAATCTCGTCTTTCGTTAATAATTTCATTTGTTTGAAAGGTCCACCGACCGTGTCCCAATAATTTGTTTGGAATATCGATCCCCGTTGGTTTCTCCAAACGGTCCCGACGTCCGCCATTCAACACAATCAGCATTTTTTTATAGCAATTCACCGGGATCATGTTCCGTAATTTGCTGTAAAACCAAATAATGAAACAAGTACTATTTATTATATATTTTTTTACCTCTCGAAACTACAACAGTGCGTAGAGTTATTGCAGTGGAATAGTCGCCTTGAAATCGATGGAACTTCAACTATCCATTTCTCACTTTGAAATAAAAAAAATCGAAGAACATCGGGGGATATATTATTAACCAGTCTTGCCAATCGCTAGCTTTATTTTATTCGAATCCATAAAATTCATGAGTTTTTTGACATTTGTTGGCAACTTCCGCGCTAAAAATGGATGAAAATGTGGGTGTGGTTCTCTCGCAAAGTTCTGTTGATAATACGGACAAATATGGTTCTGTGACCCAGGTCGTGCCCCGATCAGGTGACTCTCATCCAATCAATGATGTTGTAATAAAGCATATATTCGTCGTACCATCCAATCTCCGGCGTCGATTCACTAAGTTTTTTTGCGCTGTGACAGGCTTCACAATTATTCACTGAAAAAACATCGGCATATTTTGACCATGGAGCTCCATGTTTTGACAAACGGATGGGATTTGACCTCAGTTCAAAAAAAGAAAAAAAAACAGGGCTGAGATACAAATCAGTTTTGTGAGTTGGGAAATAAGATAAACCAGACTAGGCTGGGGTCGACGATTTTCAGTATCGAAGGACTTCCGTGTGAATCATAATTTTCAAATTGTTCATCGGCTGGTCACCAAATACGTCCATGCTGATCGTGACTTAATTTTGAAAATTGGATGTCAAATTTTATCAAAGACCGACGCCATCACAACCATTCAATCATAGGTGGGAATGTACGCACTTGTTTTGGAACTTTGTATCAAGATGACTGGCGACAACGCCGACGCACCAGGCAGCGTACGTGGGTTTTGCACGTATTAATAGTCCGGGCATGGGATCGGTTCTCTTACCAGCAAATAAAATGAGTGAAAAAAAGGTAATTTTATAACAAGAACAGTTTCATTTCGTATATAGCAAATCTTATTGTATCCGAACGACGATTGCATCGTGTGATTTAAATTTATCACAATTTTCCTTGCAGCCAATACGACACTCGTCACCTTGCCGATTGTAATTTACTTCACAAAGTTGTTGGTGCCCAATACTCGCAACACTAAAATAATTCAACAAGATATCTTTGTAGTAAAATGTCATTTTACTCTTGATTATTTTATTTTATTATTTTATTCCCCTTACCGCCTTGAATTTCAAATCGATTATATATCGAACTGTGTTTTCCTTTACTGTGTGAAAATAATGAGGTCATACTCATGTCACAATACTTTGAAGCTGATGCCATGAGACTGCGAACCTGAGGCCACGATGATGCCACAAAATAGGCGAGGCGAGCACAGCTTCAATTTTCAATGACGCGAAGCTGATGCCACAATGATACGTTGCTGGGGCGACAATAAAGCCATGCGTAGGCGACAATGATGCCACAAAGGCCAAAGCTTTCGCGAGAACTGTACTGTATGCTGGTTTACTAAACGCTTGCGTATGGAAAATGGTTAACAATCTTGTCTGCTAGCAATCTCCTGCTTTATGGTCCCGTTGGTGGCGCCATTTCGGCAACACTCGTAATGCCGAAAAAACTCGAAGGTGACGGGAGAGGGGGGCGTGGCCCGGTTTTGGAATATCATTGACTGTTTACCCAATTTATATACCATTTTCACTTGATTTTTTTTCATAATGTTGTTTATAATTATTTTTTGCACACAAAAAAGTCAATTGGCCCAATTCAGTTACACTTTAAGATTAAATTGCCATTACAAACACGGAAATACTTTCCTTTTTCTCACAGAATGTGAAAGCGGTTCATATGGACGGAATTGTAGTGAAACATGTGAATGTCTAGACAACGGAATCTGTGATCCGGTCACTGGGAATTGTACTTGCATAGCAGATTGGCACGGAAAGTATTGTAAAGGTAAAACTGCCATCATTTACTTGGATATTCAAGTAATGCATCCACCCGCTTGAACTCGCATTGACCGTGAAGTCAAATTATATTTTATATATATATATATATATATATATCATCATTGTCATATCGTTTATTTTTTACAGTTGAAGTAGCCAATCAATCAAATATGATAGGCGTAATAACAGGCGTAATACTTGCTGCTTTTATCGCAGTTTTGGTTATCATAATTGTACTCAAGCGCCGTAAACCGAACGGATCCGTCTACACCTCTGCATCGGTCCGTCTTATGATGCTTGAAGTAGGTAGTGAGACACAGTCAGCTGTCATACAAGTGATCCAATAATAATTTATTTTAGTATCAGTTGTATCCCAGATGAATGTGCAGAATATTAAAGTTTTCCGTCCATATGTGTGACGTTGTGTAAAATACCAAATTCCAATTGAATTCACATCAATGTGATATTCACTCGTGTTTCAGAATATTGCAAAAACAGACAACGAAAGTGTCGACGATGCCATGATACAAGATATTACAAAGTGGATAATTAAAGCATCTGAATTGGATATCGGTGATAAAATTGGTGAAGGTGGATTTGGGGAAGTTTATAAAGCCCAATATAAGAAACTTGAAGTGAAGGAAATTAATGTTGCTGTCAAAATGTTGAAATGTAAGTTTTTCAGTTTGTGCATAATAATTTTTTGAGTGTACGTCTTTTTAGAAAATTCAATCGACTTCATAAGTTAGAATATATCGGCTCTACATCAGCATAATATTATGTGGTATTACTATAACATATTGTCTTTATATGAGCCGTACATTCATATTCTGTAAAACTGGTTTTGTAGCCTCCACTTCCAGAGCTGAGGAGAAAGCGCTATTAACGGAGGCTTATAATCACATCAAACTAGGAGTACATCCGAATATTGTAAATTTACATGGAATAGTTGTTGACAGCGGTGAGTCGCAGATTACGTTTTTTTTTAAATTTCCACATGTCAGACTATTATTTGTGTTGAAAATTAGGATTTTCACATTTATTTATTAATTGATGAAATGCACTATAAACTTTCATCTGATAAAGTCAACGTAACATAGAATGTCATGTAAGTTGGTTCATGGCAGCATGGAGGTAGAAAACTCCATGTTGGAAGGTACTAACGGAAGGAGCCACGACGCTATTGTTTTAGCTTTGCCCCATGATCGTTTGTCAATGTTTGTTCACAAACATTGGTTCTGTTCGCTCTTAACACCTTCGTACAATGGGTTACGCTAGTCTCGAGCATTCGGTGATATTCGGAGCAGGGTGATTCGGAGCATGTTCGGAAGCGATAGACGAACCTCGCATGTAAAATGCTGAAAATGGCGTCTAGTTTGAATGCTGTTGTTTCCGGAGGTCTTGGTGAACTTTAATGAAAAATTAGCAGATATAACATCGATTGGAGAAGAACTGATGGACTATCGTGAATCTTTTTGTATTTGTAACAGTGATGAGACTTAATCAATGATTGCCTGTGATAATAACGACTGCATTATTCAATGGAACCATTGTCATTGCGTGGATTTGACGCCCGAAACTATTGAAATTTTTGACCACCGGACATCGGCGAATTCACCACCAGAAAAGATAGTATCAAAAGAAGGGCATGCCTAGACACTTTCTCTGTGATAATATTTTTTAGGAGTCCTTAGGAATTTTTGTTGTAGACACTCGAAATCTCGTTCTTGTTACAGTTGCTAATAACTAAAACATGTGAAATCTGTGAGTCAAACGTTCATCTGTTGAATTTCCGGTTGTGAAATACGTATTTTGACCTTTCACACCTAAACCAACCGAGTGCGCATGTATGATGACCGTAGTTTCATAATGCGCATATATTTTATGGTCACATTTAAAAATCGGCGGGGTTGTATCATATTCCGCTAGCTCGTTACTTGTGTAAACAATCGCAAACTATCATCGACATCAAAGATGAGCTAGACAATGTCCTCATCAGGATTAACTTGGGTTGAAACAAAAGAAAATAAGCCTGTTAAGAAGCTTAAGTGGCCACTTGAGAGGCGTCGTGGCTCCTTCCGTTAGTACCTTCCATGGTTGGTTAAAATGTAGATTTTCTGGAGGGAAGCAAGGCAGCTTCAGTAGTGTTTTCAAAAATCAACAACACAGGTTTAATCTGTGTGCCTATAAGTTTCAAAGATTAACTCAAGACAAAGCAATGTTAGGATGTGTTATCAGTAGCTATCTGACACACATTGAGTGTTTCCAAACATTTGAGTGGTTTGTCTCCGCCCCTGTTTATTTCACAGATTAGTCATTTGCATATGAATGTGTCAGACACAAGGTCACACAGCCACTGAAAAAATCATTGATTTTAGTGTTTTCATCTGCCGATTCTATCGAATTATAGCTATCCCATTCCTTTATTTTTTTGGTTTCCAATAGCCTTACACATTTGGATGTCCCTACACATGTTAAAACAGACCTTGATGGGAAAACAAATTGATTGTTCAGATAAACAAGCTTGAAAATCTTTGCTGTTACTTCATGGACGTTTTCTAAGAGTTTATGTTTTTCAAAATACAAGGTCTTTAACAAAAAATAACGTATACTTATTGTCGTCGGATTAACACCAAATTTTCACAGCTTTAAGGTGACAATGAGAGGAACTTGAATGTGTCCAGGCAAACTATTTCATGGATTATTTACCAATGTGTTGTGGTTTGAGTTGGGGGCAATGCGACTAAAACAGAAATTAAAATTCAGGACACTACTTTTCAATACGCGTTGCTTGAATAAAACTGACCAGACACATTCAATTTACCAGACTATTGAACAACTAGGAAAAGTGAGAAAAAAAACTTCGTATCACCAGCATAAATGCATAATTATTTTTTTTTTTACAAAAAAAGTAATTTTTCACTTTTGCTTAAGTAACGCACCATAGAATGCAGATACGGGCATGGCAAACACACCTTTGAAAAGCTTGAAGTCTGGCGATTCTAAAAATATATACTTTCCTGGGTCTATTTGTACTCATTTAGTCACAATTAGAAAATGAAAACAAGTATGCAAATAATAGTCCCGCTACCGCTACCATTCAGCAATGCTCAAACCCGTTAGCTATTATTATTTGTGTTATATTTAAAGCGGGGTCGCCACCTGCGCATGCGTCAGATGGCCATAGCGTTTCGTTGTTTACAAACAAGCGTCTACCCATGAGCCTTTGCCTTTTTAGCGTATGTTGTTATCGTCGCTTGGGTCTCAATTCTCGTGCGTGCGCAGGTGACGACCCTCCCACTTTAATTCAACTTACTGTAATTCACATTACGCAACTGAAATGTATATTTACTTGTGTGATCGACCACGTTGTCATGTTATACCTAATTGTGATGGTCTTATCAAGACAATTTAACGGTATCATATTCATAGGTGCTCTGCAACTGGTGGTAGAATTTGCCAAAGGGGGCGATCTACTTGCTCATTTACAACGTTTAGAATTACAGAAAACAGTGATGGATATGCCAAAAGAAGGGGAATTTCTTATGACCCTGGCAATACACGTGGCACAGGGATTAGAGTTTTTACATCACAAGCAAGTAAGTACGAGCAAATTATGAGACTTGCGATACAGTAGCGTGGCACACCAGTTTGATATCACTGAATCTTCCACAAAATACATTCATCGTAAACTTTTAATAATGTACGTTACTCCTGTTTTCTGCTTTGATTAAGCCAACAAATTAAATAATTTCCTGTCAGTATCTGTCACTTTATCGCGTATTTGAACATATTATTATTTTTTTAGAATCAACGTGGTAAACAATATGTACAGTGAAGTATAGATTGTGTGCATATAGAGTGAATTTATATCCCCTGTAACAATTTTCAGGTTATCCACAGAGATATAGCAGCACGTAATGTGGTTATTTACGGTGATGGCATCGGCAAAATATGTGATCTGGGTTTATCTAGAGATGTGTACCAATCTATTTATCGACGACCACCATGTCCTCAAGACGACGAGCAGGATATACGACTACCAATAAGATGGATGGCACCAGAAACTCTAGAGGGCGATTTTGTTTACTCTCACAAGAGCGACATGTAAGGATGTAGTGAGTCGTTTATGTTGAATGAACCAACATACATAAATATACATTTTCTCCGGACTAGATTGTATTGCGATATGGTATTGTGTCGTTAGTGTGTGTTTGCGTTATCTCATTATATCGTGGTTTATTACGTAATAACGTCATATTGTCACGTAAAATCTCTCTGTTGCGTTCATTTTCTTACTTCTAAAACTTTCTGATAGTGAGAGGTGAAGGTGGTGACGCCATGTCTTGGAATTATTCATAATTTAAGTTTGACTAGTTTACTTTTAACAAAATACGATACAAAATACCTACTCAAACCACGTGTATGATTTGTTTGTTTGTTTGTTTTATTTTGCGTCCTTAAATTAAACACTGATGTCATAATACAGTCACGTCATATTACTTATATATTAATGAAATACGTTACATGGAATGGCTCAATTATGGAACCTCTATAAATGTCGCATTTGTCTCCACGAATAAACATATGTGCAATGTGTGTTGTATCAACAGGTGGTCTTTTGGTGTGTTGCTATGGGAGATATCATCTCTAGGTAAGAAAAAGACTCTATGTTCTTCATCTTCATAAATACATATGTGATACGAGGTGTACGGCAACATATAAATTCACTATTCGTGTTCTAGGCTGCCGTCCATTCAAAGATGTTAAGGCAGAGCATATAATGGCCATAATTAAAACTGAAAAGCAGCGGCTGAAGAAATACCCGGAGTGTCCTGATGAATTGTAAGTTACCTATTCAGAGTAGGTTCACGTGCGATCTATATACAGTACAGTACTCTATAATTTCCAATGATAATTTTTCCAATGCATATTTTTATGACAGGTACAACCTCATGATTAGTTGCTGGCAGGAAGAAGCGAAGAACAGACCCCCTGCAGCGGTAATGGTCAAACAACTGAAACGTCTTCAAAGTCAGCAGAAGGTATCCATTTAAACTACAATTACAAATAATGAACTTTGATTGTCTATTTCTTGTTTCATTTATTATACTGATACTAGATAATATGTATATATTAATATGTTTATATTTCGAATATATTTGTTGATTTCGAAGTTTGGAATAATATCGCTTGAATTATTCATATTTTGACAGGTGTTCTTCTGCGATGATGAATAATCAACGATTATACTGATGGGGCTTGAAGATTACTACACCTGAATGGATTAAAAATATTACATTAATCTTGCTTACAAGATACAGAATTATTTTATGAATGTACTTGCATTCATAACGTATATTCTAACGATTTCCATTGATATATATTAGTAATACAGAGTTGGTAATGAATCATTGTTGAAATGAACATCAATGGCTAACAAATTAATTATTATTTGTTTCAGCAGATTAGTTTTAATTTCTTGATTCACAACTTTTTATAATACGTAGTTCAATCATTAAATTAGATTCTTGAACTTTTGTTGATGTTATTTTGTTAGGTTTTTGAGAACACGGCTGGATAGAATGTTTTACAACTTTGTTTGCCGATAAGGGCTAACGTGACCTGATTATCTGATTGTTAATTAATCAAAATTTGAGTTATATATTGGATTGAATTTGAACCGTGAATATCATTTGTAATCCTTTCTGAAGGTATAGACAATCACAATTGTGTCGTATCATCAGTGTCTTATGACTACCGAGTGCATGGATTGAATCTCAGCAGTCACGTGAATTTTCCCGCCATTTTATTTACAAAAATGTTAAAAGCAGTGATTTGAATCACTTTATCAAGGGTAATATAGGTTTACATTAATCACGTTGATTAGCAACTGTTTTGAACAGAGTGCAAACCGAAGTTAGAGATCCAAGCCAGCGGGTCTTGGGCATCTATTATTATCCATCTATGTAAACTGGTGCACCTGAATTTTGAAATTGTGATTGGTTCACAGATTTGATATTGGATTACAATTAAATCGAGAGTGGCTATTTGACCAGTGTTCAGGCGATTTGATTTATTGAGGCTTAACTATAGCACATGTGCGAAAGATATAAGTAATACATTAATGTTGAAAAAAGCTTCTTTTGATAAAAATATCAGAATATTATCACGTGGCCTGGCCGCTATTTTAGGATTTTATCATTTGTTTTTTTTAAAGAGTGATTTAACTGATCAACTTTACATTTATCTCTGACGAACATTTTTACGGGAAAAATAAAATAATTTTTCAATCAGTCTGATCATTGATCTGAAATTTGGTTTACAGTATAAATGAACGAATGTAAAAACCCAAATGATTTGATGATTGACTTGAACGTTTGTTAATTGAATCGAGCTGTTATTTGTTATATAAAAGCGCCCTCTAACTGAAACGTGTGTAATATAAAGCAGGTCATGCTCGAATTTTGGTAGTGCATACATGTATATGCCCAAAGGAAATTGTCAGTGTCTGCGACACAGGGGGGGGGGGCGATGAAAAGTTTGCTTGGCATGCGTGTTTGCTTGAGATGACGTCGTCTGTTAAGTTGGCAGTAGTGCGCATGTGAATCAGGATGGCCGTGTCAAAGGGTTTTGTTACCGATCGAGTGTTGTTTTTTTTCAAGCCGATCGTATTTAACGAAGTAATGACTGTGATCGATCGATTCTCCTGTTATTAATTTCCATTTGTAGCTAAATTCAACGGATTAAAATATTTTGACTTGATAAAATGTGGACAATTTCCGAGTTGGTGTAAGAAAGAAATGGACGAAGACAGACGTACAGACAGCAGATTAAGAAACGTGACAAGCGCCTGTGGTTGGAAGTATCTAACAGGTCACCGATACTCGTCTATGAACAAAGCTACACACAAAAGTCTAACAGCTGAAGTAATTGATGTACGCCCTCGTACATCGCGTTTCAGATAACACGCAGTGAAAAAAACCCATTGACTAACAACAACCATAAACTTTCACGCTGCGAACACTGATAGGCTAATTGATGGCAAGGGAACAGTTTTAAAGGTGTAAATAAATATATAAATTTAGGGTGAAACACATTAAAATATTGTTCCCCAATTAAGGGCAAGTATATCATCGCTATTTTATCTTTATAGAAAAATTCTACAAATTCTGCGAAAAATCAAAGTAATGAGAAATACTACTATAAATTTGCTCATTGTGTATTCATAAATATCATAGTCGAAAATAAGAAATATTAAAAACGGTGTAACACTCAAGAAAAATAACCGATTTGAACAGAAACGACGACGATAAAAATGTAAAAACACACAGACTTCATTTCTGGTTAGATCTGAAATAAGCGCGCGTGCGTTCCGCGCTATAATGACATTACTAAAACACACGAAGCGGGTAAATGCGAGAGCGTTCGGAAATCTTCGGGTTAACCTTAGAGTCTGAGGACAAAGTGTGTCAATAAAGTACATGCAAGGTATGCCGAGACACACATCCTATGAGCGTCATCCCGATTCACACCTACAGCATTAGGCGTTGTTAGGCTGTTCTATATTAGTCTGAGGTTTATGGTATATTGTGTTTACGAAGGAAAATAATGACGTACATTCAATGTCGTTATGGAGATAGTTATTTTGGGTAGTAAGCCTATAAAAACAACAGCAGTGGATTTTATGGTTGTAAAAGTCAACAGTTAAAAAACTGCCACCAGTTTGAAGTTATGTACATGTAAACAGTGGCGGTGTTTACTATTAAACAATCCGTGTACTGTGCTTTAATGGCTAAGTGTTAATGGCGACCATAACTGGACGTGTAATAAATATAATAGTAAAAGTGCTACAAGTAACCGATGGTTAGCTATGCGGGTATGTTGTCAACAATATACTGGACTCCTATCAACAATTTATTGTCATGCCAGAGGTACGTGAATCATCACGCATACGGTGTATTGGTATATTACACCTATAACGCTGTTAAGGGGTGCGTCAAGATTGGAGGAAAACAAACTACCATAAATTCTAACATACATCTATAAAATTTCAAAAAAATGAAAGAAAGTGCCATGAAATAATGTCAATTATCAAATTAAATCTAATATATTTGTATATTTTGCAATCACTTGTACCGTTTACAAAGAAAAGATCGGTAATTCAAAATACGTAATCACAAATAGTTGTAAAGATTATGGAGACTGTACAGATAACCACCACCAGCTTGAAAAAACTTCTATCTTGTACACATTTTCTGATTTTATTTAAAGACAACAACCTAAAATAGTTTCCCGAATCTACTATATTTGTAATGTTTGGAATGACTTCTCAAATTCAATGACTTCCTAAAACGTTACGAGATGGTGGTTACCTTCTTTAAACAAACATTGTGGAATAGTGTACTAACAACAGACTTCCAGCTGCCGAGCCATGTGAATTAAATAATATGACATTTTCCCGCCTCAACGTCGCCGTTGTGTTGCCTTGGCGTCGCCGAGTGGCAATATCGTCACGAACCCGTTTTAAGTTATAACTTTAGGGCACGGCGGACGGATGTTATTTTATAACCCAAGCTCGTGAACACACAACCTTAAAAACTTATAAGGTTGCAGGGAATTACGAAAAGTGGGCTTCTTTTAAATCCCAATTTAGTATTAGTCCGTGGATTGGTAACGAGTTAAAGGGGCACTTCCAGTTAAGCCTAATTTCACAACAAATTTACTTTCTGGATTAAAATTACAATGGATAACAAAAGATAGATTAACTTTGTAAACAACATAAACAATAGTGTCCAATGATTCTTTGGTGCTTGGGATTGAGCGGTTCCTCTTTAAGCCGAAATAATTTAAATAAAATATTCGACAAAGGAAATGCACATGATCTTATTTCCCTAAACATATGCTATATGACAGGGCCATCTCTCTACCAAATTGCAATTTTATGCGCTATCCTGGCGCGAACACAGACACCTGCGGGACCCCCCTCCCCAAGTTGCATTCGAAAGTGAATGAATGACCTGTCCACTGAGTTTGTAGCACACTCATCCAGGGTCAACCTTTTTGGTGTTCAACCTAGGGTAGGATTTGAACTTAGGTCTACTGATCATGAGTCTGATGATCATTTCGCACTGTTTACGAATCATTGATACGATATCTCAGCTTAAAATAACATTCCATGGTTTGGCGCGTAACATAAATAAAGTCAAGTAGTTGAAATACACAAATGCAAACAATTGTAAGTTTTTAGCGGTGTACGTAAAACAGGATTTGTATGGTTGTACAGCATATCCAAACTCGTCTCTTGACTGTAGTAGTAGGCGTGTGATACGACCTTGTTTTAAATTGCTACTTTTATTACTGAGCGTGGGCTATGGCGCTGTCAGTGGCTTGAAACCAGCTGAATTTCACAGGCCAAACTTGGTTTTGGTGATGACGACAGTGTATACATTATGAACGTAACTGTTACATCTTGTAGTTATATTCACAAATCTTTGTCCAAATTAATGTTATCTACATCGACGTGCGTTTATTTAGCCACATCTTGCTGAAACACGAATTTATTACTTTTCGTGTTTGGAGTCCCTGTAGCGCAAGGAAGCGATCAAACACTAAATAATATTTAGGCAATAATAGCTCCAGTGCAACCATGCCAAGGCTAAACCCGAAGGCATAAAAAGCACTACAAATTACCGAATCTGATTACGTTGTTTACGCAATTTCAACAGATGAGTTGTAGAATGTATTCACATCTGTAGCAGTCACGACCCAGTATTAAACAATCTTCATGGAGAATGTGGATAACTATCGATTACTATACTGTACCTAAGCATTTTAATTGGTACTAATATGTTACCCCACTTCTGCTGAAAAACGGTATTGAGTACGGTAGCAAATGGGGTCAGTTTTGAATGTTCTCAATTTAATTCACACTTGTTAACCAACATTGATTTAAGCTTGGTCTTGGAATATAGAATATCTTGATTCTATTGCCATATCACATAAATATGAAATGTTCATAAAATGTGGAATAACATTTTCATATTGTTACAGGTGAATTTTTGAGGAAGAATCACTTATACAATACTACAGAATGGGTTACCTGTCTTTCTGCATTTCATAATGATATCTTGGGCAGTCATGGTGAAAACAGGTGTGTATAACCTACATTTTGGCGGTAATGACAAATATGAATATTATTCATGAGCTATACATGCAAGAATTCGTTATGTTGTCAGGTTTCCTCAACACCTATGAACTCTCTAATTCATGTTTTTTTTGTCAAGATGGCGGACCAAGTCGAATGAATGCAGTTTTCTCTCCGCTCTGTTATTATGAACCAACTGATGATATTACAAGTTACACGGTTAGTGCACCATAGATACCTTAGAAACAGAATGTACCTCGGATGGCACAGAGTTAATACCAAATAAAATAATTCGTTCATGTGTGACATTTTAGTCAAATTGTTATGAAAGTATGTAGTAAGGGTAAATGTGTACTTTGAGTGACATTTGATTTGAATATCGCGTTGGCATGTTGTATAGCTGGCTCCTAAAACAGCATTTATATTTTCATTCAAAAGAAAACAAGGCCGCACACATAATTTTGCAGATCTTTAATATTTCAGGACTTTGTGATTATCAATTATAATGGGGGAAATTTATACTATGGTCTATACTCCATTATACCTACCGACAACTGTAAGTACTACATAATATAATAATTATAAGTTTCCAAGTGATTATTCTATGACGTCATGTTTTAATATGTGTAATAGCATCTCAGTAATTATTAAGGAGACTTTGAGTTTAATTCCGTGATCGGCGTTTCAAAAAATATAACATTAAATAATATGATCACATATTGTGAAATTGTCGTTCAGCCAGAGGAGGCACTCGTCGGTACATGTATATTCTTGTAATGTTGTTGGAACGAGCAGCGGATTGCCGCTTCAAAGTTAAACATCCTCTCAAAGGACAGTTCTGTAGAAATGTGGGCATATCTGACAACTGTAATTGTAAGTCAATTGTATGCATACATGAGTTTAAGTTCAGATGTTGACATTGATTGATGCATGGTCGCCGTCGTCGTGTCATTTTACCTTGAGTCTTGCTTGCTAATAAAACCCCTTTTTATTGCGTTTTAATAACACTGCCATTACTGTCACATTAGTGTAAAGTCAGTTTGTGAATACTGACGTTGAATTGATATGGTTGTCATTTTGTTTTTGTAAGCGTATGACACGTAAATAAATATTGCCAGTTGTAGCACAATTAATTATGTGGTATATTTTCCTGATTCCCCGCATAATTGACAAAACTCTAAATTGAGTAAGAATGCCTAAGTTATCTACATTATTTTTTCAACTAATCGGGTAACCTAGAACAATCTTAATTGATGTGCTTGCTAAAACCTAAATTAACAAAAGCATATAAACAAACACACGTTTTCCTTTTCAGGCAGTATGATTTTATACATTCCAATTCCCATTCACGATGTTGATGCTCCGACGATAAAGAAGTCTACCATTGAGTGCGCTGTCACAAATATACCACAGCCAATTAGTTTTGGTGGTTTGCTTTATGCTCCGCTAGAGGACTGGCCGAAATCACCGCTCATTGATGCTGATGGGACTTGGAGTAACACCGCCTCAATATTAGGGAGATTCACCCCTACCATTATCTCTCGGGTGTCGACTTTAGAATGTGTTTTGACGCTTCCTGATAACTCAGAAAGAAAAGCGACAGTTCAAGCTACAGTTAAAGGTCACTCACATTTATTTATCAATATAATATAATATTACTTTTATTTTTAATTGTTATATCTAGTGAAACTGTATTTCCCCAATTTGATTCCTTATTTACGGTTGCATATACTAGTTATAAGTATGTCTGCGGGTTCGACCACGACATTGCGTCTTCAGTATAGCTAATCGTTACTAACGTTATTTCTTGAATGTTGTTAACATTAAATATCATTTTGGGTTATCCTTACAATTTCTAATATTATTTATTATTACTACTATACAAATATTTATCTCAGTCAAGCTTAATATACAGGCGACAATTCCTTTTTAGAAGGTCGACAATTCCGTATATTTGTAGAATTATATCTAACAAGGACACATTTTGTAAAATGATGCAATAAAAGTTGTCACATTTCCGAATTATTCCTAAAAGAATTCCACATTGTTATTATTGATTTGTTTCACAACGCTTTTATGATAATAGTAAACCAAATATGGGAAACATTTTGACATTTCAGATGCCGCAGCACTAGCCGTTCTCTTCTCGAACCAAACAAATACGCATAAAAAAAAACGTTGTGTGAGATAATAAGCAATTGGTTGTGCGATTCACATGGAGGCATACAATTACCAATTGAAATAAATAGATGCTTATTTATACAATGTCAACAAATCTTATGTTGGGGCGACTACGCCCCGACTGATGCCTCTGACCATATTTGTTGTTTGGTGATTTCTTTCAAGTTATAGAAACTTATATAGAAAACAACTTATTTCGAGACACATATCATATCATATCATATCATATCATATCATATCATATCATATCATATCATATCATATCATATCATATCATATCATATCATGCCATATATCATATCACATCACATCACATCACATCACATCACATCATATCATATCATATCATATCATATCATATCATATCATATCATATCATATCATATCATATCATATCATATCATATCATATCATATCATATCATATCATATCATATCATATCATATCATATCATATCATATGGAATATTTTCATCATATCACTTCAACGTTACAACGTCAGCATCACATTACAAAATGAAAAAAATCTAAAATACAATTGATTTGCCAATATGAGAAAGTGCAATGGCGTACTTGTAATGTCAGTTATAATCCTCTCTAAAATGTTCAAAACATCAACAACTTAAGCTTTTCAGTGTTTTTTTAGTCGAAACATATATATGTAACTACAATTTTGGAAATTTTGTTCATAGTTTTAATCCATGTGAATACTGAGTCATAATCGTGTGGCACAGCAATGTACTACATATGTGGTACAAAGGTCAAATATTCACGCAAACCATATGTGCATATCCAAACACCATGTATACTTGACCTGATTTGTTATGTTTTTCTACGTAGCTTGTCCGCGTGGTAAGTATGGTACGCAATGCAACAACACTTGTTACTGTCTCAATGGTGCTTCTTGCCACAGTTTCAATGGAGCATGTTTGTGTGCCCCCGGATAGAGGGGTTTATCATGTGACCGAGGTAATATGAATGATGTATTATTCACGTTTTTAATTATTATCATTGTTGTTGTGGTTGTTGTTGTTGTTGTTGTTTTGTTTTATTGTTGTTTTGTTGTTGTTGTTATTCCGTTCATTCAAACCATCACTAAAAATGTATATAATCTACCGTTTTCCATTGAGCATATTGGTGTATATTGATTAGAAGTAACGAATGTCATATTTACGAGCTAGTTGACAAATTGAACAAATAGCATTGCTGTAAATCTGTGAATGTGATTTTGTATTCTTCCTCATAACCATTAGGTCTTGAAAGACAGTTCAATTACAAGTTTTGATTTAATTGAGAATGTGTCAATATTCTTAAGACAGTGTAATTTGGAGTAAAAAAATTATATTTTCAAAGCTACCAGTCTAGTTGCTTTTGATACCTTATATAATAATAGAACAACAAAACTCTTTTTGCGATCAGGTTACTTGTCTATCAGGGTTCGTATGTATATTTTACCATTGTTTACAATCAGTGTCAGGAATTCCCAATGTTTCTGAATTTGTAGAACTATCATAACTTGTCATAACTCACTGTTTTATTTATGATTGTGCATGAGGTATGATTGGGGGCGTCATACTATTCATTGCACTAATTTTAGCATACTACTAAAGATACAAAAAATCATATTTCGTTAAGCCAGGCAAGTCTTGATAGTCTTGCTTGATTACTTTTCTCGGTTAATAATTTTACTTCTCTGGGATATTTGAAACCAAATATTGTCATTCCAACCCAGCAGCCAATCAACGACGGTCAACAGTACCCCGGTAACTGTTCTATGTTCTTCGTGTAATTAGGTGCGTGCTCGTATGTGAGGAATTTTTCCACTTGCAAACGACGAGTACGGCCAACGTTTGTTAGCGGTTGGCTCAATATTACCCCCAACGAAGCATTTGGCTGTGAAATATTGGTATTTTTTCTTGCTGGTTTGTAGGAATCTGAAAACGCGTTTCACAACTTGTCTCATTTTTAGTTTCATGCCGTAATTAAGATGGCGGCCCCATGTAGTTAATATCGCATTTATTTTATTATCACTTGTGTGTCAGCTGATTGTGTATGTATCCTATTACACTGTATATGTTGTTTAACGTTCTGTTATTTTATAAAGATAGAATAAAGAATATAACTAGCTTTGCGTAATTTCCGGTCTGCTCCAATGATTCTTTTCGTCACGTCTCACTACCACTAGAACGTTCAAAGTATTTGTATATATATAAACATGTTATTGTCCTTTTTGATTAGATTTTTCTGAAACAGTCATCCAACCATCGAGAGATGACGTGTACATAAGCAACGAGTTGACCTTGACCTGTGGTGCATATCACTTCAATATATCGAGTATACGATGGTTTTATAATGGGGATCAAGTAGGCGAGTTTGGGTGAGTAGAAAATGCGATGAACAATATTAAGATTGACTTTTATAACATACCCTATTACAAAAAAATACGCAGTTTGCATTATGTTTACAAACGTTCGTCTACTATTTTGTGACTGTTCACGACTAATTCTCTATACAAATATAGGGACTTGTTGTATCACATACCATTTGTATCAGACGTGAACTACCGCGACAGAGAGATCACAACTGATAATTACACGTGTGAGATCACTAGTGACCAGGGACAAATCTATTCTGGAATATACGAACTACAGACAGAAGGTAACTATGTTTTAAATTAATTTATCGATACATTTTTACAAATAATTCATGTTTTGTGCATTTATATGTCCAGGTAATCCCAATATAAGTATCGAGCTTTGTAATTTCAGAATGCCCACCCGGGATGTGGGGACCAGTCTGCGAGTGGAACTGCGCATGTTCGGTTAACTCTTCTTGTGAACGAGATAGCGGATGTCTGTGTTTTGCAGGACTTATGGGTAACACTTGTGATACAGGTGAGAATATCGATAAAATATAACTACAGTTGTGTTATTTTTTCATGAGCATAAGATGGAAAATGAATCACATATCTTTATATGTATACCCCGTGACGGCGAAACATTGATATGCTATCATGATTAAAATGTAAAGCCGCCTGTATGCCGTCATTTATTTCAGTCTGTGTTGGTTCGTATGGACGGAATTGCAGTGAAACATGCGAATGTCTGAACAACGGAATCTGTGATCCGGTCACTGGAAATTGTACTTGCAAAGATGGGTGGGAGGGCGATGACTGTGGAAGTACTCCTCCCCCTCCTTTTCAGATTGGTGAGTCAAAACATGTGTACACAGAATAGCATTTACGTAGAATAACATGATAAACTTTCTTATTTATTTTAATGTCTAATTAACATAACAGACTAAATCGTTTCAAAAGCCGTGTTTTGCTAACAATACATTTTGTTTTCAGGTGAATCCTCGAAAGAGTTAATAATAGCAGGCATAGTAATTGGTGTAATTGCCGCATTGGTAGTTATTTTGGTTGTTATCATAGTCCCATTGAAACGACGTCAACTAAAAGGATCAGCATATTCTTCTGCATCTGATCGTCTGTTGATGCTCGAAGTAGGTATTGGTAGTGCAATTTAAAGGTTCTCATCCCTATGTCGCGTAGTTCAAAATAAAGCGTTAAATTCTGTATTTCAGAATATCATATCATATTTCAGAATAGAATGGCAGACAATGATAGTTTCGACGATGTCATGATAGAGGATTTTACAAAATGGATTGTCAAAGCATCTGAATTAGATATCGGTGATAAAATTGGTGAAGGTGGATTTGGGGAAGTTTATAAAGCCCAATATAAGAAACCTGAAGTGAATGAAATTAGCGTTGCTGTCAAGATGTTGAAATGTGAGTTTCATAGTTTGTGGTGAATAGTGTTTGAAATGTACGACTTTTTTCAAATTCTTGAAGTTATTCAACTTTATTATAAAGTAGGCGTATATCTAATAACAATAAATTGTAACAATTAGGTTTTTATTCAATTCTAGCCACCACGTCTAGAACAGAACAGAAAGCGCTATTAACGGAGGCTTATAATCACATCAAACTAGGAGTACATCCAAATATTGTAAATTTACATGGAATAGTTGTTGACAGCGGTGAGTCGCAGATTAGGTTTTTTCAAACGTCTGTAAGTCTAATTAATTAGTTCATACGAAAACACAAATCCCATACTTCTCATCGCGTCAGTGTGTACCCCACCAATTTTCTAATAATTGAAGCAGTAGTAATTAATATTATGCAACTTGAAATTTCATACGTGCTTTGTGTGATCTAATCAGCACTAATTAAGCCATTTGCATTTTATACTTCATTATGATGGTCTTGTCAATTCATTTTGTTGTTGCCGTATCTACAGGTTCTCTGCAACTGGTGGTGGAATTTGCCATAGGGGGCGATCTACGTGCTTATCTGCAGAGGTTGGAATTACAGAGAACAATGGTGGATACACGTGGCACAAGAAATCGAGTTTTTACATTATAAGCACGTAAGTTCACGGCAAATGGTGGTGCCTTGGGATCAAATCTGTATTCGCATAAATTCAATGAGTCTTTATGGGCAACCCACGTATGTTTTATTTATATTCCACTAAATTAAAGTTATATACACTAAAATAAGATTTAGTACAGAATTAAACATGTCAATATTGATACCCAGAGTAGTTCGTCAAGCGTGAACATAGTGTACAATTAATATGAGGTTATTACAAGAATACCTCAAAGGTATTCTTGTAATTACCTTATTATTATACTTTTCCTTCCAAGGATACATCATGGGAATGCCGAAACCCAAAAAGTTTAGAACAGAATCAGCAAACTTCTTTGTGTGGATTCCGGTCAAACCCCGGTGGCAGCCATGTTTGTTTTTATTATTAGAAGACGCTTACGCGCGTAATCATCCCATATTTGGAATTCGCATTTCCTTATATGGTAGGATGGAAATATACTGTAATATAACGCAAAATTACGGCACGCTGTAACTTATGGCATTACGGTGACAGATGTATAATAATAGTAAATAATCTCTTCATAACCAATTTCAGGTTATCCACAGAGACATCGCAGCACGTAATGTGGTTATTTACGGTGATGGCATCGGCAAAATATGTGATCTGGGTTTATCTAGAGATGTGTACCAATCTATTTATCGACGACCACCATGTGCTCAAGACGACAAGCAGGATACGCGACTACCAATAAGATGGATGGCACCAGAAACTCTAGAGGGCGATTTTGTTTACTCTCACAAAAGCGACATGTAAGAATAAAGTGATTGAACCATGACTACATAAATATGAGTTGGATGGATGTATATTGTCATCGCAGTATTCGACATGTGTGTCCTTTCTTGTCATTTATTTTCTATCCCTAGATCACAATTTGACACCATACTATAGTTACGTCATATCACATTTTAATATTTATATATTAATTAAATATTAACATTACACGCTCAAGTGTCGCAATTTAAAACCCTGATCAATGTCACGTTCATTTCCACGAATAAACATAGACATAATGTGTGGTTTATCAACAGGTGGTCATTTGGTGTGTTGCTATGGGAGATATCATCTCTAGGTAAGAAAAAGTGTTCTCACTATCCTCGAATAAAAATCTTTCAAAGTTACTCATTTGTTCTACATTACTTACACGTACAATTATGTTTAAATTAAACACATGTGATGTACAACAATTAACATTTCCTTATTTGTATACCTAGGCTGTCGTCCATTTAAAGATGTTAAGGCAGAGCATATAATGGCCATAATTAAAACTGAAAAGCAGCGGCTGAAGAAATACCCGGAGTGTCCTGATGAATTGTAAGTTATCTATTTAAAGTAGGTTCACGTGCGATCTATGTACAGTACAGTACTCTATAATTTCCAATGATAATTTTTCCAATGCATATTTTTATGACAGGTACAAACTCATGATTAGTTGCTGGCAGGAAGAAGCAAAGAACAGACCCCCTGCATCGGTAATGGTCAAACAACTGAAACGTCTTCAAAGTCAGCAGAAGGTATCCATTTAAACTACAATTACAAATAATGAACTTTACATGAACTTTGATTATCTGTTTCGTTTTATGCTACTATAATACTACTAGATGTGCATACATAGATACAAATATGTTTCATAAAATGAGTGATGATTTTGAAGTTTGGAAACATGATTAATGTGACATTGAATTATTTATAATTCAACAGGTGTTCTTCTCTGATTCTCAATAAGGAGACGACGATACTGGTCGTGATCAAATAACATTATACTTCACACCAATGGACATTAAGAGTCGATATATAGAATAGACCAGTATTAAATATTACACAATCGTACATACCGAACTACATACAGAAAGATGTGTGAATGTATCTACATATAAAGCGTATATTATAACAATTTGCATTGATATAAATTAGGGATGCAGATTTGCATATGCTCAGACTTTCTTTTAATAAGCTATTATCGGAATACACATTAGTTTAGTTAGTTAATATATATTAGACAGTTTAATTTCAATATGAGCTTTCTATGTTTTTTTTTATTAAGCTAGACAAATGAAAAACTTGTTTTTCACATACCAGTTTGTGCATATGTGTAACTTTATAAATCTACAATGTAGTGAAAAAATGAAACATACATCATTTAACGTTTGTGTTGTACCTTAGGAGACCTTTCATGTGCTGTATTTATATGAAATGGATCAGACAAAAAACTAAGATACTCAGTTATGATGATGCAACTCCACATGGTTTCTTATAGACATTGAATTGATGGTCGCTTCTCCATTTTGCAACTCGTTATGATTTTGTAGTGTAGTGTAGTGTAGTGTAGTGTAGTGTAGTGTAGTGTAGTGTAGTGTAGTGTAGTGTAGTGTAGTGTAGTGTAGTGTAGTTTAGTTTAGTTTAGTGTAGTTTAGTGCAGTGCAGTGCAGTGTAGTGCAGTGCAGTGTAGTGCAGTGTAGTGTAGTGTAGTGTAGTGTAGTGTAGTGTAGTGTAGTGTAGTGTAGTGTAGTGTAGTGTAGTGTAGTGTAGTGTAGTGTAGTGTAGTTTAATGAAGTGTAGTGTAGTGTAGTTTAGTGTAGTGTAGTGTAGTGTAGTGTAGTTTAGTGTAGTGCAGTGCAGTGTAGTGCAGTGTAGTGTAGTGTAGTGTAGTGTAGTGTAGTGTAGTGTAGTGTAGTGTAGTGTAGTGTAGTGTATGTAATTTTTTGTTCATTGGTAAATTACAAAACAATAATAGATTAGAAAAATGTTATAACCCCCATAGACAAGACAGTTAAAAGGACCACACACCTAATTAATAATGAGTCATATAGTAATAGAACAAGATACTTCTGTCACATTGATGGGAGATTGTATTATGGTTATCTAAATAAATATACGACCCCACATATATAATAAACCGTGCATACACGTAAAGTCATTGCATTATAAGCATATTATATTTGAGTGTATACATGAATGTATTGTATAATTTGTATTTTTTCTTGCATGTAATTTTCAATGTACAAGTGGCGTGTGCATCATAATGATTTGCTGTTGCTATGGAAACTGGAACAGATTTCAGATTCGGGACATGGTCAGTAACAGAACAGAAACAAAGGGTTCAGCTTGATTTTTTCGAGGGAGCGACCCCTCTGCCCACGGTGTCGCCGCCACTGCAGAACAGAAATGTTCAACGTTTGTCGCACTATATGATAAGTTTTTTTTTTTTACAATTAAACACAATCTTCTTACAAACTCAAACAAGTCTATGGTTTTTTAATTGATAATTTATTATTTATTGAATTCTGTGTTAGTTTTCCATTTGATAAATCCGATTAATCAAGACGCCACGTCAGTGCAACAGCCATCCCTCCATTCCTGAAAATAAACAGTAGGCATGAAATAGAATCATTCAATACCTGAAAAACAAACAATAGCCATGCAATTCATATCATCACATAACGAAATAGAAATAAAATAATACCCATAATCCATATCGGAGTAACAAAACATAATCATGACATTGAAATGTGTTCATACTTCGTAAACACAAATGCCATGGAAACGGCATCAAAAAAGATGACAGCTTTACTCTGTACCAAAAATCAACAATCATATATTAATACATAAATAAGAGCTGGATCTCCAGTCTTCTACACTTAACATACATTCGAATCTACCTTACTACATGGTCCGATGACGTTGCATTTTTTTTTTACTGCAAGGCACGATACGAGAACAGCACTGGCTACCATTAACACATCAAAGATAATAAGAAGACTTAAAACTGTCCCGGACTGTACACCTGTATATTAAGGAATGTTAATGTCCTACAAAATGAAATAGAAAGCACAAATTTGGTGCTATGAGTAATGCATATAAACGAAATCGTACCTTTTTGATGTACAGCATCACACAATGTTTTGGTTGCACTGATCTCATATACTCCAGTTGATGACATGTCTCTATGAATACTTAATTTGGGTGAGGGTGTAAACATAGGTTGACCAGTTGTATATGGTACACGTGTATCAGTCGTTATAAATGATGCTGTACTGGCACTTCCTTTGACATGATTTGTTGTGGTTTTCTCAGGAATTAAATTTTAGTTTGACTTAAAAAGTTAGTTTGACTTATTGTACTATATGTGAATGTTGATTGTATATTATTTGGTGTTCGTGCTAGAACTTTTGGAACTGATCTCGAGCTGACCAACAGACTGCGTATTGTATTTCCATCAGTGGATATGGAATGGGTATCTTCTCTTTGAATCAACGTTGTGGTGTCTTTATTATATCCAGTTATATCTAGTTTGTTTGAACCCGTCATTACATGTGTTTGGCTATGTTTTCTCGATGCTGACGTTGTATTCACTGTTGAGGTAGATTTGTTCAAAGGGATGGCCATTAACTGTGTGGTTCTCGACAAATTTGGTAATTCATCTACTATGTAGTTTTCAGTGGTTATTTGTGTAGGTGTAACAAATCTAGATGCATCAATACTTTCATTGTTGGTAAATTTTTTGAAGATTTTGACATTGGCCCATTTTCTATATCAGTGAAAGGTTTTGATATACACATGTATGTGTGTATGCACTGGTGAAGTTCGATACCAATGACATTACTGATGTCGCTGTCGTACTCTTTACACTGTGTGTCGTAGTTATTTGATTAGGTGTCTGTACATTTATATATGAACTTGACTGCTTAAATACTACTGAGTTCATTACAGGTACTGCTGTAACATCCTCTGCAATATGCGTTTCAGTCATTACTGCTAAAGTTAACAACGTTCTTGGTACTGCTGATTTAATTTCATTGACTGTGGTGGAATCGTTGGTTTTCACTGCGGTGATCGTGGTCGTGTTTATTGGTATACTCGTGGGCACGGATATGTCATCAGGAGTATGTGTTATTAGTGAGATCGTTGATCCCTTAGTAAACGATTTCTTTGTTAATTTTCATGGTATGTGATGTGTTGCAAGAGAAGTGGATGTTTCTGCCATCATAGGTGATGTAATTTTAATTAATTGTGATAGTGATACACTTGTTGAAGTTCTATCTGATGTTTCCATGAAAACTCAAATTGATGACTCCATGAGATGTTGTAGAAGTTCTGGGTGATGTTTTCATAAGGAGTCTAATTAATAAGTTTGACGGCAATCTAGATGATGCTTCTTACATCGAAACTCTAAATGTTGATTTTGTAGGTGTTGTAGGAGATGATTCTATAACAGTTTTAATTGGTTCTTCGATCGAAACTATAGGTAGCGATTTTGTAGGTGTTGTAGGAGACGATTCTATAACAGTTCTAATTGATTCTTCCATCGAAACTCTAGATGGTGATTTTGTATGTGTTGTAGGTGATGATTCTATAACAGTTCCAATTGATGCTTCCATTGAAGCTCTATATGTTTGTGTGGGTTTTCTGGGTGATGATCGTTTGAGAGTTCTAGATGATGCTTCTGTATGCGTACTAGGTGATGTTTTCATCTGCGTTCCGACTAATGCGTCTGTTGAAGATGTGGATGTTTTAAGAGGCGATTTCACAAGATTTCCCGTTGATGCATTCACTGACGCACCAGTGGACGCTTCCATCCTTTTCGATGAAGCATACTCTTTTAGTTACTTACATGTAAACTTGTAATTAAGGTAGTAATGCAAAAAAAAATTAAATTACAAATGTATCAATACTAAAATTACCAATCATTGTGATTCCCCGTGTAAGATTCCACAAGAAATCTCAGCTGGATATGTAAATTACCTGAAATATCGAACAATAGAATACAAACAAAATCATCTTATTTAATCAACAAGAGTAGAAACAGTCACTGCATTCATTTGTTTCTGTGGCTTACGAAATGTATATTTTAAATCTCAGCTTTTCAACAAAGATAACATAAATCACTTACTACATATATCTGTGGCGTTTCCGATATTAACATAATGAAGCTGGGATTCCGTCAACGATGCCCACGAAAAGACATCCCCACATCCATGTGTACAGTCAGTCGATCCACTCTTGATATCATCTACACTCAGCGACGTCGACCATATATTTAGAAATTCAATTTCGCCAGAAAAGCTTTTCGAGTAATCAAACCGGAATTTCCTATATTGTTCCTATATTGTAATAGCATCCCAGTGCCACATATTAATACACGTATTTCGAGGGAGAAAGAATTCAATATTATTCCATGGTAAATAACGTTAAGTGAAGCAGAGACACCTTCAGATTTCCAGTATCCTAAACATAGGCGGTGCCACTGGTTTCTAGTCATATATATATACTTCTCTTCATCTCTATTGTATTTCCGATGACTATATTTAATAAATTTAATAAAACTATCACTCACTGCCTCCATGGAAAACAGAATCTCCTTATTTCTCCAAGGCACTGAGCATTGCAGTATAGTACCCAGCGTATCATTCTCGCTTATATTGTTATTATCGGCAAATGTTATATGTTATTATATACACTATTGAAAGCTAAATATACTAGTCAAGTTTCCACCGACAGTTGTAAACTTTGTACGTGTAAGAACCTTGTTTCGCTGATTACAGATTTGTGATTATCTGTAATTGGCGAAACGAGCCATATATGTATTAAATATTATTATTTTTGGCAAATATTTTGTAAATATTGAACATATAAAACCCATATTCACTGAATACAGTTCATTTTTTATTAGGTGTGTTATTCTGTTTCGTTTCGTTTCTTCGATTACAATAAGCCTTCTCCGTATGCTCGTGTTGGAAGTGGCGGGTAAGTCCCGGTGGGAAAGTTCAGGCGGACGTTTGCGGCCTAGTCGGGGCTATGGGTCCGCCAATTCGGGGTCTAGGGCGGTGTATGAGAGTGGTTGTTGCAAGAGAGGGCCTACAGCGGGCGCAGCAATCCTGTGGGTTTATTTCTGGGGTCTATTGCAGACATTAGCATTTTAAAAGGCCTATTTGCCTCCCGCGCGGGCCCGCTCTAAAAGGTGAAAAACACCCCGCTTCCCCGCTAAAGTTGGAACGCACATGGGGTAGTAACAGCATATAGAGTGACCCCGCGGGGTGTAGTTACTAGCTATAGTTAAAGGGGACCCGCTCAATCCTATGGATTGCACCAAAGAATCATGGGACACTATTGTTTATGTTGTTTACAATGTTAATCTATCTTTTGTTATCCATTGTTATTTTAATCCAGAAAGTAAATTTGTTGTGAGATTAGGCTTAACTGGAAGATGCCCCTTTAACTAGACTAATGTAACTTCCAAGCCTTCGACCATCTATGGGGGGGGGGGGGTAAATGGGTTATAAGTAAACACATGGGAACGACCCCACAAAGCGTTTAACGCTATAATAATAATCAAATAGACGTGTATGTTTATTTCTAGTGACCCTGAGTCTTGAGTACGCACTGCTGCCACGCGCTGGGGTGCATTCATTCGTGATTGTGGTGATGGAGATGGAGGGTTTTCGACGATCTACACCATTCATGATACTATTACTAGCCATTTTCTGTATTCAAGTACTGAAGAGTCAAGGTAAGCCAGGGATCTACGTAACCGTGCGACTACTTTCTGCAATAGAACATTTTTAGTAGTGTGTACTTGAGTAGGTAACATCTTCCAATCTCTTTTTTCCGTCTCCGATTTCATAAAATGAAAGTCGGTTTTGTATTTGAGGTGGTATGTTTAGACATCCCTTCTTTTCGGTGTAAAATCTAGAATAGAAGTACATACACAAGAGACATAAATACAATCCATCACCACATCCGGGCATCACAAATAACACGTAACAACATATTTAGTACAAAACATGTTGACATTGAAGCGTTGAACTTCTTCCTTTGCGATTACTAGAGAAGCATGTTGATACGACCATCGCTGTGGATTTAATATTATTTCTGTTTTTTTACTATAATTTGTCGATTTACCATGACATGTCATTGGGATGTACCTTGTTATATAATTACATTGCATTACCCCCGTGTTAATCAGTCACGGAAACCAAATACAAATGCTCTAAGCTCGGACCGCCCTGCACATTCATTTATTTCGTGATGATCGTGCCATTTCTGCTGACAAGACATTGGTGCTTGTTATGGTACAGTTTACTTCTAAGTCACGAACAAGTAAAAACGTATACAAATCAATGATTCGTAATTAACCAACTGAACGCTATACAGACAAAAGTTGAACTTGAATGCAACAATATCCGCACGGGAATAAACAACTGGGTTGCTTTTTTTAAAAATTATATATCGCGGTGTAAATCTCATTTAACTAGATCGGTGTTTTTGTATCCGTCTACGGCCTTGTCACAACGCCCACCGTTGACGGTATACAAACAAACGATCATCAGTTATATTGAACAATTCATAGTCAATTCGTCCCGCATTCGTCCCACAAGTCGATTTGTCCCAATTCACATTCGTCCCACGAATCAACTCGTCTCAATTCACATTCGTCCCACGAATCGACTCGTCTCAATTCACATTCGTCCCAATTCGAATAGTGGCGAACAAGGGAAATGGGAAATGGGATTGTTTCCATTACTCGTATATAATTAGAATGTGAGCGTGCATGGTTACCATATGCTAGCGATTGTACTTGTCGTAAATCCTTACTCTCTGCAATAGATCACAAGTGCAAATATATTTTATTGTTTTTAGTCCCCGTTCGGACGAAGACGGGGACTTATAATTCGGTCTCCGTCCGTGCGTGCGTGCGTCCGTCCGGAGTCATATTTTAGAATCCTTTGGACCGATTCCGTTCATTCTTTGCATGTGCCTAGTACTTTATGTGGGACATATGCACATGTAGTGGTTTAGCGATTCGATTCAAAATGGCCGACTGGCAGCCATCTTATTTTTTAAAAATGTATTTCGGACAAGCTTTGTCAGTTTTCATTTAAATTTGGTACATATTACTATATCTCTGTCACCCATGTATCATTTTCATTGATATTTAGCATTTCATAAATGGATACATGTACATGTCAATTCAATTTGCAATTTGATCAAATTTGGCCGACTGGCGGCCACCTTGTTTGTTTAAAATGTGATAACTTGGATATGCTTTCACTATGTTTTTTTTGTTATGTCTTAAACCAGAGGGGTCGTCACGCAACACATGTTCGAATTTGATGTAAATAAACAATCTGTTGTATACGCCACTTGGGACTCAAGTTTCAAGGACATGCTCGCGACAAGCCCTCCACTTTAATATGACGAGCACAAAGAGAACTTTCAAAAATTTCACGGGGACTATGTCATTTTCAATGACTTGTATTATATTATTTTACATTTTCTAAACTTTTTGTATTTTGGCATTCCCATGATGTATCTTTGGAAGGAAAAGATGTATAATAATTACGAGGTTATTACGAGGTTATACCTCGTTAAGGTTATTACGAGGATACCGAAAAGTATGCACTCAGACAGTACGTGGTCGTATCGTTTCCGCTGCAAGTCAGTCGTTACGCCGCAGTACTGTCTTTGTGCATACTTTTCGGTATCTTCATAATAACCTCATATTATTTACACAATAAGAATATAGTAATCAAATGTATCAGTCATTTCTTTGTTTCTCTGTCCACAGACCCATGCGCATATGGTGACCTTTACGGCAGATCCCTGGTGTTTGAATCCGCTGCCAATAACTTCGTGATGCTTCGCACGTCCTCTGATGACATCACGGAATTCACCATCTGCATGTGGATAAGAGTTGGCGAGAATGATACGCTGGGTACTATACTACAATACTCAGTGCCTTGGAGAAATAAGGAGATTCTGTTTTCCATGGAGGCAGTGGGCGATAGTTTCAATTTATTAAATATAGTCATCGGAGATACAATAGAGATGAAGAGAAGTATATCTATGACTAGAAACCAGTGGCACCACCTATGTTTAGGATACTGGAAATCTGAAGGTGTCTCTGCTTCACTCAACGTTATTTACGATGGGACAATACTGCATTCTTTCTCCCTCGAAATGCGTGTATTAATACGTGGCACTGGGATGCTATTACTAGGCCAAGAACAATATAGGAATTTTCGGTTTGATTACTCTAAAAGCTTTTCTGGCGAAATTGCATTTCTAAATATATGGTCGGCGTCGCTGAGTGAAGATGACATCAGGAGTGGATCGACTGACTGTACACGTGGATGTGGGGATGTCTTTTCGTGGGCATCGTTGACGGAGTCCCAGCTGTTTAATGTTAATATCGGAAACGCCACTGTTATATGTAGTAAGTGATTTATGTTATCTTTGTTGAAACATTGACATTTAGAATATGCACAAAAATAAATAAAGATAGTGACTTTTTTTACTTTTTTTGATTAAATTAGATGATTCTATTGTTCCATATCCCAGGTAATTTACATATCCAGCTGAGTATTTTTTGTGGAATCTTACACGGGAGATCACAATGCTCGGTAATTTTAATTAGTAAGATTTTTGTTCGTATTACTATCTTAATTACAAGTTTTACATGTAAGTAAATACAAGCTCTATGTACCCTAGTACAACAAACTCTCTATTTGTTTATTATAGTAACTCAAGCAACAACAATATTTGCTGCAATTCCATCAACAGCAATTAGAACAACTAATCACCCCACACCTACTTCATATGAGACTACTAAAGATTCATCAGTAAACACAACAATAGAGGATGTTTCATCGAAAAGTGATGCGGAAATGCCAAAAAGCAGACACAACACAAACAACTGGGCCACCTACAAAAGCATTAATTGGAGCCGATAAACAGGCATCGAATGGAAAGCTTACACAAGCATTGAGTGGATATTGGATGAAAGCGTCCACTGGTGCGTCAGTGAATGCATCAATGGGAAATCTTATGAAATCGCCTCTTAAAACACCCACATCTCCAACAAACGCATTAGTCAGAACGCCAATGAAAACATCACCTCATACGCATACAGAAGCATCACCTGGAACTCACACCGATGCACCAATTAGAACTCTCAAACGATCATCACCCAGAACACCCACAGAAACATATAGAGCTTCGATGGAAGCATCAATTAGAACTGTTATAGATTCAATTACTACAACTCCTAAAACACCTACACAATCACCACTTAGAGCTTCGATGAAAGAATCAATTGGAACTGTTATAGAATCATCACCTACAACACCTACAAAATCACCATCTAGAGTTTCGATGGAAGAATCAATTGGAACTATTATAGAATCATCACCTACAACACCTACAAAATCACCATCTAGAGCTTCGATGAAAGAATCAATTGGAACTGTTATAGAATCATCACCTACAACACCTACAAAATCACCACCTAAAGTTTTGATGAAAGAATCAATTGGAACTGTTATAGAATCATCACCTACAACACCTACAAAATCACCATCTAGAGCTTTGATGAAAGAATCAATTGGAACTGTTATAGAATCATCACCTGCAACACCTACAAAATCACCATCTAGAGCTTCGATGAAAGAATCAATTGGAACTGTTATAGAATCATCACTTACAACACCTACAAAATCACCATCTAGAGCTTCGATGAAAGAATCAATTGGAACTGTTATAGAATCATCACCTACAACACCTACAAAATCACCACCTAGAGTTTTGATGGAAGCATCAATTGGAACTGTTATAGAATCATCTCCTACAACACCTACAAAATCACCATCTAGAGCTTCGATGAAAGATTCAATTGCAACTGTTATAGAATCATCACCTACAACAGCTACAAAATCACCACCTAGAGTTTCGATCGAAGAAGCATCATCTAGAGTGCCGTCAAACTTATTAATTAGAACCCTTACGAAAACATCACACAGAATCCCTACAAAAACACCCCCCAGAACTTCTACAAAATCGTCATCTCTCATGGAGTCATCAATTGGAGTTTCCATGAAAATATCAGATAGAACTTCAACAAGTGTATCGACACTATCACAATTAATTGAAATGACATCATCTATGATGGCAGAAACATCCACTTCTCTTGCAAAACATCACATACCATGGAAATTAACAAAGAAATCCTTTACTAAGGGATCTACGATCTCACTAATAACACATACTGCTGATGACATATCCGTGCCCACGACTACACCAATAAACACGATCAACCCAGTGAAAACCAACGATTCCACCACAGTCAATGAAATTAAATCAGCAGTACCAAGAATGTTGTTAACTTCAGCAGTAACGACTGAAACGCATATTGCAGAAGATGTTACAGCAGTACCTGTAATGAACTCAGTAGTATTTAAGCAGTCAAGTTCATATATAAATGTACAGACACCTACTCAAATAACTACGACACACAGTGTAAAGAATATGACAGCAACATCAGTAATGTCATTGGTATCGAACTTCACCAGTGCATACACACATATATCAAAACCTTTCACTGATATAGAAAATGGGCCAATGTCAAAATCTTCAAAAAATTTACCAACAGTGAATAGTATTGATGCATCTAGACTTGTTACACCTACACAAGTAACCACTGAAAACTACATAGTAGATAAATTAACAAATATGTCCAGAACCACACAGTTAATGGCCATCCCTTTGGACAAATCTACCTCAACAGTGAATACAACGTCAGCATCGAGAAAACATAGCCAAACACCTGTACTGACGGGTTCAAACAAACTAGATATAACTGGATATAATAAAGACGCCACAACGTTGATTCGTGGAGAAGATACCCATTCCATATCCACTGATGGAAATACAATATACAGCTTGTTGGTCAGCTCAAGATCAGTTTCAAATGTTCTAGCACGAACACCAAATGATATGCAATCATCATTCACATTTAGTACAATAAGTCAAACTAACAATTTAATTCCTGAGAAAACCACAACAACTGACGTCAAGGGAGGTGCCAATACATCATCATTTATAACGACTGATACACGTGTATCATACACAACTGGAGTATATGAGGCCAGTGCAACCAAAACATTGTGTAATGCTGTACATCAAAAAGGTAAGATCTCGTCTATATGCATTCCCCATAGCATCTATGTTATGAACATAGAGTTTCAAAATACACACGTCTATTTCACTTTGAAGGACATTAACATTTCTTAATATACAGGTGTACAGTCCGGGACAGTTTTAACTCTTCTTATTATCTTTGATGTGTTATTGGTAGCCAGTGCTGTTCTCGTATCGTGCCTTGCAATACAAAAAATGCAACGTCAGCGGACCATGCAGTAAGGTAGATTCGAATGTATGTTAAGTGTAGAAGAATGGATATCCAGCTGTTATTTATGTATTAATATATGATTGTTGATTTTTAGTACAGAGTAAAGCTGTCTTCTTTTTTGATGCCGTTTCCATGGCATTTGTGTTTACGAAGTATGAATACATTTCAATGCCATGATTATGTTTTGTTACTCCGATATGGATTATGGGTATTATTTTATTTCTATTTCGTTATGTGATGATATGAATTGCATGGCTATTGTTTGTTTTTCAGGTATTGAATGATTCTATTTCATGCCTACTGTTTATTTTCAGGAATGGAGGCATGGCTGCTGCACTAACGTGGCGTCTTGATTAATCGGATTTATCAAATGGAAAATTGACACAGAATTCAATAAATAATAAATTATCAATTGAAAAACCATAGACTTGTTTGAGTTTGTAAGAAGATTGTGTTTAATTGTAAAAAAAACTTATCATGTAGTGCGACAAACTTTGAACATTTCTGTTCTGCAGTGGCGGCGGCACCGTGGGCAGAGGGGTGGCCCCCTAGAGAAAATCAAGCTGAACCCCTTGTCTCAGCAAAATTTGTCGCTCAAAACGAAATAAATGGCGTTTCAAAGAGGGTCTAGATTTCAAAGTTTTAAGGGCGAGCATGCCCTCGGACCCCCTTGGTCCTCATGCAAAATTTCGTGCCGCCGCCTCCGCCGCCTCTGAACCTGAAATTTGTCCCTGTTTCCATAGCAACAGTAAATCATTATGATGCACACGCTACTTCTACATTGAAGATAACATGCAAGAAAGAATACAAATTATGCAATACATTCATGTATACACTCAAATATAATATGCTTATAATGCAATGACTTTACGTGTAAGCGCTGTTTATGTTATATCTAGGGTATTATATTTTCACTACACTACACTACACTACACTACACTACACTACACTACATTACACTGCACCACACTACAAAATTATAACGAGTTGCAAAATAGAGAGGCTACCATCGAGGAACAGCACAACCATTAAATTATGCCTGTTTCGTTTTTTGCTATAGATTTCAACCACTACATTGTAGAGTTATAAAGTTACACATATGCACAAACTGGTATGTGAACAACAAGTTTTTCATTTGCCTAGCTTAATAAAAAAACATAGAAAGCTCATATTGAAATTAAACTGTGTAATATATATTAACTAACTAAACTGATGTGTATTCCGATAATAGCTCATTAAAGAAAATCTGAGCATATGCAAATCTGTATCACTAATTTATATCAATGCAAATTTGTATAATATACGTTTTATATGTAGATACATTCACACATCTTTCTGTATGTAGTTCGGTATGTACGATTGTGTAATATTAAATATTGGTCTATTCTATATATCGATTCTTAATGTCCATTGGTGTGAAGTATAGAGTTATTTGATCTCGATCAGTATCGTCGTCTCTTTATTGAGAATCAGAGAAGAACATCTGTTGAAGTATAAATAATTCAATGTCATATAAATCATATGTTTCCAAACGTCAAAATCATCACTCATTTTAAGAAACATGTTTGTATCTATGTATGCACATCTAGTAGTATTATAGTAGCATAAAATGAAATAGACAATCAAAGTTCATGTAAAGTTCATTATTTGTAATTGTATTTTAAATGGATACCTTCTGCTGACTTTGAAGACGTTTCAGTTGTTTGACCATTACCGCTGCAGGGGGTCTGTTCTTTGCTTCTTCCTGCCAGCAACTAATCATGAGTTTGTACCTGTCATAAAAATATGCATTGGAAAAATTATCATTGGAAATTATAGAGTACTGTACTGTACATAGATCGCACGTGAACATACTTTAAATAGATAACTTACAATTCATCAGGACACTCCGGGTATTTCTTCAGCCGCTGCTTTTCAGTTTTAATTATGGCCATTATATGCTCTGCCTTAACATCTTTGAATGGACGGCAGCCTAGAACACGAATAGTGAATTTATATGTTGCCGTACACCTCGTATCACATATGTATTTAATTTAAACATGATGGTGTGCGTGGCGCAAATCCAGATGAAGAACATAGAGTCTTTTTCTTACCTAGAGATGATATCTCCCATAGCAACACACCAAAAGACCACCTGTTGATACAACACACATTGCACATATGTTTATTCGGGGAGACAAATGCGACATTTATAGAGGTTCTATAATTGAGTTATTCCATGTAACGTGTAATGTATTTCATTAATATATAAATAATATGACGTGACTGTATTATGACATCAGTGTTTAATTTAAGGACGCAAAATAAAACAAACAAACAAACACATATACACAGAACACAGGACGGTGGCGTATCTGGGTGTTGTGTAATTAATTACGAAATTTAATCATACATGTGGTTTGAGTAGGTATTTTGGATCGTATTTTGTTAAAAGTAAACTAGTCAAACTTAAATTATGAATAATTCCAAGACATGGCATCACCACCTTCACCTCTCACTATCAGAAAGTTTCAGAAGTAAGAAAATGAACGCAACAGAAAGATTTTACGTGACAATATGACGTTATTACGTAATAAACCACAGTATAATAAGATAACGCACACACACACACTATCGACACAATACCATATCGCAATACAATCTAATCCGTAGAAAATGAACTTTGTATATTTATGTATGTTGGTTCATTCAACATAAACGACTCACTACATCCTTACATGTCGCTCTTGTGAGAGTAAACAAAATCGCCCTCTAGAGTTTCTGGTGCCATCCATCTTATTGGTAGTCGTATATCCTGCTCGTCGTCTTGAGCACATGGTGGTCGTCGATAAATAGATTGGTACACATCTCTAGATAAACCCAGATCACATATTTTGCCGATGCCATCACCGTAAATAACCACATTACGTGCTGCGATATCTCTGTGGATAATCTGAAAATTGTTACAAAGGATATACATTTGTTTCACTCTATATGCACACAATCTATACTTCACTGTACATGTTGATTCTAAAAATATTGATAATATGTTCAAATACGCGATAAAGTGACAGATACTGACAGGAAATTATTTAATTTGTTGGCTTAATCGAAGCAGAAAACAGGAGTAAGGTACATTATTAAAAGTTTACGATGAATGTATTTTGTGGAAGATTCAGTGATATCAAACTGGTGTGCCACGCTACTGTATCGCAAGTCTCATAATTTGCTCGTACTTACTTGCTTGTGATGTAAAAACTCTAATCCCTGTGCCACGTGTATTGCCAGGGTCATAAGAAATTCCCCTTCTTTTGGCATATCCATCACTGTTCTCTGTAATTCTAAACTTTGTAAATGAGCAAGTAGATCGCCCCCTTTGGCAAATTCTACCACCAGTTGCAGAGCACCTATGAATATGATACCGTTAAATTGTCTTGATAAGACCATCACAATTAGGTATAAAATGACAATGTCACTCGCCAAATCGTGGTCGGTCACACAAGTAAATATACATTTCAGTTGCGTGATGGGAATTACAGTAAGTTGAATTAAAGCGGGAGGGTCGTCACCTGCGCACGCGCGAGAATTGAGTCCCAAGCGACGATAACAACACACGCTAAAAACGGAAAGGCTCATGGGTAGACGCTTGTTTGTAAACAACGAAACGCTATGGCCATCTGACGCATGCGCAGGTGACGACCCTCCGCTTTAAAAATAACACAATTAATAGCTAATGGGTTTGAGCATTGAACTAATTAATTCGACTTGTTGAAAAGTGGAAATTGGAGAAAAAAAAACTAATTTAAGACTCACCGCTGTCAACAACTATTCCATGTAAATTTACAATATTCGGATGTACTCCTAGTTTGATGTGATTATAAGCCTCCGTTAATAGCGCTTTCTCTTCTGTTCTGGAAGTGGAGGCTACAAAACCAGTTTTACAGAATATGAATGTACGTTATACGGCTCATATAAAGACAATATGTCCTAGTAATACCACATAATATTATGCTGATGTAGAGCCGATATATTCTAACTTATGAAGTCGATTGAAATTGTAATAGAAAACGTACACTCAAAACATTACTAAAACTAAAAAAAACTCACATTTCAACATTTTGACAGCAACATTAATTTCCATCACTTCAAGTTTCTTATATTGGGCTTTATAAACTTCCCCAAATCCACCTTCACCAATTTTATCACCGATATCCAATTCAGATGCTTTAATTATCCACTTTGTAATATCCTGTATCATGGCATCGTCGATATTTTCGTTGTCTGTTTTTGCAATATTCTGAAACACGAGTGAATATCACATTGATGTGAATTCAATTGGAATTTGGTATTTTACACAACGTCACACATATGGACGGAAAACTTTAATATTCTGCACATTCATCTGGGATACAACTGATACTAAAATAAATTATTATCCGATCACTTGTATGACAGCTGACTGTGTCTCACTACCTACTTCAAGCATCATAAGACGGTCCGATGCAGAGGTGTAGACGGATCCGTTCGGTTTACGGCGCTTGAGTACAACTATGATAACCAAAACTGCGATAAAAGCAGCAACCACTCCAAGTATTACGCCTGTTATTACGCCTGTATTTGGATGATTGGGTGGTTCAACTGTAACGAAATGGTGATTGGCTGGTTCAACTGTAAAGAAATGATATGGCAATGGTGAAATGTCATATGAAGTTGTATAATTTGACTTCACGGTCAATGCGAGTTCAAGCGGGTGGATGCATTACTTAAATATTCAAGTAAATGATGGCAGTTTTACCTTCACAATACTCTCCATCCCAACCTGCTATGCAAGTACAATTCCCAGTGACCGGATCACAGATTCCGTTGTTCAGACATTTACATGTTTCACTACAATTCCGTCCATATGAACCGCTTTCACATTCTGTGAGAAATAGAAAGTATTTCCGTACTTGTATCGCAAAATTTATTCTTAAACCTCATTAAAATCAGCGTAAAGCACATTGTTTCAAATATAATTACCATAAGCTATCGTAAAATCAAACTTTTGTTGATTCACGTGCACGTGGATTAACTTTGGCTCAACTATATACAGGTATTTCATCACAATTATGGTGACATTATCAGCAGTGAACTTTTGCCCGTCAGACCAAAAATGTATCATGGTGAAATCAAAAAAGGCCGCCGTGAAACTACTTAAACAAATTGAATACATGTCAAATCAGCAGCGAATTTCAAACCGTTTGAAATTGTTATGGCATAATCACATAGATAAACACTCTGGTACTAGTCTTCTCATGAAAAACAAGAAACTTAAACTTGATTGGTATTTTTTTTTCAATATTAGTTGGACACAAGAAGAGAAGCAGTTTTTCTAATTTGGTTACAGTGGCAATTGTTTGAGTAAATTATCCGCCATCGTTCGTAAATGTAGGCAGTAACAGGAAACATATCGCTTGGAATGTAGTAGCGCAATTAACATAATTAGCATATAATCACATGTGCTTGCCGACGATAGTTAAAAGCCACTCACCTATATCGCAAGAGCTTCCCATAAGGCCAGCAAAACACAGACATCCACTATATCTTCCGCAAGTAGAATTTACTGAACATGCGCAGTTCCAAACACAGAGTAAACCCCACATTCCATATGGACATTCTGAAATCACATAACTTACAACATAAGCGCCAGCTGCAGGTTATTTCACAGTAAAACAATCTTTTTTTTAAATTTAATATTTACCTTCGGTCTGTAGCTGATAAACTCCTGAATACGTTTCTTTTTTGTCACTGGTAATCTCACATTTGTAAGTACCAGTTGTGACTTGCTTGTCTTCGTAGTTGACGTCCAGTACAAACGGTATGTGGTACTCCACATCCCTGTATTTGCATAGACAACCAAAGTAAGTAATTCCAAATACACTAGACAATCAGTAACACAACATGTGTATATGTTTTGCCTTATGTTTAATACGTTGTTTAACACAGATCAAATTATGATTACTAGTTTAGCATATTTTAAAAATTACCCAAACTCTCCGACTTGATTGTCATTATAGAACCATCGTATACTCGATGTATTGAAGTGATATGCACCGCAGGTCAAGGTCAACTCGTTACTTATGTACACGTCATCTCCCGTAGCCTCAATCACAACTTCAGGAAAAGCTGAAATAATAATAATAATAATAATAATAATAATAATAATAATAATAATAATAATAATAATAATAATAATAATAATAATAATAATAATAATAATAATAAGAGTCATAATTTGTGTTTGAGTAAGTTACTAGTATTACATGTATTTAGAGAACATTTAATGAGTGTCTAATGACATCAGATTTAATTAATATTTATTAATTTATTGTGCAGTAATGTTCCGAGCATTTTGTGAGAAACACGTGAAACTTACTACACTCGGTTAATAAATCTGATACTACGGGTCACGATTCTGGTTATAGAATTTTGAATATGTCTATCGTTGAAATCATAATAATCGTATGTGATATGTTTCAATTTAATTCTAATTAGTAATGTGTTATGTGTTTATAGATGTCATACATAATTATAATTTGTCAACACCTTGATGTTCCATTTACCCTATTAACGGTTTAACGGTAGTTCTGTTCTAGTGTAGTCCGCGCTCAGTTGTTAGTTTTCATCTAGTTATGCACTGTTTATGCTTTTATGACATTCTACACCTCTCTAATCAGCAATAAATGGTGTTCACGTTAACGTTGAACAAGGGATTCGTGAGTTTTCAAGTTCAAGTTGTTCCGTTCATGTTGGAATGTGGCCGACCGAACCCAACCAGAATGTCTCCAATTCGTAATTAATTTCCCAATAAAAAGTAAAACCACTTTTGTTATTTGTGTGTGCGTCCTACTAAATCTTATTAACGCGTCCGATCTCATTTGCATACCAGAAAGCCGCTTAAAGCTTGGGATGTTATAAACGACATTTTGCAATAGGACAATAGGGAAATAATATGACTGACTGAGAAGATTGCGACCCGGGAGATCGTTGAGTTGGATCGTACTTAGTTTGCAGTTACATTGGAACTTAGGAACTGTTCAAATTGTAAACGCATAACTAAAAAAACTTCTGTTTTATTCTGATTTTGATTAGACCGATTTAGTATGGATGAGTTGTTAGTCCGTGTTGCGTGTTGGTATGTATATGTTTGTTTGCTTGTGACTATTTGCATACTTTAACGCGCATGCGCAATAAAATTACACTACCTCGGTCGCATGATATTCCTCTCCACCCTGGGGCACACAGACATGCACCGTTGAAACTGTGACAGGAGGCACCATTCAGACAATTACACGAGTTCGAGCATTTTGCACCATAAAGGCCACGTGGACAAGCTGTGTGAACACGAACGCAGAAGCTGATTAGTATCGGCAAAAATAATTATGAATTATATTGTCCGTTCAGTTTCATTACCAATGCATCAGTTCATTTTCTACCTTTTACTGTCGCGTTGACGACCACAGCAAGCACTGACGGACTCCGAGAAGGAATTTTCCATGTGCATTCCAAAGTCGTAAAACCGGATATGACGTTTAGATTGTATTCCGCTAACAATTCGGTGTATTCTGCCCACTCATCGGCGGGTATTTGCGGAGATGTTGGCCAATTATCTTGTAGCGCATACAGCGTGACATCGAAGCTAATTTTGTGTGTTCTTTTAGTGACGTCAGTACACTCGAATGTAGACAGCTCTATCACTGATAGATCCAAATTATCGCTCGCATCGAGTGCGGTGTATATCGTCATATGGCCTGAAACGAAAATACAGGAGTGTTATTAAATGACGTGTGACCCTCATTGAAAATGTTAACGTTTTGACATTAACAAAGTCAAAATTAAACCGACTGCGTGATTAGTCAAACATAGCTTGTTTTTTGTCTTTTTCTTTTTTTAGTAATTCTGTTTTTCAAACTTCATGACTATGGTTTACCCCCCCCCCCAAATTCAGTGAAATGTTTGCTTATCGACAAGTCAGTTGTTTTTTATTCTTTTATACTGGACAGCAAGCAATAGTTCATAAGGTCCAACGTCACGTGACATTGACAACTACAGCGGTGGTCGTCGCGCAGCGCGTGTTCGAATTTCATGTAAATAAACCATTGTTTGCACGCGTTGTATACGTCGCTATGCGTCCCATATCGAACAGGACGCGGCACGACGACTGCCGCCCTTTAAGTATTCAAGCTTAGTATGGCGTCCCTTATTCCGGTTCGTTTATCCGACAAGATCTCAATTCGTACACTATTTATTGTCATAAATACTATATACTGCTCAAATTGACGCGCGAAAAATAAAAGTTAACCCGCCAACCGTGTTTTCTCTAAACCACGCCCACTGATGAGAAGTCATACAAAATGGAAGACTTTTATTTTTCGCGCGTCGCGTGTTTTGAATTAACAAGCGTTGTGTCGTCACCGGAAGCGCTGTCCCAGCCAAAACCTGTGTCATATGACGCCTTACTAGCCGATTTTGGCTAAAATTCCGCTCCGCCGCCTCTTTACAACAGTGTTTATACGCGGAACTTGATATTGCTTTTTACAATTTGGGTTGCCTTTTAATTACAGATTTTTGTGAAATATTGTATATTTAGTGAAATATTATTGTCATACATAATTCAAATTTTGAAACAACAGAAACTAACACACAATAACGATAATAAAATTTGTGTTTGAAGTTCGAAAGTAGTTGCGTTATTTCCGGTTTCAACTAGTTCGAAAATAGAACGTCCTTGAGCGCAATAAAATCGCGCGTAGAACTCCATCCGAACCAGACATTAGCAGCGTAAACGTATTGCAAATTTGTCCAATTTTGGGGCCAGTATGTCCTTACAATATTTAATTTTAAAATATTTAGTATTTTTTAGTAAACATGCCCCTGAAACGAGTTGATATACCCGTAAAATACGTGCCGGCCGACGATTCACTTCTAAACATTCGAAATTTCAAACAAACTCCCGACACACCTTGTGCGATATGCGTCATATCCGGTGTTGAAAGAACGCCGACCTGCAGCGTCAATGATTGACAAGTTGTTAGCAAAAAGATTGTGCGACGCGCACCGTCGGCGGCTTTTTTATGACGTTTTGAACACTTAGTCAATTTGAGCAGTTTAATCACTGCTGTGATATTCATAGTCACATACATCAACTTTGGCACGACATAATCGACCTGTAAGTTCAAGAAAACGCGTCTTTACCGGGGCTTGGCTGGAGCTGTTCACTACAGCCAGACTTGCCGCGAAATAATCCATATTGTTCAGAAGCGTGGGAATTGAGTCCCAAGCGACGCCAAGGTCTAAGGGTAGACGTTTGTTAATAAACAGTGACACGCTATGGCCATCTGACGCGTGCGCAGGTGACGACCCCCCCCCCCCCCGCTTTAAGAGCTTGGAATATGGCATTCAGTTGGATGGAATATAACACTGTCTGTCCGTGTGCTGTTCCTGTTATTATTGCACGTGAAAAATCACAACGTCCCTGTCGCAGAGAGTAGTGAATTACCATGGGTGTCTGGGACTTACTCTTACCCGCAGAGAAGATAGGCATCACAAGGTTTTTTGACTTTCGGCTCACTATGATGAACACTTTGTTGGTTGCGTCATAACAACAGTTTGTTGATATCAGTGTTCACTTGTTACATATACCGGTACATATTTGTCTGGTGTCAACCATGTGTCATTGTAGTATACATTCTCATGTGAAATCACAAGTAAACAATTTCTCTCATTGCCTGCTATGCGATAAATGTATTCAGAAAAGAAACTCAAAAAATAACAAAAATTACACAGTATAAATCGCACGATGTATAAATCGAAGCTTGTTAATTTTAACTTTGATTGATGACGCCCCCAGGTGTTAGGTCTGAAAGATATTAGTCTTTGTTGTGTAAATTTCACTTTCTGGACGGTTTCACAACAGTGAACGAAATATTTCAATGTTTACCTTCTCTAGATACCATTATTACAACTGAATTGCCAGACTTGTGGGGCATTTGCAGTTTGTGGATAAACCAGAAACGGATCACGAGTTCACTGAATAAAAATAGCCATTTCAACAACAACAATACATTAAATGGCAGAAAATGGCATATGTAACGCCCACGCCGATTGGCTACTCACGTATTGAATCACTTCGTCGGTATGTACCGCTTTATAATGCGTTAGAGCTCATATTGAATTGTTGTTCAAAACATTATACAGTTGAATATATTGTATACAATCAGACGACTGGAAGTTTAAACATTTTTGTGGCTGTTTTCAATACAATAGACACATGTGTTTCCTTGTATTAATACAAAACTACATTTGAAGGAGCATATTGGATAGGCTCAAGAAGAAAGATACGATGTTGATATCAAAACGTTTTTAGGGACAAAATCAAAAATCCAGTATGAATACGTAATGTAGTTGACTTCAGCTATCCGTCATAGTCCTTTGTTGAACATGAACTGATATGCATTCAAATGGTCGTCTTGACAACTGTTCGAATACTTAAATTTCTATTCGAGATCACGCGGACTTTTGATTACCGATCAATCCAATATTAAATCACTGTTGTACTTACAATTATCTTTTGGTATGAATGTTAGAAAATGTGCTAAATAGCCCACATTATATGTTACGGCCACGACATCCTGAAATATAAACATACCATACACATCAGTCTATGTACCTCAACATTAACTACATGTCAATGAACTTGAGTGGAAAATATTACAATTTGGTTGGGGTTTCATAACATTGTAACACAGCAACCCGTGAACACATTTAAAATAATACCCTCATACTGGGAGCGATATATCGCACGGAAATCTCTCGTTGTTGTCATGAAAGAATGGGACATCTTCACAGTGATACGATTTAGTTATAATAATTAAAAAATGAAAGCATTTAAACAATATTTGTAGATTTTGCATTATGGGCGAATAGTTCTGTGAACAATGAACTCTTAACGCCCATATTATAGATAGTACTGCACTAACCTTGTAACTTGAAACATCATCAGTTGGTTCGGAATAACAGAGAGGAAAGAAATCATCATTCATTCGACTGGGTCCGCCATCTGGATAAAAACACACGTATTTAGAGAGTGCTCGATTATTTTGCTGGTTGATGTGTGGGCCAGTTCATTACAGAACTTCAAAAGAGTATCACAATGTTTCCAGTTTCGTTAATTAGTGTCATACCTGATTGAATCATGTTAATCCATGATAGAAGTAAGAGATAAAGTAGTGCCATGGTGTTCATTCTTAACTGAAGATGTAATTCAATGTTGCTGTAGACAATAATGTTCCAGTGTGTACGGCTTGGGAAGTCCACATTCTTTTTCTTTTCCTTCATTAAACTATCTTCATGTGTCGTTTGAAGATCACAATTCAAAGTAAATGTAATATCAACAACACGTTCACTATAACGGTAACGCCGTAGGGTATCAGGAAGTTGTTTCGGGCTATGCCCTAACAAGACCCTTCTGTCTCCATGCTGTTACCTATGCAAAGTGTATTTATAGCCAAGTGCCCTTCAGAGCCCACGTAAGTTGCCAAGTATCGAATAATCTACCTCTGCGTTCGCCAGACCCAAGTTATTGTTTAATTTATATGAAACCTGTACAGAAATTTAATTTAATTTAATTTAATTTAATTTAATTTAATTTAATTTAATTTAATTTAATTTAATTTAATTTAATTTAATTTAATTTAATTTAATTTAATTTAATTTAATTTAATTTAATTTAATTTAATTTAATTTAATTTAATTTACAATTTAATTAAACGAGGGTTGTATCGTTTAATAAATACCGGTAACTTCTTCCATCTAAAATTTATTGCGATGTGCCAGGATATATGGTATTGAATACCTGTACACAACACGCTTGTTCGCCTGCATACATTACTTAATGTTAAGACATCACAGTAATTTCCAAAAACATAGTATTAAGGCAAGCTATCACTTTTTGGTAATTCCATCTCCCTTGCCAAATATATTTCATACGATTTTGATATGCCACCACACTACAAGACCTATGAAAAAACGCTTTATCACAAAATTGCAATATGTCAGTATTTCCGGGAGCGCCCATGAACGCGTTGAACCTGTGCTTCAAAATAAATGACAAATCATGGAATTTCAGCTAAATTAAATCAATAAGTTACTGAATAAAACAACCTAATGTTACTAACTCCAGTACTAACTTTGAAAATGGCGATGGCGTATGGGGGCCCAAACGCTCGGAAAAAGGGAATATATTCAACGAGTCTAAATATATATTCAAATGTAATGGAGAATATTCAAAAGCGTGTTTAGTTTACTTACTCTCCGTCGAGAAAGTTTGAATAACACATCAGTTGCTTTCATCTGCCTGCTATGGTTTTTCTAACATTTATATTTGATTTGTGTTCAAAAATAATCTTGCTGCGTGCTCTACTAATGTATCAACATCCTGTCTGAGTCCGGGATTTTCTATTGTAAAGCCAAGTATATTTCATAATAAGTCTATCTTGGTAACTTCCGCATTCGCGAGGTCATTAGGTACAAGGTACATGCAGAATTACAGAATACGATAAGAACTATATAATGTGGATTATTACAAAGTCTCATTTCTATTTATGCTGGCCAGAATGCCTGAATAAAAATCACTTTTGACTGAGTGCTAAATATTAAACTGAGCTGCATACAGAAAGGTGTCTACACTACCTGAGTTTCTCTTGACGGTCTTTTCAACTCCAGTGTCCGCTTACGTATGATTTGTAATTGTACACGCTGTGTCATTGTCCTTTGAAGTGTACGTTTCCATGGATATTGAGTGTTTGTGTCGTTGTTTGATTTATGGTCGAGTCGAGTCGTGGACTGACTGGCTGTAGCTATTGTGAAGTGATTGGAATTTTTTTAGGGTGGAACCTTCGCTTGCCTTATGTTTATATAGCCTAATATTAGTCAGCAATCAGGTGACCTGCAGCCATTTTGTTATGCCACCTCTCTGTGAAGTTTGATTAATAATTTGACAATTAAAAGGTCATATTCTGAACTTCCGCTTTGTTTTGTTCAAAAATGACATCCAAAAGTGGTTCATTAGCAGACTATTCAGGAAGACAGGGGAATCCAAATCTCCACTCCAAATGTTAATCTTATGCAATATCTGCAAGTATTTTTCTTTGTTTTAACCAAACTTCTGTCTTATTATTACGACAATTAATTGACATTTTATTAGATCATAAATATTTACTAGTATTTATGAACATAACGCTTTTCATAATTGCTTTTCAATATATAATACGTGCACTGTAACGCCGTGTGTTTATTGGTTGATCTGGTCCACGTGATACCCAATCATCAAACAATAACTGGACAGTATCAATACACAAAACGCACGAGTAGTATTGCGTGTTAATCATTGTTTGTCCACTAAGGTTTTGTGAACATTGGGAATCCTGGTTTTTTGTATCTGTTAATTTATCTGTAAACGTGTTTTTCAACGTCTCTTACCTATGAAATGAGAACTTTGACGACTCGCTAAATACACATTGTCGATTTCTTTGGTAATGAAATGAGGCTGTATACAATAACAATGCTTATGTGGCGGTCAACAATGAGAGCGCCATCTATAGTATACTTTGTTTATGAATAAGTCTCTGCGTTCCTGTGACGGTCAGCATAGCGGTTTACTGTGTATATTTCTGTCTGTGTGGGCAGGTCCTTTCTCGTGTTAAATCGACTGAATTCCTTCCAAAGACTGGGCTAAATTGGTTATGAATGTTATGGTACTCTAGTGACAGACGAAATTTTGTTTGTGTAGAATTTAGTGACTGGCAGAAGTCTTTTTTGAAAGTTGTGGTATGGGATCGACCTCAGAGATTGCAGTCTTCTGTTGCCATTAGAGGTTAAAATTTTACTTTTATTAGCCGTTGCACGTTTGTGTTACGCGAGTGTATGGAAGGAACCATAGCTCTTTTGTGGCAATAAAAATCCTAACGTCTGAAAATAGCAAATTTAATGACACCAAATGTATCAGAAATGACTAAAATACCATCACAAAGACTAAAGACCAACAGAAGAAGAGCCACAGCTACGTGCGTAGAAATTCCGTGTTGGTTATTATAGTAACCACGTAATGAGTAGTATCTTGTAATACAATTTGATAGCACATTACTGAATACTTGTTATTGTATTATCTACTTTTTATTGGGAATTTATTGAGAAATAACTGTATTACCGTATCCACGTAGCGATCATTACGATTGTGATTTTGCTTGTTAATACAACATCTTAACTTTACATGTAACACTGAGCTGGGTATTTTGGTATCGAACCCGAGTCCCCACGACCGCAATTAGCCCACTGCCCCCGATATATCGTATCGTTACTGTGTGTCTAGGTTACAGTTACAAAGATGATCTAAGATATAGAACAGATTCTGAATTTGATTATGGCTCAAAAAGACACTGCAGTTTACACCTTGGCGGAGCAACAGGACTGTACTGCGTAGTCATTAATGGTGGTTTCAGCGGGTGTAATGACATGCGTAATGTGCATCTTATTCCGACAAAGTAATATAACTATATTTGCTGGATGTTATCGTGGATGTGGATCGAATACGTAAATTTTATCGTATTACTTCGACAGTAAAACACTATTGAACACTATTGAGTCATTTTTTGTCAGGGATTGGTTGAAAGTTGACATATCTATATGCCCTGGGCAAAGGATTTTCTGAAGAAGAATCATGGCACACCATGAATCAACACATCGCCATAGAACAACGTGACGCAGCAATATAACACATGGTCTGTACGTACGAGCAACCAAACTGTATCAGTTATAGTCAGCTCAATCAACAAATACGAGTCACTACATCCACACTAATATGAATATTTGAAGCGGTGGGGGGGGGGGAGTCGTCACCTGCGCATGCGTCAGATGGCCATAGCGTGTCATTGTTTACAAACAAGCGTCTACCTATGAGCCTTTGCGTTTTTAGCGCGTGTTGTCATCATCGCTTGGGACTCAATTTCCGCCATCCCGCTTTAAGACTTCGCACTGTCAACAACAATTTTATGTAAGTTTACAATATTCGGATGAACTGCAAGATTGATGTGAGTACAAGCCCCAGTTCATAAGCATTTCCGCTGTCATTTGAGCAATTTGGGGATTTCGTAGCAACGCATGCCAAATTGTCTGTTTAAACAAAATTCTAACAAGCGCTGCAAGATAAACTTACGTTTTAAATGTTCAGCTAACGCTTTTTTTAGATTATCCCTGACGTCATAACCATAGACCGATGATATAACTAAAGACAACTCGGAATGGATCTTAAATGCACAACGCTGCGTTTGACGTGGAAATACAGAAGCGAATATAAGTAAATAAGTTTATGCTGAACAACTGGCATTTATAATTACCAGTACACTGTGTTCCCGAGCTTGTGTGTTTATTGTGTGCAGAAGTACAGTAGTAAGTTCGCGGTGGATAATATTGCGGTTAATCCTGCAAATGTCGCTTTATTGTGGATGCGTGTAATTGTTAATCAGAAATAACAATGATCACATAATACAAGTAAGAAAGGATGTTCTCATTGCTTCCTTGGACTTTGACTGACATTTTCTACTAGATGAGAAGAATGTATGCAATAAAGCACATTAAATATCGTTGTACATGAGAATGTGAAAGATAAGTGTCGGACGGTGTCGATATTGTTTTGATCTGTGATCAACCGTCAATCATGTTTCCTTATAAGCGACTACAATCAAGCTTATTTGTGTACTTGAAATATATTTTGAAGATCTATCTTCGTCTTGACATCACAGTGTATCCTTCTTGCTACAGCACGTGACACTTGACTTTGAAAAGACACGTGTACGGATTTATTGTTGGACTGTGTTTTCAATATATTTGTTAACCTTTGTCACAGTATATTTTCACTGTTCTTACACTGACACGCCTACGTAAATTTACTCATCCGCAAGCCAAAGACCATGACAATTTCTGGGTTATTTTTATTCGAGTACATTTTCATCATTATTAGTCATTTTTATTCATACTCTTTTCTCATCATATTGCAATCATGGCTTTATATTTTCTAAACTGGGTAGTAAAACGAGTTTGCAGATGTATTCAATGAAACTTGACACTAACTTTAATTCAGACTTTGAATTGATAACTTTACTTTGAATCGGCTTCTAAGAAGTCTGTAATTTAATAATCTTACATATTACGTACACCGCGTTAAAGTATCACCGTGTAATGTAATGTAATGTAATGTAATGAAATGTAGTGTAATGTATTACGCAAAAACTGTTTATTGCTGCAATAATAGAAAAAGTCTGTAATATCATAGCATTAATTTTTAAGCTCATATTCAAGGAAATGTTTTATTGAAAGTCACATTTCAGTCAAAGAAGGTAATACGTATTTGGAATTGAACACGCCCTCGTCCTAATATGCTTTATTAATCATAACCATATACTGTTAAATGTAGCAATAACAGTATATATAGTAAGAAAGATAAACCGAAATCGATAGATTTACCATAAATATATTACGGTGAAGGAGAATTTGTTTTACTTCAATTAGCCATCTTGTCTGATACCACTATGCACGTATACTCATACGATGACGACCACTATTACCACAGATAACACAAGATATATACTTGCACCAACCTCACATCCGGAATCTGTTGAAAATACAATTATGGTGACAATTCATAGAAAGATCACTCCATGAATTAAAACACGAGTTTAGTTATGCCTTTAGGTAACGAGTATGGGTATAGAGTTTGCCAGTAGTGGAATTATCTCGTAGTTTCCATGCCAACCACACATTAGTTGGCAACGAATAAAATAAGAACATTACATGTTAACTGAGAAACACTAAATATATGTGTCAAATCAAAGCTAATGTATTGATCTAATGAATTATTGGGATTACAATTATTACATATTTTAACTTGTAAATTTGTTCTGTTGAAAGTATAACTATTGTTTTTATGATTATGTAAATCTTTGACTGACAACTAAAAAAATATCTCAACACATCTCAAAAACGTACCACTGTTTTAACACAGGTGTCTAATTTAAGCTGGTGCATAACTAATTTAACTTCAATTTGGACTCTTAACTCCAGGATATCATTAAAATTGTTATATTACATGTATTGGCAAAATATGTGTAGTTGCCGTGCAAATCCAACGATCAACAAATTGCACCACCTACAATCACTACATCCAACAAGGTGGTGACACACTGACGTACCTAACCATCGGATTTTGCTGGTCAATGGGATGAACTACATCATATGCCCCTATTCTGGTTATGACTGCTAGATACGTATATAAAGATATATATATTGTAATTTACAAACAAATAATACGCTAATGTATCTGTAATTACTGAGACAGCAATGAATAGTCACCTCTACTGTACTCAGTCGTAGCGTTGGTGGTTCCACCAGGAAACATCGTTATATCTTCAATGTCTGTAACGCTAGATGCAACTTCTTCCGTTGTCATGGTAATGGTTGTCTCCACTTTCTCGCTAATTATGGCCGATTTTATTCCAACCCAGTATACGTCATGACTTTGAGCAACCGTGGCACTGTAGCGAGAACATCAATCACTTATCAAAGAACTAACGAACGAACGAACGAACGAATGAACGAATGAATGAATGAATGAATGAATGAATGCATGAATGAATGAATGAATGAATGACGAACGGGACTTATTTGTTCGTCGCCTATCTGCCTATATGCATGTACATCTGTCTGTCAATCTGTCTTGGTAATTCAGGGTTACAATTGATTGGTGTGATGGCGTCAAAGCAGCAAAGTTGCCTTCGTGGTCCATATTGAATTGGGGGGGGGGTCGTCTGAGAATTTCGAGATCAAAACGCAAATCATTCACATTGTTTTCTCAGGTATCTTGCATGGGTAGATAATAAGGTCACACATAATTATAATTGTAGTCTTATGTTAGAATAAATATTGTGGCTATTGGACGTATTCTGTTAGCGTACTAATTTAATGATCATTCGTCACTTTCGTTTTGATCAATAAAATTTCATTTCATTACAAATCTTTTAACAAACTACACCATCAGATTACACTGCAAGACCAACACTATGGAACGCCATGACTGTCTTAGGTAGTTCTTTTTTTAAACATTTTCTCCAATAACTATATCATCATGTTCATTGAATAAATCGTTATGTCCATTTATTATATTGTTATGTCTATTCACTACATGGTTATGTCCATTTACTACACTGTTATATCTATTTACTACATCATTATGCCCATTTACTATATCGTTATAATCATATACTACATCATTATGTCCATTTACTACACCGTTATGTTCATTTACTATATCGTTATATCCATTTACTATATCATTATGTCCATTTACTATATCGTTATGTCCATTTACTATATCGTTATATTATTTACAACATCATTATATCCATTTACTACATTTTTATGTCCATTTATTACATCATTATATCCATTTACTACATCATTATGTTCATTTACTACATCGTTATGTCCATTAACTATATCGTTATAGCCATTTACTATATCGTTATGTCCATTCACTATATCGTTATAACCATTTACTATACCATTATGTCCATTTACTATATCGTTATGTCTATTTACTATATCGTTATGTCCATTCACTACATCTTTATGTCCATTTACTACACCGTAATATCCATTTACTATACCGTTACGTCCATTTACTACATCGCCATGTCCATCTACTACATCATTGTGTCCATTTACTACATTTTTATGTCCATTTACTACATCATTATATCCATTTACTACATCATTATGTCCATTTACTAAATCGTTATGTCTATTTACTATATCGTTATGTCTATTTATTATATATATGGATATAACGATATAGTAAATGGACATAACGATATAGTAAATGGATATAAAAATGTAGTACATGGACATAACGATGTACTAAATGGACATAACGATATAGTAAATGGATATAACGATATAGTAAATGGACACAATGATGTAGTAAATGGACATAACGATATAGTAAATGGACATAATGATATAGTAAATGGATATAACGATATAGTAAATGAACATAACGGTGTAGTAAATGGACATAATGATGTAGTATATGATTATAACGATATAGTAAATGGGCATAATGATGTAGTAAATAGATATAACAGTGTAGTAAATGGACATAACCATGTAGTGAATAGACATAACAATATAATAAATGGACATAACGATTTATTCAATGAACAGACATTTATTCAATGAACATGATGATGCAGTTATTGGAGAAAATGTTTAAAAAAAGAACTACCTAGAACAGTCATGGCGTTCCATACAACACCCCCGTGTTTTAAACATGGATGCTTACACAAACTCCACGTCACCAACACCCACAAATGGAGGATGCCAAGTGAAATATTCGCGAACTTTGATCAATTCATTGGAGTGTGTGATAGTATCGCCCCTGGAGCTGCAGCTCAGTGAGTGAAAATTGGCAGAAACTGGAGTTGTGAACCAGCCAAGTGGCGTAGTTCGACCCGGTTGTCTGGCCTCTAATAGTAGTCCTCTGTAGTACTGACCAGTCACGCCAACTGAGAAAAAAAAAGTGAAAGCGTGTGAAGTGTGTGTTAATGTTGCTGCATTGTGTATAAGAACGTAAAGGAACGCGGGTAGACTGGTAAAGTTGAGATTTTTTTTTTAATTATTCACTGGGTTTTAATTTTGCTTATTTCGCTTACTGGAAAATGCGCTAAATTAAAACCCAGTCAATATGTTAAATTTAGCATAGAACACATTATCTAAATGATAAAACCGTGAATTTAAAACCCATTTAATATGCCTGAAATAGCAAATCAGTGAAATTTAAACCCAGTGAAAATTAGTCATTTTACAGAATTTTTCACCTTTCTAGGATGCACAGTCAAACTGGACAGATACACATTATATTTTAGAAACGTGAGTGCGTCATAGTTTCGTGTTGGGTATGGGTTCCGTGCGTCGTAGCAACGCATGCCAAATTGTCTGTTTAAACAAAATTCTAACAAGCGCTGCAAGATAAACTTATGTTTTAAATGTTCAGCTAACGCTTTTTTTAGATTATCCCTGACGTCATAATACGATTTTACATATATATCCACGTACCACAAATGAACTGAATAATAGTTCAATCCTTGTTGTCCAGCCAATCGTAAAATTTCAGGTATACACTTCTCAAATAAAGTTGATTAGCCTGTAAAATCATTTTTTGTTGGACAAACAGGTTCCATGTACACCCAGATAAATACATTTACGCAAATATATATCAGGTTCAATATTTCAGTATTATATATAAACTTAACAAAAATAGACGCCCATAGTTAAAATGGACGTAGTCGCTAGAAATATCTCGTAATAAAATCACACTATTTTTCTTATGAATATTAATTTTCACACTCACCTGTAATCGGAGTTCCATATTGATATGTGGTCGACGAAACATATAAATTATGTACCCGGGTCAAGTACGGTTGTGGGGTCGTACGGATGTGTCCGGGCATCATCGACGTACATGCCGATGTTGGCGCACCAGTACCAAAGCCATACACATTGTTTACAGAAATCGTCGTAATTGCCAAACAAAATATAATATTACGATAGTGGTCCATTTTACGGTAACCAGATACTTTCAGATGTTCGTGCTCTTCGCCCCGTGCAAGGATTATCTGTCACGTGATGAATAAGCTATGACAGAAATTATGCAAATGTGGACTTAAACAGTAGTAAAATCATTCTAAATACTAGATAGTTTTATATCCAGCCTGTTCACTGGAGTTAAAGACGCATTACGACTTTCACTACAATATGCAGGTTTCTGCGAATGACACCGCTATTCTGAAATATGTAGATAATCTATATTTATGCATACTTTGAGTAGGTCTTACATTTACTCTCCTGAAGGGTGGCGGTGTTTCCCCCAACTTAGACTGCCGTGATACCATACCGGTAAGTTGGTATAACGTATTTTGTTTGTTGGAGATCACGTGAATTGAAATCCTAATTTCCCACATACCGAGCGAAGGCTCATAATCATGCCAACCAGTGGGTTCAATGTGTATGTCAGGATTGAATAACAAATAACATATGTCATAAATGACAATACAAATATTTGAAATTATTTATATAATCTGTGAAAGATTTGAATTAATTATCCTATTATCATTAGCTTAATCATAATTTGTTAAAAATAGGTCAGGTAATTGCCCAAAACTGATTACCTAATGGCATTCCTATATCGATAGTTTACTTGTTTACTCCTCAAGGTGATCAGTGTTTGCGCTTCTAGGAAACGGAAACCCCAAATTTAATTGTACATTTGTACCATGTGTCAAGTGTTATATACTGCATATGCATATTGTGCCTATCAGTCAAAATATCACGAAATATCCGCACAATTGTATAATAATTACACAATAACATAATAATAATGTAATAATAATGTAAACACAAAGAAATAATGAAATAATAATGTTATAATAATTTCACAATAACGTAATAATAATGTAAACACAACGAAATAATGGAACAATAATGTATAATAATTTTACAATAATGATAAAATAATGTAAACACAATGAAATAATGAAATAATAATTACATAATAATTACGTAATAATGATATAATAATGTGATGATTAAATAAAATAATCATGAAGAAATAATTAGAAAATATTTAATTTTGACACTAATCTCACCCCATAATAAACAGTTACATAAATGTGGCAAACCCTGCTACGATTATGCAATGAAATGATATTTATGAAGATTTTTGTTGAGTTTAGGGATCAAATCTGAATTGCATGAAGACCTGTCAACTGATGAATGATTTGTGTGTTGTTTTACCACACAACGGATAGAGAGGGAATGTGAGTTACTAATGGTTAATTGGGAGTGCAGGCAAACATAATCATATTAATCTACTGTAACAATATCAATAACAGATTTGTCATGTCATGCGTCTAATTTTGCGACTAATGAATCACCAACAAATAAATGATTGCCTCATGATAAACAGTGTTTATTTCATATAAGATCAATCGCTTTCTATACATCCATTAATGTATTACTTTAGAAGAAGGATGCATAGCTTCCTTTCTGGAAAAAGGACAGAATGTGTTAATCATAGGCTCTGATAGAACTGGTCTGATAGAACTATGGGGTGCTTAATTTGTAAATACACCAAGTATAAAAGTGTTCATGCAATAACGCACAAATAGACTCACATATACAGGCGTTTGCATATGCTAAATCATACAGTAGAAGCCTATATTATCTTCTTTATTCATTCCATACTTTTCTTTGAATAGAGGAACGAAAGACTACTATCACATTAACTTCTGTAAAATGGTGTCCAATTTAATGTCATCATTTCGACCATGTGGTATAGAACGCCATTTATCACCATGGTGCAAGACAACTTTGCACTGTTTCTCCTGATGGTCATGATGATGATGATATTATATACTTCACAGCAGTCATGGGACATGTACCAAAAAAGTGAGTTTGTCTGATTAAAAACGACTACAACCAAAATACATAAATAATACATTACAAAATATGGACAACGAATGATAAATGGACCCAAAGGCATACAACTATGAGGGAATATCAGGTGCTCCACGTGTGGTATTAGCGATATATCTTTCCGAGTCACTTATTGTTTGTACAAAACTTGACAATTGACATTCATGTCATCTGAGATCAACTGTGTTATAAAGCAGGAGTGTCGTCACCTGCGCACGCGCGGGAATTGAGTCCCAATTGATAACATGCGCTAAGACGCAAAGGCTCGTGGGAAAATGCATGTTTGTAAACAATGACACGCTATGGCCATCTGACGCATGCGCAAGTGACGACTCCCTCGCTTTAACCACTACAGTAGCTAAACAGATTCCAGAATTTGTTATTTTTTGACATGAAAGATTCCAAATGAGTAAAAGTTAGCGGCGACAGGTCGATAGTAACATTATATAAGTTCCGAGATTTTAAGCAACATCTTGGGAATTGTATTTCTTGTGTAAGCGTCAGTCTTGCTGGGGTTTCGATTGTTTACCTCTGCAACTACATCTACAATTATATTTCACACATAATCAGAAACATATAATAACAAATTGGATGCAAACAAGATAAACAATGTAGCACAGGCATTTATGCATTTCCAATATTTATTAATACAGAATAAAACAATGTATGAAATACTAGTACAAATATGCCTTGTCTCGTCACTGTCAATGTAAAACTAGAAATATTAAACTTCTTTACACATCAAATAAACTACCACATATGGGAAATTTGGTAGAAATTACTAAGCACTGAACTGATCACTTGCAACTATAGTTAATATATAAATGAGCAAAGATGAAATATGTATGGGTCACCAAGTATTTTGATTGAATTAAATGAGATACAATAAAACACACAGGGTGTGTACTGATCATTGTCTAAAATGTCGTATATGTGATAATCACATTCCTGTATGGGTCTGGACTTTACACTCGCGAAAGAACGTGGCGGACATTTCAATGTCACATCATGGTTTTAATATGTTGAATGACATATTCAACCCCCCCCCCCAAAAAAAAACATCTGTCACTCCAATGACCTACCAAACATTATAATCACACACAATGACTTCCTTAATATTGCTACAATATTAAAGTTATTTATCTATTCAAATGATGCCAGGAAACAAAAGATTTAACTATAATCTGTTGAATATTATTATATTAAAATATAATAAATTATGTCCAATGCATAATAACCATAGTGAACCCAATTTTTATGTATGACAAATAACATTAACGTAGATACTATTCACCAGCCAGAGTTCTGTCAGAGGCACATTTTATATTGATGAATCAAATAGCGTGAGTAAATTAAAATAAAACATTATATGACAACTGGTAGTGTTACATGACTGGTTTCAAGTCATAGGAATCTTCAGCACCCATTCTATATATACAGCAATTACACGGTATGTACCATGTATACAGTATGTGCCTTGAATCAAGGCATACCCAGTTACCCATGTCTTCGTGTTTCCGTTGTCCATTGTTCCACATTACAGCAACACGTCCATCTTCATATATTTTCATGACTTTACCTGGTTCTATATCCTACAAAATAAATGTTTGTCAACATGTATTCAGCTGACACAAGATTGCATGTATTGTTCAATAAGAAATGAACCGGTTAAAACAAATTTTCAGAAGGAAGCTAATTTCCATATTTTTAGATTGGGTTACTCCATCAACAGTCATTTATGCATGCTGATTGAAAATATTTTTATCAACACTTTGTCAGTTATACAAACACATTTAATATTATTGACCATGCATTCAGTAGATGTGATATTTAGTTCTAGCAACATCAAAATCCCCAGTACAAAGTCTTGGGTAGCTATTGTCAACATGAACACCCTCTATATGAAAAGACAAGATTTGGTACGAAGATAAATATAAGTTGCAATTGCATTGTTTTTGACCACGTACACATTGGCAACTTGTACATGCATGTTGGGTCTACCTGCCGGTAGAATAATCATTGTACAAACCAAAATTGTGGCAAAGATTGTATAACAAGTCCTTTAAACCGCGGTTCCGGGTGTATAGAAGAAAAGATGGCCGCAAGTGTTCAGTATACAGATAAAACTCAAGCGTGAAACATCTTTTCAGGGTGTTCTGCAAATTCATTCTTTTCGACAATCTTTACGCCTGTCGTGCGTTATTTTTATGTCGCACAAAACCATGAATATATCCATGATACAATTTTGATGTTAATTTACAAGTTCGGAGCAATGCAAGTGTGATTTTCGCGTAAAAGCGACGCAAAAGCATGATTTGCCAGCCCAAAACGACTGTCATTCATAGGTTTATGCAAATACATAGTTATAAAAGTTATATGCATTGATGTTATACGAAACACCGCCTTTTAGAGTATGTACGCAAAGAAAGACATTGTAAACTTACTCTATTTTTATTTTTCTAGCAACAAAAAAGGTATACTTGGTCCTGAATGGCTAAACCGTAAATTCAGTTACGAAAAGGGAAAACGAGTTGGTTTTCACTATTGGCCTAGATTAGTTCATTGGCGGATGTGACAGCTCGGTTGACATTGAGTGGTCATGATAATAGCAGGGTTCGTACAGAGGGCTCATCGTGTACTCAATGTGTATCAGTCGTCCGAGGTGTCCGACAAAAATAGGTCCCCGAAAATATGTTTCTCGAACTTAATACATGACGTTTCTGACAATTTAAAAGGTACAAATGTGTCTCGAAATAAATGAACTGCAAAGATCCCGCAAAAAATGTTTATGCTCCCTGAAATATATATGCATAGTGAAATAATTGGTGTCCGACAACATTACGTACTGTATAACAAATGTATGCATGTCAGTGTTCAGGACTTTTGATAACAGCTATGGACCAAGTAAACAGCTAGGCGAACCATACAAATTTCCCATGACGACTGGTGCAATTTCTGGGATTGTGGATCCTCGCTTCAAAGTATAAACTATGTAGGGGTAGGGGGCCTGAATTGGTTGAAATATAATTTCGTTGTGTTAACTGCGAGATAAGAATTTATGAAATATAATTGTGAGCTAAGTAAAGTTGGCCATTGAGGGCGCTCTTTAATCTGTAATATTGTTTAATCTGTATTGATTGTTTCTATTGTTCTGGCCATGTGATTCAATGACCATGCAACCTTTTGTTCCTGAAATGTGCTTGAACTGATCTTTTGTTCGCTTTCATTGAATGGCAACTCCAGTATTATTGTGAAATGTATTTTTTTATTTGAATTATCTTTAATTTTCTCAATGTAAATTATTGTATTTTCATATCTTTTAGGTTGTTAGTTCCTGTAATTTACAGTGTTGCTCTCCTGTGTAATCTTGGTAAATAAACTCAGTACGGGAATTCGTTGTACCAGATAATTATACCTCTGTCGTCCATACATATTTATCCCTTGGTCACATAATCATTCAGCTTTGTAAATAATTAGTAACTGACATTTGAGCTCAGTGGTGTACTGTGAGTCACAGTGTGACCTAGTTATTTAAATCAGATACAATCATGTTAACCTACATTATCTACTGTAATGAATCAGTGCACATAGCATTGGTAATGCATAGTCACTTCAAAAAAAATAAAAAATATTTTTTTTTGGCAGATCAATTCATATACCGGGTACTGGACGTCTATGTACACAGACTAATTAACAATTTTTTTGAGTTATCGTATTCACAAGAAATGTTTACGACAAACGTCATGAACAACAGACATTTGGTGCTGAAATAAATATTATCTAAAAGGGTGTAGCAAGACGAGTTTAAAAAAGATTTTTAAATTTTATTCGTATGGTCATGAGGATGATTTGAATGTCTACGCAGACAACAAGCCTACCTGATCACCCCACTTCCAATCACGTCCACGAATAACTCGCATACCACATTGTAGTGCTAATCAGTAAAGGAAAGAAAACTGTAATATTACTCATTTCAGTGCAAAACATGACTTATGTATACATTGTATGCGGATACGATCAAATAAATTAAATAAATAAGTTGCTCTGAATTATTAAAAATTCTAGACTATAATAGTTTGTGTTCGTAAACTAGATTTGCATACAGTTATTTATAAACAATATATTGTCTGAGTTGTTAATCCAATTACTAGATTGCAAAAAAAGAGTGAAAGTGAAAGTTGTAGTGACTGTGAAAAAGCTATCATTCTATATTTTTGCAAATATGTTTTATCGCGTCTCCTGTGTGATTCTCTAACGCTAATGCGCAATTGTATTCGCATATATTTCATTTAATGCGTGCAAAGTTGTAGATTATTTTGCAGAATATAAAGCATACTTACGTTTGACTGTGATGGAATGCAATGACTCCAATAAGGGATAGCCAGTAGTTGAGAATGTCAAACTGTATTCCCCTTCACCTTTAACTTGTAACTTTACGGTGTGCCTGCCATTGTCATCTCTGGTGACTTGAAGATCACATGAAGTCCCGTCTGCATTACGTAACCTGGCACTCAAAGTAACTACAGTAGGTAAGCAGCATGGATCTCCTTGAAGATCAACTGTGGTCACATCTATGTCCACATTTTCGCAAATAAACAGCTCTTTTGGTATATTTTTTAAAGTTGTTTCACTGAGACCAAACTTATTACAACACACCGCACCAACTATCTCTTGTTTGCTAAGAATTGTTTTGTCAGCTATAAAAGTAACACAACTCCTGGTTTGCTGATGCTTCGTTTTGCAGTTAAGTAACTCATCAATTCTGTTAATTGTTCTCTTAAATTCAGACACGATTTCACCTTCACTTCCATATTTGATCAGAACATCTACAAAGTTGCGAGCGCTCGTAAGATCTTTGTCTACAATTTCATATCTATCAATTTCACATTCCAGGTATTTATTCATTGCATCATAATCCTTCTTCACGATACCAATAAGACGTTCTTTTTCTGCTTCCACTTTCGTAATAATTTCTTCATAGTGTGTCTTGACTTTGTTCACCTCTTGTTCATACTGATCACGAATACTAATTAGATCGTTTGTTGCCAACTCCTTCGACTTGATGCTTTCTTGTTGTTTTTCCGCAATCATGTTCAGAGGTTCGTTTAATTTTGTCTTCAGTTCTGTGACAACATCTGTGATGTTTCTATGTTTATGTTCAGGCACGCGATGATCAACCACTGTGCAGGCAACACAATTGGACAATTGACACGTGTCACAGTAGAACTGCACGGCATTGCCTTCATGTCCAGGGACACTGCAATACGTTGTTGGCCGGTATGACGTGACCTGTTCTAAACTGGCAGAAGTATACTCGGCATACTTGATTAGTTGGTGTTGCTTTGTAGCTCTGCTTCTAGAATGTGCTTTGACGCAATTGGTACACAAGTTCATTTGACATTCGATACATCTTTGCACCACGATATTATCGTCACATCCATCGCACATTAGAAAACTTGATATGCGTTTTACATTCGAATTAGGACCCCGCGCTGTAACAAACTCGACCAATCCATTGATCATGTGATTAGTACCATAGGTGTCACGGTCTGTATGGTCAAACTGCTTCCTGCATTGCGGACATGAAAGCTCCCCTTGTTTTTCCACCAACTTGTCCAGGCACTTTTGACAGTAGGAATGAAGACACGGCAACGTCTTTGCATTCTGGTAAAAGTCAAGACAAAGACTACACGTTAAAAAATCTCGTCCGATTGTGTCAATATCTTCACCGTTTGTCTTCGACGCCATGTTGAATATGACCTGTAAGGACTCCCTAATGCGATGGGGGAAAGAATGCCATTTTGAAAAATATTAATGTGCGTGTGCATGTCGTGATAGACTGGCAAACTCAGGACTTTTTGTTTTACAGAAAGAAATAATTAATTGTTTAAGTCCTTTTCGCGAAAACTAACGTGACCGCGAAATATTTCCTTCGCGGGCACGCTAGTTTTCGCGATCACGCTAAAAAGGCTAAATTGGCAATTAATTAGTCCAAACTTTGCCAGTCTAATGTCGTGAGTGAACGAAGACGCTAGGTGTGCGTAACATTAACAGTAATTAATTTTCACTGAAAAGACATTTGACATTGCTCTTTTATCGCTCCAACAAATCAATAGGTTCACTTGTTCACGTGACCATTGTTTTATTGAACAAATATATTAATTAATAGACCACTCAATCAATCAGTCAATTAATTAATTATTTAATTAATTAATCACAGTTGGTCAAATAATTAATAAACAAATTATAATTGAAAGGATAAATGATTTGTGTTGATTATTGAAAATAACACATTAAAATGCAATATGTCTCCGTGCCAGACCGAAGTTCAATGTGTGAGATATCATTATTTCTGCCGTGTTCCACTACTCAGGCCATGAAGCTTCTCTGAGAAGAACATAAATTTTCAAGAACTTCATTTAATCGCAGTTGATTACGTGGACAATTTTGGTTATACTATACTATCACAGTCGTCCCATGGATCGGGGCTCGGTCCCCACACGTGCAATGTAGGTTCAGCAACCAACGTAACGTGTGTAATTATTGTTACTATGACACTGTTATTAGTATACGTAATCGCACGAGTCAGATTGTAAACACCATAGTTTGACTCAGCGTCTTGTAAACCAAAGAGGTCGCTTACCGACTTATACCATGGAGGTATCCATGTTTATAGCAAGACGAGAAAACATAGCAATTGAAAGATTCAACAAGCAACGTAGACTGGCCAAGTCTGGACGTATTTTGTTTTGTTTACTAATCCGAAACCGTACTAGCCAGAGCGTGTGTATACAGAACCTGTTGGAAGTAACCCAACCTTGGCTTTATTTTTCAACTGTCAAGAAAAAATCTTAGTTATGTCAGTTACTGACTGTGTACATGTGTTATCAGAGATAGATATATCATGTTATTTTAGTTCCCTGATATTACGGCTCTCAAAGCCTGTATTATTCAGTACCAAGGGTGTGTGTGTCTACAGAAAATGAATATTTCTAGTGTGCGTGTTTGATGTAGTTAGTCACATAGCTTGTGGGCCACTCCGAAATATATTATTATGTTCAATGACTCTCAATGATACTGCTCTATATATCTTTGGCAACTTGAAACATTTTAGTCAATTTTCCGACCACAAAAATATTACTTTGAAGCAGGCAACTTCTCCGAACTTAAATACCACCGAAATCGAACAATTGTTGGTTGGATCAGTGAAATCAACGCTATATTATGTATACATGTATATGTACCCGCATTTTCCGCAATTCATCAGTCATTGTTTGTGATCGAAAACTTAGGTTCATATGTTTTACAGAAATAAAATACGGGTGACGCCAAAACCAGTGTTAATGCGGGTGAAATCATGATGTTTGCAGGTATGCCCCCATTTCAGGATGTTGGCTAACTAGTTGTAGAATGATTGTATTTTCATCACTGACGTACGGACATTGTACGCATGACAAATTTAAATATGTGAATTGTTTTCAACATGTCAGGTCTGGTAGACGCACAAAATAAAATGATCATACATTCAAATAAAGTTTAGAAATCTGACCCTACGCATTCGTGTTATGTCTTCTTTGAATACAAATGTTACGTATTTCTTTTTTCGCCTTAATTTTCAAAACCATTTTTTTTCATTCCAATTTCGCTCATAAATATTTTTGTTCTCTATGTCTATCAACACTTTTTTTCACAAAATCTTCCAGAAACTCAACTCCACATTTTTTGAATGGGCAAACCTTAAGTTACGAAAATCGGGAAAAAAATGTTTTTTACTATACACCACTATACACCACTGTACACCACTGTACTGCACTGTACTGCACTGTACTGCACTGCACTGCACTGCACTGCACTGCACTGCACTGCACTGCACTACACTACACTACACTACCCTCTGATTAGATGCCATAAAAATGATACACAATCCATTGCTGATCGGAAAAGTTCAATCATTCTTACTTAGCTATTTATAATTATATTCAGTACTAGTTCAGTCAATAATTATGCCGGCTTGTGTCAATAATAATCTGTCCAAACGCTGGAGAGGAAGTACTTATGTGCACACGATGCATAAATATATTACTATAACAACTGGAGAAAGCTAGGGAGCTGACACATTTGTTTTGCCTGGCTGCCATGGTAATATGTTTATGCGTCAAACATACGGGTCGCTTTCTCGCAAATGATTGGACAGATATTATTAGCACAAGCCAGCCTCCGTATTTTCATTCATATGTGGTTACGTGGAATGGCAATTACACAATCACTGACTAGAAGAACCCTTGGCTTCGTAGCAATTATTTAAAAAATAACATGATTTTATTTGACAACTTTCTCCAATATGGAACTTGATAGATTTTGGTAGATATGTTATTTAAGAAGATATTGGTGAGCTGTTAATACGAACAACTTTTTGTTGCAATAAGTGACAGGTTAGGCGCGAATATGTGAACGCATGTGTAATAATTTATAGGTGGTAACATTTTTCGGGAAATTCTTTTGTGGGGTGAAACGCTTTGTTTTCTGCCACTTTTTACCTCTAAAAGTGTTTCACTTATGGTAACTCGGCAGCGTGTTGAACCCCAGCTGATTTTCAGTAATACAACACTTCTGAGGCGAGATAAGGGTACTTATTTGGATGGCTCCAAATCACGTGCGCACAAATGACCTTTGACCACTATAATATCACCCGGAAGTATCTAGCTACGGACGGACATTCACGTACGATCGATAGCCGCGGTCATTTGTATTGTTTATTTATCCAGAACCATGAAGCAGTGGCCAGAACTAGTAGGAAAGGTAGGTGACTTGCACATCACTCTCGGTGTCGTTCTACACGTGTTCCGAAGTTATCGACGTGCGGTTTAAACTGGATATGTGAACAATCACCGAATCAGTATAGGGCAGTCATTGAAGTGAGTCAGAATGCGGCCATGGACGTGTATAAGTGGAGCTATGGACCCACAAGTATGTGACATGCAGTGTCCACACGGTTAGGCTCGAGTCCAAAGGGCGGTGGTCGTCGTGCAATAGCATGTTAGAATTTCGCGTTAGGGTTGGGCCATTAGAGACTCTGAGCGGTGATTTCAGAAAAAAAAAACTACAAAATTATTTATTCATTCACTCACTTAGTTTTCTTTTCCATGATGAATTTGCAGTATTTTTCCCCTGTGCAGGGCTTGCACTTTGGATTTGAGAATTTATCCAATTTCAAGGACAAAATTTATAAAATGGCCTTAGCATATAAGAATATCAGAGAGAATAAAAAACACAAAAGCAAACTCTTTGGGCATCATCTGTAAAGTTGGAGCCCTGCCATGCCACTGTGTGAAAATTTTTTCTTACGATTTAGGAGTCCTGATTTTTTCCCCCGGTTTTTGATATCTGCTGGATTTTTTTCCTTGTATTGTCACTATTGATATATATCACGTCTCGAACCACTGCTACTAAAAAACAATCAACCCATATTGAATATTACTTGGTAAACGCCCACCAACCTTTTCAGTAATGCATTTTAAAATGTTTCGCATGTTCCATTGCATATGTGAGAATGTATTACATTGAATAACAGCTGGACAATGAATACTGATAAATGATGTAAATTATTGAAATATTTTCACCATTCTGTAATTTATAATCTGTAATCAATTTATAATAATGAAAAGGGGGTGTTTATAGATAAAATATGAATACATGTATAAGTGATTAGACGATGTGTTATACAGGTATTTACGTGTATGTCATTGTGTACTCAAACACTCCCTGGGTACCCTACTTCTAGGCAGTTGATAAGCAGCTGAAAGGTCAAATATTTTTTCAATTGAGACTGGACTTTATGTCAGTAATTTATTATTAAGTTATTCAAAAGTTTAAAACAAAATCGCCTTACGCTGGGGTCAATATGTAATCACGATCATAGAATACATCTAATCTAGAGCCAACAAGATCGTCTTCTACTTGAGCCAACATGGAATTCACAGCCATTCCAATTACACATTTACGAGTACAAGAATATTGGTCATAGATTTTTTTAAGTCTCACGATCGTAGAATGCATCTAATCTACAGCCAGCAAAACCATCTACATTATAAATTAGTCATAAACCTAAATACTAATATTTTAATTATATACATGTACTCAAATGGCAGTTACTCATTTCACAAACTGATGCAGTGACATGCAGATTGGTTTGCGAATTGATGCAGTAGTTCATGATGGAATGGAAAAGTCAAACAATCACAAATCCAGTGATTTGCAGAATCATGAAGGAAGGCACCTGCCTCGCCAATCAGATTCTTTTGTTCTGTTTTATACAGAATAGAGTTTTATTTATGTTTATTTTGCTGATAGCAAAATTTTGCGTTTTTAATGCCAGGATAATCACATCACACTCATGGATATGAAAGTTGCATACCCTTATATTATAAACCCTTGGTGTTAGGAAGACTAGGCAGATTAATACACTGTAATAATAATAATAATTGAGGCTTGTGTTTACACGGTTAATTTTATAATCTATAGAGTTTTTAATAGCTAGGTACAATGTAATAAAGGACTCTAACGATATTAAATAATTAAGTTAATTTTTGTTTTCATAGACTGTAGAAGAAGCGACTGTCAAAATTAAAGAAGACTGTCCTGATGTACAGGTATTGTGAAATGTAACATTGGCATGCCAGGGGTTTTTTCTAGAAAAAAACTGCAAGAGGGAGGACTGCAATTCAGTGGCGCTACCAAGTGGGTGCTCCCTACCAGGGTGTGGAGTTTTTGATAATTCTAAGTTAAAATGGAGCATTCTATGGCTTCCTTGGTGTCAAAATTACTATCAGACATGTGATCCCAGGGTAAAGGGGCGCATGGCCATGGCATAAGGGCGCTGCACACCTGTTCACTTGTTTAAAGAAATCCCTTGCATACTTACTGTTCACCACAAGGGCAGTTAAATATAAGGGCATACTTACATGCGATGGAAATAACTTGATCTCAATCATCTGATATGTCCTAGTGTACTCTATGGCTATTTTCATTAAAAATGCTATATTGCCCCCCCCCCCCCCTCCAAAAAAATACAAATTGATAAATGGGCCACTCACACATTTTTTTGTTATAAAAAAAAAAAAAAAAAATTTAAAAAAATTATTTTTTCAAATGATCTTGGATCAGAAACATGTCCATTTTTTTGGGGGGGGGGGGGGTCTTGTTCCCTTATTCGTCTGTGATGAAGCTCGTTCAGAATATTCTCTGTTTCTGGTACTGTAAAATCTGTATTAGAAGCCGCGGCTTCTATGAAAATGATACAATGAAATGGCAGGGATGCAGCTTCTAGTAGAGCATCTACACATATGAGAAATGGTGAATTTTTGGTTCTTAAAGCGCGGCAGTCGTCGCATGTGCCACATTTGTGTTGATAAACATTGATTTTCCCACAATCCAATGCACTCTTCAAATGGAAATCACAAGTATGAGGTTTGACCTGCGCGACTTGCACTGATTACCGCCGGTGACTCCTTCGATGCCTTCCAATAACATGAAAATTACTTAATTAAAGCTTGGAAACGTCTCAGTTCATACTCGTTGGTCTGCGCAACAGTCAAAGTCGCCATCTTTGTTTATATGAGACCCATGACTACCGCGCTTTAATTGCTCAAAAAGAACGGGTGCGACTTCTATTAGAAATGTGACTTTTAATACAGAGTTTATGGTACTTCCTTGCTTTCTCTATACCTTCAGGTACAAGTTATTCCACATGATTCCATGGTAACTATGGATTTCAGGGAAGACAGAGTGCGTATCTTTGTGGAGAATCAAAAAGTGCAACGACCGCCACGTATCGGTTGATATGGATGACAGCTCCAGTTTTAGTTTTGCTGAATTTTTTTTTTATAATTGTAATCAATGAAGACATTATTATAATTTATAGCATCTCTCTGTAGTAAATCTATAGAAATCTATTCAAGTAAAAACTCTTTGTTCTGGTCGCATTACTCATTTGTTGTCATTTTGAATGATCTCAACTGAATATTCAAAGGTCTTTCATCGTCGTGACCATGTTCATTTGAATACATTCATATTTTATGTAATTGAATAACACATTTGACCAACATGCGTATGTTGCTACATGTATCATGTGAACTGTATCAAATTCACACGGTCATGACGGCCACAGCGCTTTAACGTTTGAAGCTTTAATGCCATTCAACAAATAAAATAAAATGTATCAAATTTTACAGTACAAATGTATAGGAGCAATGTGAAGCTATCATAATTAATTGGAGGAAAGAAGGAATTTGTTTATGACATTCATATTCATGTTATTTTACTATTGCACAGGACACCCTCTATAGGCCATTATGCAAAATGTTATTTGAAGAGACAGTATCATTGTAATGGTGCATATGTGTGTCCCACCCAGCAAAAAAGTGTCCACAGCAACCAATTGTTGATGGTGTTTTAAAAAAGTTGTGATTTTACCTTCAGCAGAATTAAAAAAAAATTTATGAAACCATGTAAAAGTATATTTTGGGTTGATCATAGCTAATCTATATTCTGTACGTGATTTGAATGCAGTGTGTTTATTTGATTCGATGGTGATTACGTCACTCAAAAACAGCCTTTCTATTTGATTCGATGGCAATTATGTGACTCGATAAAAAAGCATGTTTATTTGAATGAAAGGTGGTCACATGATTCGAAAATGTGTATTTAATTTGGCAGGTATTACATGTTTTGAATACCGAATGTCCTTTGGAATCGGTAGCAATCACGTGATGTCAATACAGCATGTTTATGTGATTTAGTGACAATCTCATGATTTGGATAAAGCACATCTACTTGATACTGACCCTGATTTTAATTTGAATTTTTAAATTTGTGAAGGAAGCAAAACATTCTGTTGTTAAATGTGAATATTTTGCTGTGTTTTAATCCCAGCAATCAGCTATATGCGAAAATAAAACTCGTAAGCAAGTTGCATAAATATATCAGAATGCGTTTACTAATTTGGTACAACAATAGATACAACTATATTGTAGGGTCTATGGTAGAACAAAAACAAACTTCTCTCAATACTATTTTTTTGAACAGCAATTGATTAACCAATTATCAACCAATCACTGTGCAATAACAGTTTGACCTCACAGTTTTGTTCATTGCATGTTAATCTTCCAACTGTATTTATGTTCACTATTTTTAAAGTGCACGATGTCAATTCAAGTTGTTTTTCGCTATTTCTATCAACAATTAGTACAGCCTTTTCATGACCTCCTTGCCAAAATTTGTCTGCACTTTTTTCTTAAAATTCTTCAATATTTCTGAAAATTAACCTGAATTTTGGAGCAGACAAAATTTAAGTCAAAATTTCAGTTTTTGATAAAAAAATTTGGCTATTTTTGTCCTTAGTAAATCTTCTGAAGGATAAGTGGTGGTGAAAAGGTTAAACCGTGTCATAGAAAGGCACAGTTTTCACACCAAAGTTATTTGTGTATCCTAAAGTAGCATTTCCATCAGCATGATCTGCAGAAAAACTTTTTACTGACTTTTTACTCTAATCATTAGAGGAGATTTTGATTTTGAACAGTTCATAAAAAAATTATCCAACAGAATCGTCAAATTAAATTTAGAAGCTTCTCATAAAATAAACCAAAGTGGCTTTGAATGATTATAACAATGAAAAGTATGTTTGTTTTGACGATTAGAGCACCATGACCGTCAATGCTCTAATATTTTAAGATTTGTTACCAAACCAACTAATTTTATAATTTTTACGGTAATCACAATAATCAGTTGGAGGTTTTCTGCGTTTAATACAAAGTGTGAACTGGAACTTTAATAGTACTGTGAAAGTACTAATTTTAACTGGTATTTTGTTTCACTGTTCTTAAATGTGATCATATTCATTTGAAACGGAAACCGAAAACATAATTGTGTAGGTAAACATTTCAGAGGCACTTTAAGTTCACAGATTTGCCAGTGAAACAATGAGCTTTAATTTAACATTTTTACATGGATTTAATTTAATTGATTTCAGCTAAGATAATGAAAATTAAAACTCAGTGAATAATTAATGCATTTATAGTTTAACCAAAGCTTTTAAATTCTTTTGCATTTTTTACCACAATAATGATTCCCCTGATTTGTCAGGATGCTAATTCAAACTGACCAATAATAAATTGGTTAGCTGTAGCATGTCATGTACTATTCCTTAACAACTTCAACAGCTCAGTTTTATTGGTTGCCAGGATACCATGCATATGTGTAATAGTGTCGATGTGTGGAGGGGGGGAGGGTACTATAATGATTCTGTGTGTTTAATTTTCAGTCTTCTTAGTTTTGTACCAAACATGTTGATTTTGTATTTTATCATCCAGATTACCATGGCAATTTACAAAATATTCATATAAAAAATAGGAAAAACCTATGCCACACATCTTGAGGGTCTGTTTTTATTGTTTCTGGTTTGACACTGCAGAAACACACTGAGCATGCTCAGTAACTTAGCAACCAGGAAACTCAAAACCTGTCATGATTGCAGTCTGTTTTCAGCCAGTAACTGTCTTGTCTAATGTAGTTGCTTCTGAAAATGAGACGTACTGTTTTAAACTGCTGATACCCTAGACTGTATTCTATCATTTTCAGTGAAAGTGTGAATTCTTAAAATTCGGGGGGATGATTTTACACATTTTATTGTCGAAATGCCTGACATGGATTTTGTGTGATTTATCTAGTCTGAATTTTATATTTTCTAATGAGAAATAATTTGTAATAAAATGAGTGTCGCATTATTACAAATGTTTCATGTGTGTAAATTGAAAGTGCCTTAGTGTTTTCTAAATGTTCAGCTAAGTTTGTATCTGTGTTGTACAGTATGACTTTTGAAACTTTTGCAACCAAGAAGTCTCCATATGTATATTTATATGTGTGCGGTGGCCAGATGTGTCTATTGAGGGGGGGGGGGGGCAAGGGTTATTTTCGTTCAACGTAATTGCAATATTTGTTTGTTCGTACAACGTAAATAGAAAAAATAAATTCTGTAATTCTGTAATCACAGGCTAGACGTACAACGTAATCAATCAAATATTTTTTTCGTACACTATAAAAATGTTTTTTCATTTCTCTCGTACGTACAAAAATTCACATCCAAATAAAAAAAATCGTAAAGAATAATCCAGGGAAATTACATTTTAGAAACTGTAAAACGACTAGATGACACAATTCACTACAAAATTGAATGTCAAGACGTAAAAGGCCCTCTAACCGAATGAAGAGCATTACGAAGGTACTAGTAATATGCGCATGCGTCACTTCACACGGGGCAGCAATGGTGGAGAATTTGAGTCGGAGAGCTCTTCGGACCATTCAATGTTCCATTTGTTAACACTGTAAACTGTAAAAACGTCTTTTTTTTTCTTCGTAAATTGTGAAAAGCCCTTTTTATTTCCCGTAAAACCGTACAAGCTACCCCCCCTTGCCTCCCCTCTCTATTGGTTCTGCTTGGTTGTAAGCCACAATGTTACCATAGTAATGAGTTGAATTGACAGCCATTTTGATACTTGCTGTGTAGACAGTACACTGATGACACAAGCTTGTTTGCCAAATAGACCATTTTCCGTACACTGCGAGAATCACGCGTTATGCGTGAAATCGAACGTAAAAACAGGACAAACAAAGGTCATAGCGTCGTAGTCGCGTCAAACATCGCGTGGGATTCGACAAACGCGAAAGTATTTCGGGGACATTTCCATGCTTAATAATGTGCTGTCCACATTTGATGATAGGCAATTTCGATTAAGTAAGGGTATTCGGAAGCAATATTCCTCTGTCGAAGATCGGCCGGTCAATGTAAGCTGCGGAATAAAGTTCAAAATCAAATCGTTCGATTTTTGCGGCAGACGTTCGACGCGCGTCTTTCATGCATCTCGCGTGATCTCGCAATTGTTCGGAAAATCAACTATTGAATATTTGAGGGCTCAGTGATGTTGAATGCAATGTGAAATGAATCCCACTATTTGTGCACACTATCATTTGCTTACTAGTGTAATGAACCGTTGCGCCCTCTATCGACCAAGTGTTTTTGCGACGTAAATAGATGTGAAGGAACGCATTTGAAGGGTGGTGGTCGTCGCGCTGCGCATGTGCGACATTTGTGTTCATAAACATTGATTTTCCCACAATCCAATGCGCTCTTCTAATCACAAGTACGCGACTTCGATACCTTCAAATCACCTAAAAAATACCTAATTAAGGCCTATTAACGTTAATAGTAAAAAAAAATTGTTATAAATATTTCAAATAACTAACAGCTACGCAACTAAATCTACGTCATTTTGACGTCACATAAGCGTTTCGCTGCAAGAGGGCGTGACTTTCATTTAGGTTTCATTTTGTAACGTCATGTTTATGGCATCTTTGTGGGAAGTCTCACTTTTCTTTCTATTTTTGCTAAGTAATTTAGACACCACACAATAATAAAACGTATAATATCCACTCATTATATGAAACGAATAACAAAAAACAAAATGATTTGTAGTTAGAAGATATCCTGACTAGATTTAAAGGGCGGTGGTCGTCGTGCCGTGTCCTGATCGATATGGGACTCATAGCGACGTATACAACGCGTGTAAAATACATTGTTTATTTACATGCAATTCTAACACGCGCTGCGCGACAACCACCGCGCTTTAAGCTCCACCATCCCTTCCCCGCTCCGCTACCGTAAATACAGTACCACGGGCCAAGACCATCTAGCCGCTGATACAGACTCTGTCTCTATACTTCCGAGGTACACAGTAGATTCGTCGATTTCTTCAGAATCGTATACAATTCTTACCACTGATTTTCATTCATGCATATCTTCGATCATGTGATTGGATACCCGAATATATTTTAATAATTATGTAAATGTGAACAAAAATGCCCGATATATACTATTGATTACGAGCTTGTGGTCCGTGTCAGTAAACCCTGTGCGAAGAGCGCCATCTATTGATTAAACCTGACTTTGAATCCTGGCTCATTACTACATCTTATAAAAAATAAAAAAATGATACACCCTTCCGTTTATTTTAGACCAAATGTAGACGTTTGACTCCTCTCTCCCTCTTATTAAAACTACCAGGGATACACCCGAGCACCCCCGTTCCATTCTTGTAAATAGTTCTTGTAAACGAAAAAAAAAAAAAACACTCAATGATATTTGCGCCCTCAGCGATTATCAAACGAAATATTTACCTGATCGGGCGCTTACTTTAGAGGCCAGGCAAACGGAAGAAGGTCGAGTCACTTGCCCCATCGTGAAAACCAGAAAACTTAACTTTAGGTAATATACCAGTCGCTATTCGAATTACCCTACCGTGAAATAACAAATGAATTATGTTCGTCACGTCCAAAACAAATTGACTTGATGGAGGACACCCGATCATAATTGGGCGTTCCTAAGTGATCTACAGATCTCGAAAAGAATGTTGAATAATATCACCGACATTATTACTTGTCTGTTTATTTACGACACCGGTCACTGTGCCTGTGTGTTTACGAACAAACACCCTTACAGTGACGGCATTGATAGCCGAGGTCGAGTTACAAGGACGTCAGAACCTGGCGACGGAAGTTGCGTATTTAGCAGCAGCAGACGACTTCTTGAAATATAAATATATTATAATTTAAATCGAATATTTTAGTGAACATTATGGTGTTAAATACGTATTACTGTATTCTGTTTACCTATTAAATACATTATGTACGTTTCCAAATGTGAGGAGCGGGCGACGCAGACGGAAAATGATAGCTAAAAGTGTGCCACGGTAACCCAGTATTCAAAGCTCATTTTATTGAAACTCACCGAAGAAATCACAAAGAAATTTAAAGAACGCGAGCGCATAGTCAGTCTGCAATACAATCAAAGACGATTCCCTTTTTTGATAGAACATGTATAATCACAGTAGCGGCCGGCGGCACGGAGGGGGGGGGGCAGAGGGGGTGGTCGCCCCACTCGCTGCTCCAAAATCAAGCTGTGTCAGCAAAATTTGTCCCTCAACATGCAGGAAATAGCGTTTCAGGGGGAGATGCCCCGGAAACCCTAGTAAGGTCGCGCCTTCGGCCCGATGTTAGTGAGCAGATCTCGCCCTTGCAACATTTCGTGCCGCCGCCTCTGAATCGGACACGCGAAAACAGTTATTTGGACAATAATGCGGGCATTTATTTGAATCAAATCGGAATACTTGATACTTTAAAAAATCACCCTGCGTCTTGAAACTTTAAATCTGGTATAATCCTTGGGGAATTATAGCACCATCTTCACTATAGAACGATGCAGGTTAACTATCTTTAAATAACGTGAAAGTACTAGGGTTTATATTTGTACCCACTGTGTGAAAATTCAGCTGCCTGTATTGGTACTTACCATTACTTATTTATACATATGCTTGTGATTACCCCCCCCCCCCTGTGAATAAATACGTAATATTAACCAGACAGTAGTCGTCATACTACCACCGTGTAACAATGGAGACACGTCGAACAATGCAAAGTGATAAACTGTTTTATTATCATTATGACAATATCATTATCATTATCTGAAAACCTAAAAAGAAATGTTAACTCTTTCTTTACGGTATTAATAAAGCATTATTCCATTATAACGAAGGTCGTACATATGAATTAAAGCTATCTACCATGATGGGCCGATCGGCTAATACTGTTTATTTTTATCATGGACCGATCTCTCGAATACACTTTGTTCATGTTAAAACGGCAATATGCGTTGTAATAGTGTTTTTTGTTTACAGTTTTTCATTCCAATTCTATCATTACATTATATGGTGGAATAATAAAAGTAAATAAGTTGTTTATAGCAGTTACATGACTCGGGGTACAGTGCAGTGGGTTTGCCGTCTTTATTCGTCAGGCGAGGAGAAAATATTAAATGTGTGGATGTCATTGAGTGTTGTATGGTTTCTACCTTTCCATGCGATATAGTGTACAGTGAAATAAGTCTTACTCAGTTCAATGTGATAGTCAAAACGCGAATATCGGGGGTTTTCTTTTTGCAGTTTTTACACAATTACAAGTGTGTGTAATACACCTACACACGTTTTCTATAAGAGCACCGTTCTTGTGTTAGGAACAACTATTACGCAGTGTTATCCATGGGGACCGGACGGTTTGTGGATATGTCCTGGGTGAATCCATTTTGGGGAATATGTACAAATGGAAATCATTTGTAATCGTGTTCTGCGTCAAATCACTGATTTATATGATTGTCTATGAGAAAGTGCTCAAACTACTTATAGATTACACCCATGATAAGAAAGATTCCAGTGATTCGTGATTTCTGCTAGAAGTAGTGGAATGGAATGAAATGGAATGGAATGTATAACCCCTTTATGTAACTCACTCGTCAAAACTTAAATAGTAAGTCTAAGCTAACAACATAATGCTCCAAGGCGAAGGAGCTCCACAAATGTAAGAGAATGTAATTTACAGTTTTTTTTATCGTCACTTCCCTCCTTTAGATGTTGAACTTTTCTTCTGTATATGTAGTCCGCCATCTTGAAAGTTGATAATTTATAGAACAAGACTAGGTGATATAGAAAAGATATACATTGCATTCATGCATGGAGTACTATGATATTAGTCTAGAATTATTTCCCCTTCTTGAATAAGTCACTTAGGAATCCCGACTGCTATTATCACACCACAGTTACTTACTCCTATAGAAAACGCAATTAACACTCAAAATGGTTAGTTTACCATCGAATTTGTACACAAATCCCGCGGACACAAAATATCATGTACATTGTCGTTTTTTTATCAAAATTATCCCAAGCTCGCTAAATTGTATCTGGACCGAAGCATCTGTTTGAAAAGCCCAGTCTGCTTGGCCCAAATTTAGCGTTCATACAACAAAGTCGGTATATTAAAAATGGACGGGAGGCACACTCATCTCCTTTCCTTCAGATGGGGTAATGTTTGTTCCAACATACTCAATATATAACACATTGATGTGTTCATCGCAGTGGTACCTTCTTTATACTGGTCGGCGCGGCAGTCGGTAAACTTTCAGGCTGCTGTCCCCAGCTCGATTGCCGTCGGCGTCGAAGTAGTTCCCGTTGCTCTGGCGTTACAATCTCGTGAAACCGTATATACTTGCAGTTCTTCAAATCATGAACATCTCCCTCAACGGTGTTGCCGCCCATCTGGGCCAATAGGCTTGCAGAAAATCCTAATTTCGGTTGACCCACGTGACCGTCCGTGAAGAGTTCTCTGGACGGGGATTGGATGGGGTGGTCCAACTGTGCCAGGCGACTCGGGACTAGAAATAAAAATAAAGTAGTTTTAATTTCGAAGCAAAGTTACCGCAATTCTAATCTGATTGGAATGAGATTGTGTATGTTCTGTGTCATCTCATCTTTCGCTGGTTAAATTTGACAATATAATACACATAAATTAAACTCAAAAATCAGCAATATAACTTATTTTAAATTGTTCAGATTGTACTAGGCGACTCTTAATGACTGATGTCGATTTAAGTAAAGTCAGAAGTGAACTTGTCAAGCAGGCCATTAGTCCTCCATAGTATGTACTTAAAGACACTTATGATAAGTTTTACGCGCGCAAGCATCGGCATGCGATTTAACAACTTGGTCACCACGCCAAATTCAGCTGCAACTTGCTATTTCATGTTTTATTTAAACATACGGGCATGTTAATCTAAATGCAAGTAACACTGTTGAATAACGTTGATAAATACAGATTTTCTGTAACTTGATGTTACATCACCCCATCTCAAGTTCAACGTGTTCTACCGGTAAATCTCGTAATCTAAACCCTATCAAGTTCTCTACCGTGTCAGCATTCATGACCATCGGCATAAATGTAAAACACTGTATATATTGCGGTATTTTTTTCTTAAAAAAGGAAAGAATAGGCAACGTGAAATTAGTTTACCATGGAAACCACTGAACGATAAATGCGATCTCAACAAAAATGCGCCTGTGTCACCGAAATATGTGTGTCAGCTCATTACGCATACCACATAGCAATACGAACACATATACTGGAAGTTCTTATTGTGTTGCATCGTCTGTTGTGGAATAAAACCGCGACAAATCAATCGATAAATATTCAAAGCTCAGACTTTTTTTCTTTCTCCGGAGCGCGTCACCCGTTACTGGAGGTATTGCATTTGAATCAATATTTACTTTCTGCCATGCACCGCTATCAATGAACGTACAATAACAACAGGTATGGCGGGACATATTTAGAAATTGACCAGAGGGCAAGAATATTGTGTATTTCTTTACTAATTAGACACATATTACCTTCGGCATTTTGAGTTCTTTTTTTCTCGCATACTTACGTTGATGGGTTATTTTGAGAAATTCGAATCGATGCAATCCATGAGAACAAATCACACTTCAAATCAAGCATCGATTTGTGTGTGTGTGTGTGGTCACGGTGACGACGATCGCCGTTTAAAAGCTTAAAAGTAAGTCATGTAAATTAATTGCGGAATGTCTATTTGTCACATTTCATTTTCACGGAAATTAATATCGAAGTTGTAATGATTACACTGTCCAAACTAAAATGATTCCCTCGAGACCGAAACATCTTAAAAGTTTTATTTTTTTATTTTTTTTATTAATATATCAATTATATCAATATATGTTTATTAATAAATGTTTCACACTGCAATTAAGCAGAATAACATGTGAATGATTTCAGTGCATCGAGAGACACGGGCGTGTGACGGTGTGACTTGCTTGAATATTTGGGTTAAATAATTAATTATCTGTCAGGCATGAAATTGAAAACCGTGACTTGGCATCATTCTTTTTAACTTCATTCAGATTTTCCTTTCTGCGTGACTTGCCCAGTATTCTACAGCAGTGAAATTACCGGCATAAATCGTTTTTCAAAGCCTTAGTCAAAATACCAGGCGATCAATATAATCAATGCATATAGAAAGTGTAATGTATTTTTTCGTGGCTTACAATTGGCGGTTTTAAGTTTTTTTTTTATATAATGCGTTTGCTTTTCTAAAATTCTGCGAAATCGATTACACATGAATGCCTCGAATGCAGTATCTTAGTTAAGGGTGGGACATTTACTCTGTTGAGGGTGTGTATGTTCATCTTAGGGATCGACTATTAGTACTATCGAGAATGATTATGATCATCTCAGTTAGGAGTCGGCCATTGATACTACTGAGGGCGGTTATTCTACAGTCACGAAAATGAAGAAATAACATGGAGGCGATTAATACAGCCGCCTTCTACGACAAAACAGCATTATCCATTAAACTAACAAATAACTTGTCCAAAAATGTCTCCCTAGCAACCCCATCAAAAATAATGTCTCACACCTCAAACGTTTCCTGCTGGAGAGAGCTTGACACAATCGTGGCTGATCTCCTTGTTGACAAAAATCCGAGCGACGCACAGGTTGCCACGCAGCCTAACAGGCTCGTTCAATGCTTGGCATTTTCTGAATTGCTTGTCGAAAACAAACGGGGGTGATTGCGGTCAAGTGTCACATTGCTCCGTATCCAGGTGCGATGAACGATTATAGAACAAGGTGGGAGTAATCTATATCTGAAAAACGTGTCCGCTTCGTTGTCAATATTTAAACTTCAACCCTAAAACAAGCTACACAAATCCGTAACGCCTTGATGGTTTATTGAATGGTTATTTCAACGTGATTTTATCATTTTTAACTGATCGAGATGGGTATCCGAGGCCTGCAATAAAAATGAAAAAAAAACTAAACGACCTGAAAGGTCGTTGTCTCTCAGGAATTGCCAGGGTCGTTTAGGTTTCACGACTGAATGCATTGGTCTTAGAGCTGAAATCATTACAATACTGTGTTTTTTTTATCGCCCGTACTGTTATATGATTGTTGTTGGGCCACATTGATGTGCTGTGTTCACTTCTGTTCCATGGCCATTGCAAGGAAATAGAACTTAATTAAAAAAGATATATGAAACGTGGTTACTTTTCTTCAGGTGTGATAATAAAACTGTATGAGAAGTTCTCGTTAACGGTTACGGCCAATCCATAAGCACTGGGGATAGTGTAAAGTGGCAATCAATTTAGACGTATATTTTGTTGGCATCGATGTTAAACGAAATGATACCACGAGTTCGTGACGGATGTTTTTATCGTTCTAGTGTATTGACATGTGTTTGCAATTGAGACTCGCGAATCGGTTGCAGGTGCTTTCATTCAAATGGTTTTACATTAATGCTTCAACTAGATAACACAATGTATTGTGTCATTATGAAATAGCACTTCTGTGAAAAGTTATGCTTCTCGGGGCCAGATGAAGAACCTTGTATTTTAGGGCAGAGAATTGGGTGGCGATATACTCATTTGGTAACGCGTAATTGATGGTATAAAATAACGCGCATCCCACAATGTATACACACTTATGATAATATCCTATTATTTTATATTATATTATATTTTAATATATTTTATTTTATCACACTACTTGAGACTTACCGAGTGATTCCATTTTACCATAAAAGTCCTGGAGTTTTTTCTCGCTCTGCCTCGCCTTGTCCTTTTCTTCCTTCAGAGCCTTCTTGACAAAATAGGCTTGCCTTAAAGAAGGAATTTTGTAGTCCTCGTCTGCGGGTCTCACGCTAATCTCGCTGGGTACCAAGCTGCCGTTCTCGTTTCTCCGGTACCTCGTAACGTTTGATACCCGTGGGATGTGAACATTTGAGGGAATTCTGATACTTCGCGTGAACCGTTTGAAGTTACGAATGTTCACTTTTCGCTCAGGTTTACCCTTTCGTTCGACGCTATCGCCGACAGAAGAACTGGACGTACTCCCCGTCCCTTCTCCGGAGCTCCTCTGTAAATATCCAGGTAATTGTTCTGGTTCTTTTTCTTTTTTAATCATGCGATGTTTTCTTTCTGTTTGTTTGGTTTCATTAACTTCGGGCGAAGGTGATTTTTCTCGGTGTTCTTCTTTGGTTGGCGATTTCTTGCCGGGTTTTGTCTGCTTTTTGTCGCTATCTCTCTCGGGTGCTCCATGGGTAAGGTAGGACGTCGTTAACGAGATGCTTGGAAACAAACCGACGGGTTCCTTTACCTTTTTCTCTTTTCTCTTTTTTGTTTGTTCATTTAAGTCTCTTTCTTTTTTATTCGCCACTGAAACTATGTCTATTAAGTTATCTTCAAATTGCCCCCCTAATTCACTTCTTTCTGTGGGTGTAATGTCCGTCTTTTTGGCACTATTTGTGGAAAAACTAACATCAGTCTCAGTCGAGTTCGTACCAGGTTCGGTATTCTCAGACAGTCGATTTTTTTCTTCAGAGTTTTTCTTTTCACCACTAGCTTTAACGGGTGTTTCCAAATATACCGCTCTGTTTGATACATAATTCGACTGCGTATGGTTCCCATCACCGTGTTGTTTGCTCTGGTCTTTCTCATCACGGGTTGATTCTTCCAATCGTTTCCCATTCGCCTCTTCTTCTCCGTCCTCTCCTATGTCCGGCAGTCCATTTTGCAGATCTTTTCTTTTCTTCCTTCGTTTCAGACCGCTCATTTCCATCGCAGTGTCGTGCCTCTCTTTAGCAGCCTTCTCACGTAGCTGCTGCTTCACTAACTCCTGTTGTTGAATGTATTTCTTTTTCCTCAGGCGCCGCTTCTCGTTAGTAACGTTCAGTAACGTCTTGTACATAGCTTGCTGTCCTCGCCCAAGTTTCCCTACGTTGATAGACTGTTCCTTGAACCACATATCCACTTTTTTTTTGGAATGTATTGCATGTGCGTGGTTGTTAGCCAGAACGAATGTGCTCATCTCGGAGCTTTTCGTTCTTCTAAGTGAGCCTATATCGTCCGGCGAGAGTTGCTTCAGCCCAACCATTTTGTTTCCTACCTTGATACGTAGCATAGTGAGTGGTCGCGTAGGCCAGCGTACGTGTACACAATACCTTGAGAGTTTAAATACTTCGAGGAACACCTGTTGCGTACGTGGAAGCCAGGCACTGTGTCCGAGTGCCTTTTCAGTCTACTACTCAAACCCCGGAGACTACTGAGCTGTGATCAGTTCTAAGTTAATCCGACCATGGTTTGTTGCGTTAGAGTGCAGTACACACATATGCCAACCTGTAGGCCCTAATTATCCTTCGTAGCTGGCACACAGTCAACACTTAAATGCTCTCCTCCAGTCTAATTTAATTCAGATATAAGAACGGCGTCAGTGAATGGGCGAGTGCATTTGAGAAGTGGGGGTGGTAACTTTGATTTGCGGTCATGAGTTAATGTTGCCATAGTGATTAATTACTCATCAGTTGACATTGATTGATGTGGACTGTGTCGTTCATTGACGTTGGCTTTTTACGTTCAGTATCTTCTTTTAAGAACGTCCACCTCTCCACAGGTGACGCACAGCACCCCTACCGCTGAATTGCCCTCCTAAAACAATGTATTGATGTCTTCAGTTTACGGCACGATATGGGGGTATGTGGCTGCCGAGATTCCATCACTCAGGCGTTGCTATTTTTTTATTTTGAAGTGTACGTGGATTGTTAACAATGTTTCGACAATGTGGCTGTCATTTTATTATTAACGATGTTGTCGTCACGTTATCGAAAAAAAACCTGTAATCATGATCTCACCTTCGAACATTTTAGTCGTCGTCACACCGCCTTAGGGGAAGCACATCAATGTACCCCAGTAACCAGGATGTTTACGTCATCGCACTGTTTGTTTACAGCGGGGAATCGTCATATGGTTGGAGTTTTTCCATGTATCATAAATTTGTATTAGTTGCTGTGAAATATAAGCTTATGTCAAGTTCGACGATGACAACGTATTCCACCTGTTGTATATACGTATTGAGTGTTTGATTGCAGCTAATCTCTTTATTCAATTTCTCACATGTTTCCATTCGTGAGACACAGTCCCTAGAGGAACGTGCTCCGGACTATAAACCAAGATCCACCCAGACTACACACACACAACGTCAGAAAGATGAAATATCCCCTCTCCCGTACCATAGAAATCCTTAATGAATGCGCTAACGCGTTCTGTGTGATCGGTTTTTAAACACACCATGTGTTTTGTAACAAGTACATACACCGACATATTCATTTCCTGCCCAGGAAAGTGTACTTGTAGTGACGAGGACGCTCATATTTGAACGCGTTTACTATAATACCCGTGCTATTTTAGAAAGAATTCACGAACCAGAGATAAATCTGTATTGGGTGCGATTGTATAGAAGTTCGAAACGCGGACTGTACGTTTTCAAGTTTGCTGCTATTGACAAATACCCTCGCAAGGTCCAAATTTGCTTTGCCATTCGAGTTCTTCAAACATTCCCCATTGAAAGAACCGACAACTGAGTACCTTCAGAATAACAATGCTATGCTGACACTTTCGCATTCAGGAGGCAGGTCTACCTGTCTGGTACAATGATTTCGAATGGCTATTGGACAATGTGTTTTTGTCAGAAAGAGTTCGGCATTGGGGTATTCAACAGTTAAACAGTTCCAGGGTGACAATAAACGAGTAACAGGGTCATAGTATAAAAAGCGACGAGAAGTGGTGGGAAACAATGCATCACACCGAGTACATTGCAGTGGTGTATTTTCCAATTGTCCCGCTGAATATCCAGCACGTAGTGGGTGTTTTGTTCGACTTAATCCACCCGGTAAAAGTTGTGTTATTATATCTATTATCGGATTTGCCAACGTGCCATTGTGAAGTTTGAACCTGAGCACGTACATTATTTATTTATTTATTTATTTATTTATTTATTTATTTATTTATTTATTTATTCATTTATTTATTATTTATTTATTTATTTATTTATTTATTTATTTATTTATTTATTTATTTATTTATTTATTTATTTATTTATTTATTTATTTATTTATTTATTTATTTATTTATTTATTTATTTATTTATTTGACAAGTGTTCGAAGTTCTATTTGCATTTCATATAAGCGCTTAGCTTATTAGCTTACACTATCTTCTGCGAATCGTCTTGAGTCACAAAAGACACCGTGACGGTTTGTGCCACCACCAGTAGAATTGCTGTCATCCATAACCTTCTTCGATACTAGTGCTGTGGCCGTGGAAGACAGAGACACTGTGTACGAACCACGGAGATTTAGTCTCGACGTGTAGAGTTCATGACCTACTGGCGACTTTTTAAACCAATTCGTCACGCGATGCGACCCGCCCTGCCTATTACGACAATAGAGAGATATATAATCTCAGAATTGTTATCTGAGATATAATAATGTAACAAAGACATCAAGGCGCATTTATATATGACCATTCAAATTAAGATAAACGTGCACGTTCGCCTCATTTTTTTCTTGGTATGACAGTCACGAATGTTTTTTGTTGGGATAGGTCCGGAACTTCTCGTCGAGACTAAAGTCTATTTGTGGGCGTGTATGAATGAATCAATGCAACTATTTGGCATTCAACACAGCAGAGAAAATCACTGGGTGACGGAAAATATGTATGTAACAAGAGATTGACACAAGCGATTTATTGAGCAATCGCTAATTTGGTAAAAATCGATTTCAAATAATTATAAGCGAGAAATCTCCACGATGATAGAGAAAACTGAGGTTCTTAGAAATATAGTAGTACTCACTATCTGAGTAGATTCACGGCGCTAGATCTCGTCAGAAGCTAAAAATATCTATTCGAAATTGTTATTGCAGCTAGTTTTGTTTTTACCCACTATAAATATTGTATATATTATTTCTTAGGATAAAGTTGCTCACTAGGAACATTCATAGAGAATATTTGAGGTCTTGGGATTATTATGTCAACTTCAATAATCATAGTTCACCGGAATTCAAACTTGTTTCGAACTGCGACACACATGAATTCTGAAATATCAAATCATACAGTCAAATTCAGTCTATCAAACATTTCACATGATTGTCAATTAAAGCGGGGGAGTCGTCACCTGAGCATGCGTCAGATGGCCATAGCGTGTCAATGTTTACAAACAAGCATCTACCCATGAGCCTTTGCGTTTTTAACGTGTCTTGTTATTATCGCTTGGGACTCAATTCCCGCGCGTGCGCAGGTGACTACCCCCGGAATAATCACAGAATGTGATTTAAGCCAAAAAATACAAGTCTTGCTTGGCATTATTTTGGACATGTACTATTATTGAAGTTAGTCTGCCCATAGATTCCAAATTGAGTAAAAACCTTGCTGTCGACAGTCTCGAAACGTGACTCTATCTAGTTCAAGTAGTTATAGAGATGAATGTACAAATGTTCCCAAGTAAAAAAAAAAAAAAAAACAGTCCCAACTCCTACAATACTTGAAACCTGTGAAATAATAATCATAAAAATGTCACAATTCATGCATAAGATATCGCTAACACCTTCAAGCTGTGGTATCTCAGGAGCGTAGGTAAGAACATATCGCTAAGACACGGTGGTGTGATTATGACTTGTCGATGGGGTCACATGGGTACCAATGTGATGCATGAAATCTATGAGTAACCGAGAGGGAACGGAGATTAAACTATTCCAGTCATTCTTCATACTCACAGCAACCAATAGACCACGAACTTTGTTCAGTCAATCCAATGCATTAAACAATATATTGGCAAGATAATCGAATTGAAAAAATGTCAACTAAGTGCTTTTCTGAAAAGACGCTTTTGATAAACTGGCTAACAGCAAGGGCTTAATTTACGCATGATCCGTCTACGTACGTGATGCGCATCGCAACAACATTTGTTTATAGCGCAATTTTGTTCTTTCCGCATCTGCCATGCCATTAATAATCACACGTAAATGGAATCCTAGTCGGAGCTTAAAACACATGTGTTGCTCTCATTGGCATTTTAAAATTTCTTATTTTTTATGAATACAATATGGCGTGATATCAATAGATCGAAGGATGACATTAACGGGGACTATGGCATTGTTTTTTGTTTTGATATACAACATGGAATTCACGAATCGACGTTGTGGTTAAGAACAAATACTTTGTTTTGCTGACACATATGCTCCCTATGTTGAGTAATATGATGACCTATATATATTTGCATAACACCTCTTAGATCCATACCTGCCTTTGCAGGACGACGGAGTTATTGAGATACTTCATCGTAGACCTGAAAAATAAATACGGGTGTGACATCGCAGCTCTCATGCTACAATTGAAACAAACTCAAAATATTTTACTCATAGAACCGAAAAGTTTTTTTTTTTTTTTTTTTAGATTTTAAAATCTAATAATTTAAAATAAAAATAATCAACATCACAGATGTTGAAAATCACAAAATTAAACTGATTCAACTACACAGGATATGAAATCTCAGTAACGTTGACCCAGTTGGCTTTCTGGTATATTGTTACATAAAATAGCGTGAAATACAAACGTTCCAGATGCAAATATGGTTGCAATGTGGAGAGGATTACCGCTTTAATGGCGAAATTCTAATCGTGGTGTAAAACCTAAAGTTTTACTAGCTCGATAAAATACTGCGAGCTTCATCCACAATATGTAACGTAACGTTCTTTATTTACTTTCCAGCATGGGTTCATGAAAATAACCTCATATGCCCCAAAAACTGTTTTATATGGTCTGTTATGGAAACAACAATTACAGTACACAAAAAAATGCGATAAATGTATTACATTCGCTATTAAGAGACATGTTGGACGAGGTTGGACCAGAGGTGAAAAATGCCCGGAAACACATAATTAAATGCCCTGTATACCAGATCAATATTCTTGTCAAATGTTTCCATGTCTCACTCGCGTCCCACTTACTAAAACCAAACTGCGGACGGTGTCTTGGTGACCAAATATCGGTTTGCCCCATAAAAGATGACGCCTACGACCCCAAAACACAACGTTTCAATAAAACTTTCTTATTTCAAACCTCCCATCAAATGGACAACTGTATTCAGTGCAGAACCTACTCCTATTTTATGACTGTTTCTAATTTATAATGCAGTCTCGTTTTTAGACGCGAGGTCAACGCGTCCCACCGTGTTTTCCTATAATCTGAATTGCTCGCTATAGAGCACCGGGATAATAGAGTGACTTCACACAATACACCATTGTTACAACCGTTACACAATAGGGTTTTATTTAGTGGGTGACTGCGTGGAAATTAACACATTTCACCATGGTTACGCAAAATATCGGCAACGATTGTGCCAATTCGAAATCTGGGGGACTACGAGTGCGGGATTGCTTAACTTCCGAATGTGTTAAGTCTGCAAGAAATGTGTTACCATAGTAACTTTCGTGGCAAATGGGTAGAGAATTTTAACGTCTGGGCTCGCAAATGAACGGCATTACTCAAAAACTTGTCTGTAGGTTGTATGGATCAAAATATTTTTTTTTAGTAAATGGCGAAATGCACCCATAGTTAAGAACTTCTTTTCACAGTCATTTTTCATTTGTTGCTATCCATATGCCGGTTCATCCACAAGAGTTGCCTCTGAAAATTACTGCGCACTGGCAGTTTTGCGACAATAAAATAAAGAGTACACATGGATTCGTCGCACGCGAATTTCTCGTAATGTAATGTCAATGTGAATAAACAACTGTTATAATCGAGTATGTAATCACGTACAGTTTCCGACAAAGGACTGTGTTTTGGAACAAGGTTTGGGATTCTTTCTACAGCCCCTCTATAGTCTGCGAACTGCTCCTACCATGACATGTGGATCACCCTACTTGACCTTTGAACTCAGTCAGCTGACACATAGTACTAGTAGACGCAATATAATATCCTACATTTCTTGATGACGAATGAATGAATGTATTTGTACACATTTGACTGATTTGTGACATGGTCTGTTAAATATTTAACCTCTGATTGCTGACTATGCGTCTGGTGCAGGAGTTTTCTTATTCCCTCTTCATATCTATTAAATGCATTTACTATTAGTTTTGAAAATTGTTTGATAATTTTAATTTTTAATAGATCTGGCACAGTTCACGTGTTCTCATTCTTTTTAAAATTGTGTCCTGTAATATTCATGTTATTACGTTGACCCACTTAAAGGGCGGTAGTTGTCTCGCAGCGCGTGTTCGAATTTCAGCATGATAAAAACTGTATTGAACAGGATTCGGTGCGACGACCACGGCCTTTTACGTTCAAACAGTATAAGATTATGTGATCCGCTTTATGAAGTGCATAGGAATGGTGTATTGGATTGTTGATATAATGTAATGTAATTCAGTTATCATGGTGGTTCAGTGTTAAAGCGGGAGGATCGTCACCTGCGCACGCGCGGGAATTAAGTCCCAAGCGACGATAACAACGTCTGACGCATGCGCAGCTGACGACCTCTCACGCTTTAATGTTGACAATATACATCTTCAAATATACCAAATAAAGAAGAACTGATGACATCAGAGCTTTGTTTTACTTCTCTATTTGTGGCAGAATAAAGTATTTATATTATATGACATTGACATTGAAGTACAAGTTTTTATAGATTAAATAACTTTGCCGTTGACACTATATTTTAGTAGCTTATGGAAAAAGCCCATTTTTTCAACCAACTCAAAAACTTCATGTAAATATGTTTGTATTAGTATTTTCAGAACAAAGATATGACTAGTTGCTATGGTGACTGGTCCATCTCTAAGTGATGTTCTGTTTGAATTGTGATTCAGAATTTGTTTAAAAGTTTCTAAGCATGCAACTATGACAATCTATATAGCATTTGAAGGCTCAGATATAGGCAAATACGGTAGTTTGTATACCCGACCAATATTTGTCTAAGAGGTCACCCGACGGTCAATATCGCTATGATGCTGGACGATTCGTTGCAGGTAGTATGCGTGTAGTTATTCGGTTGAAGCTAGAAGAACAAGGGTAAATAAAGGAAAACCTAGACGTGGTTGTCTAGTCCACATCGTTACCAACGTCCCATGCAATTTAAAGGTCATTCGCGTACTTTCTGGAAGTATTAAAAAACGATGTTTTCCATAGTCGGAATAATAAAAAAACAAACATAATAGCGAAATTGGCCTTCCGGTAATTTCTTAAGCAAACAAACATTGGTATGGCATCTCATGCACTACTGTATTCGCCTATGTCTTGGCTTTCAGAAAAAGTACAGGTTGAATGAAATGGTAGCATGCTTAGTAAAAAAAAAAGTTTTAATCTCAGATCAGTATTTAACACGTTTTACCCCTGTTACTGCCTTAGTTTTGTTGTTTGATTTCATAGTATCTAACCACCGTCCCTCGACACTATTGAGGGACGGTGATCTAACTAATTCCTTACTTGAGGTTTATTCTTGAATTTATGTTTTTTCTTCTATTTTGTTTAAATACCAATGACAATGGTTTAGAATATTACTGTATGAGGATGTATCTTTTTAATAGTTTAGTCTGTAAGTCCAATTCTGTCGTTCTTTTGTATTTGTCTTAACATTTTGTATTCGAAGCCCCAATGTTATATTACAGGTCGATATCAATCAGGACGCGTCGTGACCACCGCCCTTTAATTGAAGTCGTGGCTACAGGTATGCGGGCACATTACTAACAATAGTGATGATAGATGTATCGAAGTGCAAACACAAGACTAATTCCCTATTGCAGCCACAATCTACCGTTCATATATGACTAAGGCCATATATAAAGATGTTGCCCGGCAGTGTTATCGACGTGACGGGTCATTGCGATAGTAGTATTGGCAATAGAGGTGCGGTTAACGCAGTTATCAACGTCACGGTTTATTTGTGAACGAGAAAGATTTGTTTTCAAATGTTCAAATTAGTTTTTACGGAGATGAGAGTTCATAATTTTTTGAAGTTGTGGAAGTTGTATATTAAGCAATACTTTTAATTTCCACGTGGTCACGATTTTTTATTTCTGATAACTTTAGAGAGTTCAGATGGTAAATAGTCTCCGTTCACGGTGGTTTATGTACTTTTTGGTGGTTTACCATCTTCGTCAGCCAAGCAGAGGAGACGGCACGAAATTTTACATGGGGGGGGGGGGTCTGATTACTATCCCTCGCGCCGAAGCTTCAACATCATGTCATGTATGGCAGGGTTTAGCGAAACCGATTCGGATAATGAAGGTTTGCATGCGTATGGATATTTTTGGTAGATCGCTCGACGGAGATGGGAGGGGATACTCACACAGTGGTGGTTCAAGTTCACATCTGAGGGCTATGTAGAAAGTTTACTTCCCTGGTCGCTTTTTGTGAAAACGATGTCAAGTTGAGATCCTACGTGAAATATTAAAATAAGGAATTTCAAGCTTCTATTGTAGTGAAACTGTATAATTGAGACCATTCTGTTTGTGACGAAATATGGGAATTATAACTCTCATTAAAAACATTAGCAGAAAGCCCATGCTTTATTGGCACGAGCACCCCCTTACCGCGGCAGTTTGCATATAAGTTATATATTTTGATCCTGACACACTTAATACCAATTTTGCCATCGATACATGATAGCGTAAGAAGAACGCCGTCTACTGATCACGAGTATAGATAGATACACATTGAACCATCGACCTGACGTTGTTAAAATGAGTGTCCTTCAAAACAGATAACGCCCCATATCTTTTGATGAGATTTCCTTAACTTCGTGGAGGTCCACTGTTTTCGTACCAATTACTGATGGATTGATTGGTTAATTTGTATTTAATTTTAGCAATAATGGAATGCATATATTCTGATTAGTTGTCGGTGGCGGCATTCATTTAATGTAAACACAGTTTACGTATATCGACAATTATAACGACTAAAAGTCCAGAAGCTATGTCAGTTAAATATTTATCACAGTTTCTCATGGATTTCTGTACATTTCATAGCAATTACGCCATCGTTTCAATCAATGAGTCCACACCATTAATTTGCGCCCTCTATCAATGAAGCGATATTATTTATGACGTAAATGGTTGACCTGCGGGCGGTTCTTTCAAAGCGTCGGCATTGTCTTGATCTGTAGTTATCCAATAATGAAGATTATGTTTTTGAAAGATTTGACTTTATAGTTCCAGATAATGAACAGTTATTCAACAAAACTCGATTTAAGCGATATTGCGGTCACCCACAGCCCCTTAGAGGGACTGTGGGTCACCATATACTAGTATGTCACTTAGACGTTACAGGAGCATTCTGTCACTAGGGGGCGCTACTTAAATAAATGGTATTCTCAGATTTATATCTGTTTTGGATCTAAAACATACAATGTGTACAAGTAGCTGTCACGTGCTTTCATTGTTGTCATGAAGTAGCCATTAATTTCTAATATTACATTCATCCCGGCTCCAGGGAGCAACTTTTGCGAGAAACACTAATACAGAAGTAAAAACAAAAGATTCACACGACTCTAAGAGGGCGCTGTATATAGATCAGCCATCAATAATCTGAACAATCAGATCTCAGTCGAAATCTCGAACTGCAGTTTTGAAGAATAGCATTTCTCAACAAAAATAACCAGATCGATAATCATCAAAATAAAATTAATTTTCACAAATTAACTAATTTTCATGCATGTTTAAATTAGAAACTATTACAAGACATTTCACTACACAGTTTGCATGTATAGCAAGTTTCAAACTATTTAGGAAACTGTTGTTTTTGATAAAAACAAAGTATGTTTATAATAATTACATCTAGCTAAATAACTAGCACAAATCCATTAGAAATTATCATCAGAAGAAATAAAAGCTTTCTGTGCACAGAAACAAATATATATATATAGAGAGAGAGAACAAGACAGCTGCTAGCCAGTCATTTTTGATTTGATGGTGACACTTGACCAGTTCATGTATGTTAGCCAGTCGGCCATTTTGAACGTGATCCAAAAAATAAAATAATGTGCATCAAGGTCCCATTGTCTTTAATGACAAATGACTGATAACTGATAACACAGAACAACGACAAAGCAGCAAACCATAATAAGAATTAAAATATTCAAATTTATTCTTCATAATATGATACACAGCATGGATTCATATAAAAACTAGAAAACGCTTCATGTCAATTACTTCTGAAGTCAATAAGTTGGATAACGTTATTAGAAATATTTATATTATTTGAAATAAACCCACAATGTACATAATAAAATAAATACAAATACCATATTTGAAACATTCAGTCTATTGTGGTGAAAACATAAATAATAGGCATGGTCCAAAATCAGAAATATCTGTGAGCACAATGTACAAAATGAATTTATATTATTTATGTCAGAACACAGAATATTTTGCAAGGTGTACTGGGGAAAGCAATACTGAGTTTTCTGTAAACCTGATCAATCCAAATTTTGAAATCTGGTCAGTTTTTTTTTTTGTTAACCTCACCTGACGTCATTTTCTCTAACATAAATGACAATTTTGAACTAAACAGACAGAATTAGCGATTGTTTAGAGATTTTGATGAAAATATTATCAAAATATTTGGCGGTAACTAGAGCAGCAGTTACTAGTAACTAGTTTACAGCTTTGATTTAAAAGAGTCACATTTCACACAAAATTATTACAACTGGAAATAACGTGAAATGTTGTAGTGTACTGGAATTCTTCAGACAAAGGTCGCAGCAGCTTTGGTGAAATTCATTTTTATGATTACCCTTATATCATCAACATTTTGTGAAGTTGAGGAAAGACGACAATGGCGGTGATGGATGACTCAGCAGTTCTTGGATTCAGTTTCATTGGTTAATGAAGTCAAACTCTCGTTTCATACGAAGTGTAATTATTAACAACTCCTTGTCGGCATCCCACTTAGCAGAACCTGTTTTACTGTCCACAGGATGTGGAAGATGAAGGCCAAGTTTGCTGTGAAAATAAAAAAAAACCCAGAAATTGATATCACAGTGAAAAAGAAGGCATCATTCTGTATTTTGGAATGAAAATGTGAGTCATGGCTTAAAGGGCGGAGGCCACAGCACTGCATTCTGTACACAATGTGTGTAAAATACATTGTTTGTTTACATGAAATTCGAACACACACTGCACAACAACCACTGTCCTTTAAATAAAAATAGAAAATATCATCAATAAATCATAACACAAATAATATTTTTGACATTGGTATCTTTAGACTACAGTTGTTGTATTTAATAAATTCCCTCCGGGCCATATATTATTTTTTTACTGGGACTTCAAGAGTAAAACTACTAAAATGGCTACTTGTGCAAAAACAGTAGCAATGGAAAATTCTCAGTTAATTAAAAATGACTGAACTGTATAAATATCCTATGCTGTATTGGAAACTGAACATTGCGATGATCAAAAAACAATCATAGCAGCCTAATGTGTTACCCTCAATCAATAAGGAGCAACCCAGAATGCAATATTTCAGTTGACAAGTAATAGCGTTATGATTACAGCATTCTCAATGTCAATAGGTTGCAGTCTGTGAATAAGGTAGGCAATCATGTACTTTGCATGACAGACTGTTAACAAGCACATTCTTTCTTAGTACATTCGATATATTGTGTTACCGATCCCAACAAACCAAGCAATGTATGAATGAAAAGCAAGTTGGACTTTTTTACATTAGGTTTTGCAAGTACCGGTAAGCAACTATTTTTTTTACGATTTTGTTCACATTGTTAGTTTTATTTTCAACATAGGAGTAATCTTTCCTACAAACAATTTATTGTTGACATTGACTGTGACATGATCAGTGATTCACATGACAGACTATTTACAAGTTGGTCATTGTCTAAGTCTTAAAAAACAAGTCATTGTCAATGACACGTCCCCGTTCCGTTCATATTTGAGTGACATATACATTCAAAGCAGATCATGACCGAAATGCACCTGCATATGTACAACACATTGTGCTAAATCTGAACAAAATCCATCCATGCATGACTGAGATCCGGTTCTGGAATTGTGAAAATACGTGATTTTGATGCATTTTCGGCATTAAAATGGCCATCATTCCACTATTGTTAAGCAGATCATGAAACAAATGCACATATCTATTTGTGACATGATGTACCATGTGTGTGTGAAGTTTGAACATGATCAATCCAGACATGTCTTGGATACGGATCCAGAACTGAATTCTTTAACAAAATGGCCGCCAGTCGGCCATTTCGAATTTGATCCAAAAAAAAAAGACGTGCATCAAGGTCCTATTATGTTTAATGTATGTACCAAATTTGAACAAAATCCATCCATGCATAACTGAGATACGGGTCCGGAATGGTGAAAATGTGCGATTTAAATGCATTTTCGGCCTTAACGCGGCCCCCATTTGGCTATCGTTAATGAGATCATGAAACAAATGCACATACATATTTGTGACATGATGTACCACCTTGTGTGTGTAAAGTTTGAACTTGATCAATCCAGACATGTCTCGGATACGGATCCAGAACTGAATTCTTTAAAACAAAATGGCCCCCAGTCGGCCATTTCGAACTTGATCCGAAAAAAAAAATGACGTGCATCAAGGTCCTATTATGTTTAATGTATGTACCAAATTTGAATGAAATCCGTCCATGCATAACTGAGATCAGGGTCCGGAATGGTGAAAATGTGCGATTTCAATGCATTTTCGGCCTTAAAGCGGCCGCCATTTGGCTATCGTTAATGAGATCATGAAACAAATGCACATACATATTTGTGACATGATGTACCTTGTGTGTGTGAAGTTTGAACTCGATCAATCCAAGCATGTCTCAGATACGGATCCAGAACTGAATTCTTTAAAACAAAATGGCCGCCAGTCGGCCATTTCGAACCCGATCCAAAAAAAAAATGACGTGCATCAAGGTCCTATTTTGTTTAATGTATGTACCAAATTTGAACAAAATCCGTCCATGCATAACTGAGATCCGGGTCCGGAATGGTGAAAATGTGCGATTTTGATGCATTTTCGGCCTTAAAATGGCCGCTATTCGGCTATCGTTAATCAGATCATGAAAAAAATGCATGTGCATATGTCCCATATAATGTGTGATGTATGAGTGAAGTTTGAACTTAATCGGTCCATGCATGTTCGAGATACAGGTGATCACGGACGGACGGACGGACGCACAAACGCACACAGGGCAAAACATAAGTCCCCGTTTTCGGACTGCGTCCGAACGGGAACTAAAAAACTAGGATAAGTGTCATAAAACAACTGGAGGGGCATAAATCATATATTACGGAAATGATTCTCAGCATGTCAGAGTCTCTGAGCAGCTTGGCAACCCTGTTAGTATCCTGAAAGGAACACACCGCATGTACTTCACAACTTCAGTGATGCTCGCATCGTTTACACCATAAATCGGTGATAAATTCATGCAGTATTACATGTTACTGGGTAAAATGGATGTGAATAATGCGTCGTATTTAGTAATTAACTCAGTGATCGAGCATCTCAGCCTGGCTGCTAAACATAGTGCCATACTTTTTCTTACTTGGGGAAAAAAATGAATATAATTAAAACCAATCAGTAATTTGATTTTTTTCTTTGTATTGTCATTGAATAGAAACCTGACACACACAGATACAGCCATTCTATAGACAGAGCCCCTATAATTGACTTGTTTATATGCACACATATGAAACGACAGAAAAGTACATTTGTAACCATTTACCTAGATATTATATTCTCTCCCTTCCCTAAGATACACGACGACTGCAATAACTTTAACAAAGTCCATTTGTATCTCATAGAAGAGAATTCAGGCTGTGATAATATTAATGTACTTACAATTTAGGAGACCTGATATCTAAAAACTTGTCTGTAACATTGAGGTCCACATCAGATTTCTTTGTATTTGGTAGATTGATTTTCACCTGTATCAAATAATGTAAATAAATTCATTCCCTGATTTAAGTATGACTATACAAACCATAATTACCAGTGATGAGATACAGATGGCAGAAGATATGCGCACACCAAAGGATAGTCATTATGCATTCGATAACATGCAGTTTTTATCGCATGCTGCATATAGCAGTGTGTCACATGTTTTCCAGATGGTGGTTTAAAGTTCCAGTTCTCACGTCATGTCATGTTCGATATGGGCCTAAATGCAGCATATATCATGCATGTAAAAAACATTGTTTGATTATGAGATTGGCCAGCACTGTATTGTGACTTTGGTGATTTAACGTTCTCAAAACTGTTGTCCATCACACTTGATGCAACATGTCAGGGTATAGCGCCAGCATTAGACTGGCAGAGTCAAGACTTCTTTTTTGTTTTAAAACAAAAAATATTGTCAATTTAGTCTTTTAGTGTGATCGCGAAAACTAGCGTGACTGCAAAAGAAATCCTGACTGGACCCCCTGCATAATCACTCCGGTGATTATGCTAATGAAAAGTTGTTGACTAGCACAGACAACAAATCAGAGTGCAGCTGTACACAGCATATATCTATGTTAATAAACATGACCTTTCACTTCTGAGGTCCCGGCGATTTTGAAAAACTACCGTACTTATATACATCAGACATTTAAATCAACTTGTTTTCTGTGCACATTCCTTTCGCGGTCATGTTGGTTTTCGTGATCACGCTAAAAGGACTTGAAACAATAAATGATTTCTTTTTGTAAAACAAAAAAGAAGTCCTGACTTTGCCAGTCTAAACCAGCATATATAACATGAGATGCAATACATACTCTCACTGCACAACATCATACAAACTTTAAACATACACACATTATTTGCTCTATTAGTAGTGTATGTAGAGATGAGTCTATAGGAAAATTATTAAATACTTCAATAATCTAACATAGAAATGCAGTTTTAGGTTTATGTGCAATTTTATTGGAAACGCACTCCTAATAGAAATACTGCAAATATGGCATAGTTTATAGATATGCAGAATATTAAGTGATAAAATCAAGGTTTTACAGGTTTTCATGTGACCAGACGTTTGATTGCATATTAGGGTTGCCTCAAATTATGCAAATTGAATTTATACATCAAGTACAGAATGCTGCATCAGGTGACATCATCCCTTTGTAACAACACTCTTGGTCCCATCGTGACCACTGAATTAATACACAGACTTACCACCATATCTTCACATGATGATGTAGTGGGATTTTTATTTCCTATCTGTAGAAACATGTCTTCTGTTGTGATAGCTTGTTTATACACAATATCATATCTGGTAATAAAAAAACAATAACACGTTAAATTAGGATTAAAGAAGTGTTGACCATTACGTGACGTAATTGATAGCATAGCGTAGCGTAGCGGGAAATATGATGAGATTAACCACTGGTGTTCATTACAGTACATTAGTTCTAGAAGTGAATCATTGTGAATCTGTATACATTCATTGTAATTCAAAATCATTACCCTAGGGTGACTGACAGGCAAAATATGGTGAAGTTCCATAGCCTAATGACTAATTGTGTACATAAGGGCTCCCAAAACATTTGCAAATAAATTTCAAGAGGTTGTTCAGGGACAGTAAATCACACATGACATTAACTAATCAACAAATTGTGTCATCTACTGTAAACTACTTTATTTTTACTAAGAATTAATTAACGCTATTTTTTCCAAAGGGATGAATCATTGAAAATAAAATCCAGTTAAAATACCATTTTTTTCTATGTTTTACATTCAACTATTCAAATAAACTTCATATAAAACACCTAAAATGTCTTTTCAGCGAAAATTAATTTAACAGTCTTTATTTGCAATGACTATATAATCTTGTCAGAGTGTTTTTTTTCTTCATATTTTTGAAAAACTGAAAACACAAATAGTGGTTTGTGTTACTGATGTGCAACTTGTTTTTCATGCTAGATTTATTAGTATCTACATACTCAGGCTGTGGTCTTGGATCATCCAAATCTTCAAATTCTGCACCTTCTTCAACTTCATCGACATCCCAGATGTCTTTACTATCTTTTTTTGCATCCGCTGAAAACAAATAAAACAAGAAAAAAAAAACACAATCACTAGTTTTCAAACAATACCAATATATATTTAGAAAAAAAAAATGTATTATTTTGTACAAGAAAAAAGTTACAAACTTTACAAAATTGATAGAATGGATGTTTTATTATGCCTATTTTTTTTGTCATGTGACTGTTGTTGAATTTAAATTTTAAATGCATTATAACACCATATATATAAATATGCTATACACTAGTAAAAAAATATAACCCAGGAATTGAAACTGATCTATGAATTGAAACAGAGTAGTTCCAGATGAAATGCACTTGATTCAACTTTTATTTCAATAACTATCAATGAAAAGTGTGAAACTTGTGCGAGAAATTGACACTTTTTCACAATTCGGCATGATTAGATATAATTCTCACCGATTAGTGATAATTTTTATATTCACATCGTTAATGAAATAGAATTAAAATTGTCATTGCTTCATTGACAAGCAAATAAATTATCACAAATTATGTCCAACAAATGGTGGAATTTTAAATCTTTTCAACAAATTTATGACAATTTTTTTTTGCCTGTGAGAATTTGAATTACGGTTATGATTCTAATGATGATGATGAATGATAAGAATATGAAAATTTACAACTTTATCTAGCTCTAGCTCCACTCTTTTCATCACCTATATTCAAACACTACTGGACTGAATATCAAAAACCAAAGCATATAACCAAAAGGGACCCAAAGCCACTGGAACATTTATAAGTACAGGCTGAAGAAATTATGAAAACACATTACATTCAGCTGAACAAGACAAAATCATATTTCCGAAAATATTTCAAAGAAATTTTCAATAAGCAAGAGAATATGAATCAAAGCAATACCCTGGTTGATATTGTTTTGTTATTTGCACTATCCAAAATTGTATTTATTTATTGATTTAATTTGAAGCTTTCAAGATTTACGTTATTGTATGAGAAGAGAAAAATTCATATAACTTACAATGTGCCTTGTTAGCAGGAGCTTTTTGTTTTACTGGACCTATACTTGCTGGTCCCAGCTTAGCTGTAGCGTTCACCGGCTGCAAACAACACAGTGTGTAACATTTATTAATACCATTAGGTCATGAAAGCTATAAATGATGCAGTGTGTGATGTGAGTCCTATACCTCTATCATATAACACCCAGCGACACCGATGCCAGCTGACTGTGGTCCTAAGATAGAGATGTTGTGGCTATTAGTTGTCACTGCCTCAGAAAACCGATCCCATTTGTTTTCAGTGGCACCACTATTATAAACATGCCACTATTCTATATTTTTTCTGAATCAAATGAAAACATGATATTCTCATTAAAACTACATGCTATAGATTTGACAGTGACATGTACTATTATGCTACATACAATACATGGTGAATTGTCTCTAATACAAAATCTGGAATTATTTATGTAATGTGTTTAACCTTTTAATCACCATCACTATTTATTTGTCATCACAAATTCACAAAATAGTCCCAATTACAGTCTGCAATTTCCTTCAGAAGATTGGGACAAAAAAAAAGCCAAATTTTTTCATTAAAAACCAAAAATTAACTCAATTGTGTCTGTTGGCTCCAAAATTAGGGTTCATTTCCAGAAATATTGAAGAATATAAGAAAAAAAGTACGGAAATATTTGGGCGAGAAAGTCTATAACTAGGTACATTAGATTTAAATCAGGTTGATGCATTATAGCAGCATTGTAAGAGTGGATGATGTTTACATTTGGCTGCTGGCTGCCCACTCAAACACCAGATCCTGCTATGGTAAAACTGGTGGATGCGCAGAAAATTGATGCTCAATGTTGTAGACCAAACAGATGAACCAAAACAAACTAGTAATGACCATTTATCTTGATTTATCCTTAATTAATTCTAATTAGCTACAATTTGGTAAAATTCTTGTGAATTAATGGCGAATAAAAGTTAGTCAATTGCTTTGAAATCGATCAGGACTATTTGAAAATAAATACATGTAATGAATAATACAAAGGTTTTCCCATCATTATTATGCATATTTTGATGGCAGTTGAATCAAACGATAACTACAAATGCAAAACATCATCATTTGAAAACAACACCATTTATTTAAATCGATCAATAGATTCCTCTTGTTTCAGTTTTGAGTGTCTAATTTATAAATATTTATAAAAATGAAGGAAATACCTTTGTTACGCTGAGACTACTGATTTATTTCTATTTTATTTCCAACACGAGCTTGAAGTGACACTTCCTGGAAGCACCCACATCATGAACTCCGATCACCACTCTTTGTATTAAAAAATAAATGCCTTACCTGGTCATCGTCAGAACTATCTCCTTCATCTTGTTTCAATAAATTAGCAAGCTGATTTATATTGGGGAGGAATTCACTGCAATTCATATTATTTAGCTTTGTCTGTTCCCTGTAAATTTTACGTTGACAATGGCGGTTTGTATATGATGAATTATTGAGCTCAATTTGAACTGATAGTCGACGAATATCACGTACTAGAAAGTAATACAATTATCGTTTAGGTTATCTCCGTTCGTGGCAAGTATTCAGTAACCACGGCGATCGAAAACAAATCCAAACTGCCTGTCCTGGAAACCAGCGCCCTCAACGCCGACCTTTCTTTAAATCCTTTCTATGAATGGTGATACTCGAGTCTGACAAAAAAATGTATCGTTCGCGAGATTAAATATTGTTTCGCATGAGTACATCACCTAAAAATTCAAAAACACGTTACTAGTAACGGCCCAGTACAGTCTTGGATGAGAACGCCAAGCAAATGACCCGGAAGTCAACGCCCTCAGCGTCAGTCGTTTGCGTCCCCAAAATCGATCAAAAAAGCGATCGCACTGGTGAGTTCTCTTTTAAAATTGTAGCTAAAATATTTTGAAATATGATTTGCATAGACACATTTTGGAATATATGGTTTGTATGGTACATATATATGACCAAATTGGAAATGTTTGTTACGTTTTGCGCCTGTTATTGGAATCAGTTCTTTGAAGGTCTTTGACCTTTTGTATTTTTGTAATGTCTGATTCTAAACGTAGAAACCGGAAGTAGGCGAATTAATGATGGGCGATGGGGTAAAGCTAACAGTGTTTGTTATCAGTATAATTGCCCACGAGTAACAGGGCTACAAATCATGAATACCCGAAACTCAAAATACTATAGAGTTGCATGGTGACATTATTCCCTCGGCCCTCCTATTCATAACACTATAGAGATATTGGCCTGTTCCCGCCTCAAGTGTCATGGCGTACCATTTTACCTCCATGTGGTGTACCAAGCCACAAGAGGCCGGTAACCGTTGTGTCGTCACAGGAAGCGCTGTCTCAGCACAGACGTGTGTCATATGACGCCTTACTAGCTGATTTTGACTAAAATATGCACTTGATCAGTGTTATTTCATATTATTTTTTTCCTGATTTTTCCATCACTAATATTAATAATTAGGGGTTGCTATCTTTGAATATGCAATGTTACACCATCAGTGATTAGCTGAAAGTCAGCTGATTGCTCAAGGTGCAGTATCCCCTGATTATTATTTTCTGTGATTTTGGTACTGACATTGGTAGATTCATTCGGTATACATGTACAGTAGAACGTTGAATATCCGTACTTACTTAATTTACAGGCTCACGTACACACAAATTCTAACGCACTTGACTGTAATGAAATCAAGCAATAGTACATGTAGAGTACGTCATTATAACATTTTTATTTAATCAGTAACACATTGTAATAAAAATGTTGCACGCTGGAATGTTAAAAAATGTTTCAAAATGTCCGTAAAATGTAGCGATAATAAAGTTCTTTTGCTTCTTTCTTGGGAAAATCAAGTCCCGGAACAAAGTGAAGACGAATTTCTCTAAACGATCGTCATTGGCTGTTTTCATTATCTTTTGTTTCAGTCCTACACTTGAAGCCATTTTACTGGAAAAATCCAGCAGCTTTTTTTTTGCCTTGATATCGGATATCGTCGATTTAGCAACACATTACTCGGTAGATAGATTGCTTGCCGTTTCGCCACGTTCTAGTCGATTTATAAATCAAGCACACATCGTTTGGGTTTCACTGGGGGGTAGCCATGCCAACACTAGATAAAAGACGCTGATAAAGTAAACAGGTGAAAGGTCGCTGTGTATAGATCGGCTCAATGTTACCAGATTGCTCATGGATTTTTGAATGGTAAACTGCTACAAGATGTCCCGATTTTATTGGATTCAGCAAAGTTTTTAACACCTAGAACGATTGACATAATAATTTGTTGTAAAAATCCTGGTTGGCTACTGTGATCACCGGACGTAAACACTTTGACGCTGAGAACCATCAAACGGCCCGCCGACTGTGGTCATTGGTTGCCGTTGTCTGCTGATAAACCATCAAAGAGGCACACCAAGGTTTTGTCATTTCGTCACTCTTTTTCACTGCACTATTAAACTGGCGTCGCTTCTGTGGCAAGACATCCCAGAAGTTATTTTCTTTCTTTTTTTATTCCGAAAAGGATGTTACTTCTGATACTAGACATTAAATTTAAAAATCGGAAAAAACATGGGATCGGCTCATGGCCGCGTTTCTTTGACGGCAGTGGAACCCCGTTCAATTTTCCCGGGAAAGTATCCGAGCTGCGGTGACTTACAACTTGGTAAAGTTAAGGATCTGACTGTAAACAGTGGAGAAGACATTTGATGAAGTTTGTGTTTTTAGAAATTTTTTTATTTTACAGTGGAACACTGGTGTTGCATAATAGGCTTGTCTGAATTTAGGAAATTATTGGATACTGTAATTCGTGTCATTGTTTGCGCAGACACTGTAAACAATGAACGTACATGTGAAAGACGTCGGATTACATGTTGACAATAGCTTTATTGAAAGTGTTGCACCAGAAGATCACACAAGACGACTGTAGTATTTATTGTTCACAGTTGACTTTTGTATTATACGGAACACAGCCAGACCTGCATACAAACTTTGGGGGGACACACAGTAGGTTCGGATAACCGAACATTTCGGATAATCGCCGTCCTGATAATCAACGGTCTACTGTACTGTGAATTGTGCAAATTTGAATGGAATAAACTTAGCGATTGGAAAGAATGGTTATTAATGTATCCCCAGGTGCTATAGAAATTTTTATTTTACAATTTAAGGTAATTCCTACCCTAAGTTATGTGTGAAGTGCACATGTCAGAATAAAATATCATGAGTGAATCCTAACTTCAAACAAAAGTATCAGCATTGATTACACAAGTTTTAAATATTATTTCATCCCAGCAGATTAACAAGATGGCTTATATTGAGGATGACTTGGAGAGACTACATACAAAACTACGCATTAAAGAGATTCTTTTTTGCAAGGTATGGTTTGGATATTTTCTTTACTTGTATCAGATTTCCACAGCTCAAAGTTTTATAGTTTCTGCTTTATATCAAGATGTTTGAAGAGCTGCACTATTTTGTTTTCCATGCTTGCATTGCATCGTTGCCGTTGTGGAATTTTTAATGATTTTTTTTTTTACATTTTCACTTTTCACCTCAGGCGCATGAGCTTTCACAACTGCTGGAATGCAGTGTATTTGTGAAAGTGGTTGAACCAAGCTCTGCAGCTGAATACTATGGTACTAGGGATCTAAAATTGCTGTATCAGAACAGTGGATTGAAATACCACCATGGAGATGTTGAAGTGCAGATCCCAAGAAATGTTGCTCCGAATCAGTGCGAAGAGAGACTTGACGAATTTAGCTCAGAGAGTACTCCTCAGAGGACAAAGTGTTTTGTAGAAGGAGACAATATTCAGACTGAGCACGAGAATGAGTTTTGTAATGATAATCAAACTGTCAGCAGTGATGATGATGGTGATGATGCCTTCGAAATTTTAGAAAGTGATGAACAAGTTACAGCTCAGGAGAAAAAAAATGAAAGACACACTGATGATATGGTGTCATGTACAGAGAAGGCTGTTGATGCTACCTCAGAGGGTAGTCATGATGATGGTGCTGACAGAAATCGTATTGGTGCTTTTGTCGAAGAAACCATTGATATGTTGCAGGCAGAAGATGGGGGAGATAGTCAGAATGTAGCTGTAAAGATTGAAGATAAGGTTGTTTTTGAGAATACACGTGATGAGGGAATGGGACTTGTGAAAGAAGAAAATCCAGATCAAGAAGCTGTGTCTGAGTCTGTTAGCGATAGTGTAACAAATACGCAAAGTAATTTTGATGATGGTGATGTTGCTTTCTTGAATAACAAGAATAAGAAGTCTGTTACAGGTGGTGGGAGTACCAGCATCAGTAGTAGAACACGTTCAAAAATTACTTATAACTGCGAGGACTGTAACTCAAGTTTTACCACTTCAAGACACCTTTCAGCACACCTCAAGCGAGCTCACAATTCTAAAGAATATTCCTGCACAGACTGCAATCGAAAATTAAAATGCAAGAACGCATATATTCGTCATATGAAAAATGCACACAGTAAAACGCAGAGCCTATTCTCTTGTTCATTTTGTCAGAAGACCTTCATGTTTAAGTCTATTTTGAATGCTCATGAAAAGTGTCACACAAAACCTTTCCTATGTGATATATGTGGGAAGAGTTTTTCCTCTCGTAATAATTTGAAAACTCATAAAATTTCTAATCTGAATTGTGGTGGTTCTGATGAGTTGCCAACCAAGTGCAGCATATGTGAAGTACAGTTTCAGTCTGTTATTAGTCTTCAAAGTCATATACGAAGCGATCATGGAGGTAACCGGTTCCAGTGTAAAACCTGTGGGAAAGGATTTCGTTACAAGAGTAATCTGGTGAGCCATCTTTTAGTCCATTCAGGTGAGAAACCCTATAAATGTGACTTTTGTGATAACACGTATCAGAGTCTGACTCATTGCAAGAATCATGCTATCAAACACCATGGACAACCTGGGACAATCGCCAAACCATCGGGCAAACGAAAGAAGCCTCAAACTCACAAGTGTGATGTGTGTAATAGAGGTTTCTGTACTAAATCAAACCTGGAAGTTCACAAAAAGACCCACCTTGAAAAGTTGCCATACACCTGTGACATCTGTAAACGAGGCTTCCTACTGCTGCGTAATTTGAATGAACACATGATATCACACGGCAAGGGTGCTGGATGTCAGTGCGATGTCTGTGGGTTATTTTTCAGGAACAGTGCAGCGTTGGGTACTCACAAGCGTACCCACACCACTGACGATCCGACATCTTCTATGTTTGATGACAGAGGAAGCACAGTTCATTTGGATGAACGTTTTAAGTGTAATATCTGCGACAAGGTTTTCCGTCTTAAATGTGGTGTGAAGAATCACCTACTAGTTCACTCTGGCGATAAACCATATAAATGCTCATTCTGTGATAAAGCATACCAGAGTTACACTAACTGTCATCAGCATGAAATAAGATACCATGGAAAGCCTGGCGTGATTCCCAATAACAATGAGAGGAAAAAATTGTCAAAAACTCACACATGTGACGAGTGCGATAGGGGTTTCTGTAGTGAGGCTAATCTTGAACTCCACAAAAAATCGCACCTTGAACAGTTGCCTTTCTCGTGTCACATCTGCAAACGTGGTTTTATTCTGCAGCATAACTTGAATGAACACATGAAAAAGCATGATGAGAAAAGTCAAATTCAGTGCGATACATGTGGGAAGTTATTTATTAATTTCTCTGCGCTCATTGCTCACCAGTTAACCCACAAAGGTAATGAGCCACAGAAGTGTGAACTATGTGCCAAAGAGTTTAGTTCTCTGAATGCATTGAAGATTCATACAGCAGTAATCCATACCAACGTAGGTATTAAACCCCCTAGACGTAAACCTGTGAGAAAACCTAAACTTGACGCTGATGGTAACGTGATACAAAAGAAAGTTCCAATCCTACTGAAATGTGAGCTCTGTACCAAGTCCTTCAAGACTGAGACCCAGATGGGTATCCACCTGGCTAGGCATAAAGGACTTCTTCCATTTGAGTGTGGTGAATGTGGAAAATCCTTCAAGTATGTCAATGGGTTGAAAGTTCACAAATTGAAACATACTGGCGAAAAGCCATACAAATGTGAGGAGTGTGGTGCAGCTTATCAAGGTATGACACACTTGAAACTCCACAAAAAGAAGTTTCATGGGGTCGACTCCAAAGGTTCCGTAATTACAAAAGTGCGGAAGAAAATGCCTAAGGATTACAAGTGTGATTTGTGCGGAAAGGCTTACTCCACAGTGCAAAGTTTAGAAAAGCATCAACTGTGGCACAGTGGCAACTTTCCTTTCTCTTGCCAGGAGTGTGGAAGGGGATTTCTCCTGGAATACAATTACAAGGAACACTTGAAAATACATCGAGGTGAACTGAATCAAAAATGTTCTAAATGTGATAAAGCTTTCTGTAACTTCAGTGCACTGGAAGCTCACACCCGTTCGGCTCACGAAGAGAAGAGCACGTACTTCTGTGAGCACTGTGGGAAAACATTCCATCAACTCACCAGATTAAAATTGCATATTACTTTTGCACATACTAAAAACAAAGAGATAAAATTGTTGCGATTAGCAACTGCGAAGGCCAGAAAAGCCCAAAGAATTGCAGAGGGCCACATCATCACAAAACCCAAAACTAAAAGGGTACGAAAACCTAAAAAGTCTCCTAAAAAAAATAAAGTTGATGTAATAACAGAAGTTGAATCTTGGGTTGTTGCAGAAGATAATCCTGACATCGAGTGTGCGGTGCAAGAAATACAGGAGATAGTTACTGTACCCACCACAACTGAGATAGTGTTGGCAACATCCAATATTGAGACTTGTTTAGTTCCGGAAACAACTGTGCAAATATAAAAAATGAGTGTAAAACAACCTTTATTGACAGAAATAAAATCCAGCTCATTAAAAATTGCTTCTGAAAGTAAGGTAAAGTTGGCCTTATTTTGTTGTTTTTCTGTCATTCTAGAAAGCGTTTCGGATTTTAGCTGGAAACTAACGTGGGTGCTTATTTAAATATTTTTACATAACTGATGAGTTTATCAAAATATTCATAATTGATAGTATGATTATGTTGTTCCAACTTAATGAAACGTTTACATTATTATTTTTATTATTTTGGCTTGCTATGAACACAATTCAGAAGTTACCATAGTCGTGTCTGATTCTGATTTATTTTGCTATGTTGAGATTAAGCAATTTCTTGTTCAGACAACCATAAAACAGATGCCCACCAAACCTAAAAAGTCTGTGATGTTGAACTCTGTAAACATGAGTAATCCTTTTATATAATGATGATGATGATGTGCTTCACAATTCAGTTTTAGTGTAATGTATCTCCTATTTTGACTGGTTGACTAATTTCTGATACCTACATGTATGATATGGATTTCCATGCCATTTGGTTCTCGCTGACAAATGTTAGTAATGTTACTTTGAGTTGACTTCTACTTTATTCATTTTATAGTCTGGAAAGCAAGTAAGACTTTGTGAAATGTCAATACATATTGATATATGTAATTATTATTCCTAATGGACATACAAGCATATCAATACTTTTACTTTGATTACTGTAAAATATTTAATTTTCGCTTGAAACCAGTTTTCGCTATTTTCGCTGAAGGAATGATTCGGTGAAAATTAAATCCAGCGAATATACTGTTTTTTTTCCTATATTTTACATTCAAAATCAGTGAAAATAAAATCCACAAAAAACACCCAAAAAGTCTTTGCAGTGAAAATTAATTCCAGCTAAAATAAAGTATTTCACAGTAATAAGTTTGTGTTCATGGATGTGATTTGAATACTAATCACCTGTTCCATGACACTTGAGTATTGTAGAATGAAGAATCTTTCTTTTTCTTTTTACATGTACATGTACATAGTTTTGATCTAGAATTTAGGTACTTGGGGAAAAATTACTCTTTACATAATGTATTTCACTATAGGTATTTACTGCATAGTCTTTTTGTTTCACAGATACAGAAATGGTATTTGTGGGAATCCAATGTTCTATTAATAAACAAATTCCTGGTTTAATGTTTTTGTTCTACAAGAAGCACATATAAACCCAAAATCATATTTGTTGTATGTTGATTCATTAAAATATTATTTTGACCATAAAAAATCTCTGTAATTTACGAAGCATATGTTACTACTACATTTAATAGAGCAAATGTTGTACAATGTTGTAAACTGTTAATACTATTGATTCTGTATTAATAAAATAATTGACAACCATCTATTGTGTATTAACTTGTTACTCGAAGACTCAAACCACATAATGGTTGTCTTTTGTAGGTAGTGTGTCTGTTCCACTGATATCTCAAGATATTGATGAAACTTGGTGAATATAAGTTCTGGGATAAACCACTGTACTAATCAGTTTTGTTTTGAAATCTGCGTATTAATTATCTAATTTGCATAACATTTCCTTTTTTTTTCCCTGATCCTTTTTTGTTTATATTTCGTTATGCATCATGGGAATGGAGAGGTACCCGATATGCATGTACTGCATACTGAATGGGCAAAATGCATTAATCTCGGGGATCAGCTCTCAAAATGTGTGTTTTTAAGTTGATATTTCATTCAAGCTGTAATATCTGAAGTACTGAACTGCAATTTGAAATGTGTAACCACTGCTATCAGGAAGGCATCAGACAAGATATGGCTAGCATATCAAATGACATCCTCATTACTATGCATAATTCTGATTCTAGAGAAGATGCAGATAGACAAGTGCGACCAAAGGTATTGACAAAAGATGTGCCTAACATAGATATTATATATAATCATGCAGGGGTTTTCACTGCAATTCAGCGGCACCACCAAGTGGAGAGATGGGGTTCTCCCTACCAGGGTGGGGAATTTTTGATAATTCTAAGTTAAAATGGAGCATTCTATGGCTTCCTTGGGGCCAAAATTAGTATCAGACAGGCCACATGTGATCCCTGGTCATTCAGAATTTTATGGTTGCCAGAGGATCTGCTCTCCAGGGCAAGGGGGCACATGGCCATGGCATGAGGGCGCTTTGCCCCTGCTCCCTTGTTTAAAAAATCCCTGATCATGTGACCTCATTCATATGCATAACTAATATCAAGTAATACTATAATTCAAGCACTGGACAAGAGATATGATTAACGTATGACCTCCATAATGTAGGCTAAGCCAAATTCAAATGTTGCACGACTGAGTATGTTACTGAACAAATACGCAATGCATTATGGGAGAGAATTATTTTATATAATTGAAAACCATTATCATCGTGGAAACTAATTGCAATTGAATGTAAATTTTTTGAAATGTTTTAACAATATTGCAATTTGTATATTAGAGTACAAGCTAAAATATAAAAATACTAAAATGTTTGATCTAATAGACAACTCACAGGTTTCAATATCATGTCACTATTTTGTGCCAAGTAAAAATAAAATCTGCTGTATCAGGCATGTAATAATCCCTAAAATCATTGCACCATTAGATGCTGTCTATGAACGCCCGATTTTGAAAAATCCACGAATAATAGACTAGTGAAGTGGTCTGAAGTGTTGTGGGTGGACATTATGTAGGGGACAGTCAGCGGTCAGTGATGACACAGAATTCTGTGCCGAAGATGTAGTAATCATATTGCGAATCACCAGACCATTCTTGAGTGTAATCTTAATAACTTTATTCTATGTTACAGATATACATACAAGCTGGTAATGTAATCTGAAAATATTGACCATCTAAAATTTCAGCCAGTCAATCCAAAACAAATATTTTCACATTATGAAGTGAAATTTCATATTAAAGCGGGGGAGTCGTCAGCTGTGCATGCGTCAGATGGCCATAGCGTGTCATTGTTTACAAACAAGTGTCTACCCATGAGCCTTTGCATTTTTAGCATGTTTTCTTATCGTCGCTTGGGACTCAATTCCCCCGCGTGCATAGATGAAAACCCTCCCGCTTTAAATCATCAGCATTGAGCATTGAGCACATGGGGTATTGACCAATCGCATAAGTGCTTCAAAATGCCATTGCTTTTTTTAATAAAGTGGGTAGGGGTGTGAAGCCCACCTCTCGCAAACCATACTCACTTCTAAACCATTTTTTTTCTATTTATATACCAACTTCTAAGTGTTTCCAGCGAAAAAAAAAAAAAGCTCACAACTTTCGCAACCTGTGAGCACATCCGGGCGATGCATTTTATTCAGCCTTTTCCGGTATTTGGCTTTGAATATAAGGACCTGTGAAAAAGTAAATAAATGCTACACACTTCTAAACCAAACCATTGATAAATGACCACCCACTTCTAAACAAAATAACGTGAAATGACACCCCAGTCGGGCGGCACATACCCGTATTGCACTTCTATGCAAGTAGCCACCCCCCTCCCCCCGGGTCGCAGCTTCTATTAAAATGGTACAATGCAACAGAGGGTATGCGGCGTCTACATAGATAGATAGATAGAATTTTTTATTTGGAACGTACCAATGAAATCTTGAGTAAAGTCCAAAAATAACAATAACAAAACATTCAGAACAACAAAAACTTACAGTATTAAAACATATGAAGAATATAGAAAATAAATTTTGCAAAAATGCTAAGAATGAAAAAATCATTACTTGAAACAATAATAGGAAATAATTCATCCATGCTAAAATCTTCCAGCTTTGGGGCATAGATGTATAAAGCTGCAAGGAATCTAGATCTTTGTTCTTTGATTTGACAATTATTACAATATAAAATGTAATGTTTCTCATCCCCTACTTCATTGCATTCATGGAGATTACATAGCCTGTTTTCCTTCAAAATGCCTTTATGTCTACCGGATTCAATGGGAAGAAAATGTGTAGAAGTTCTAAATTTAGTATAAGCTATTCTATGATTTTTATTTTTAATTTTTTCCAAATAATGTTCAAATTCAAAATTTTCTTTAGCACACCTGTAAAAGTCAAGTTTACATATATGAGAAATGAGGAATTTTTGGTTCTCAATCATTCGAAAAGAATCATTGCGGTTTTTATTCAGATTTTATGGTAGTACTCGTAAATAATTAGCTAATAAAATAATTATTAGATAAAAGATGATTTCACTTAGAATTGGCACCCATTACGTCGTAGATGATAAGGCTTTGTTGCCAGTTATTTTAGAAGGATAGAGCACAGATAAAAACAAAGAAAATTTAAGTTGAACTGTATGAGGGCATACCATTGTGTGATGTGAGCAATGTTGCCTGTGGTATTTAAAATGAAATAGTATATCGCTATGACAACACAGTGCACCATGAAGATTGCTACTGATAAAAATCTTATCTAGTTTGTATCTGAAAACCAGACCTTCAAACAAATTTACAAATGTAGGATTTTATAAAACTCCACTTGCATGACAACAATAAATGGTTATTTAAAGGCAGATCTCAAGATCATTTCACGAAATGAACGACATCGCTTTGGCCAGGAGTTTGGATTTACATGAAACGTGTGATAAATGCCTTGTTTATAAATACAATGCTTTTCACTGAATAGAACAAATAATTTTCGACCACTATTGAAATATAGAAATACAGAGCAAATTATAACTAGTGTTCAGCTGTGTTAAAAGGACAGAATATTATTATAAAAATGAAATAACACATCCTATTACAGACTTTTAAGTGAAGCAAGCCAACTCCATTTATCGGCTTTGATTCGTTCCTTGTTCCATGAGCCTTTGCGTACAAGACTCATGGGTCATGGGACAACATGCGAGTTTACTCTCAACCCTCCCTGTTTTTCAAAATTGTGCACCCCGTATGTTAGTGCGCCCTCTGAGTCACCAAAGCTAGAAGAAATTTACATACCGCTATATAATGTGGAAGATTCAGCTGGAAAGAAGCATTCTGGAAAGCGGTTCGAGTTGAGACGGTTGGTGTATTTTTCCCCTTCTCAATTGAATTTCAAGAAGATCTCGCGTTCAACTTTGCAGATTTATCAAGTACACGTCTGACTTGATGTTTTAATAACCAAGGCAAGTATACCTAAAGATAGAGAAATGAATAGTCCCGTTTGTAACGTCGTTGTTGTGTGTTGGCAAGCCGCGCCTAGGTCGTGGCATTTTTTGACCGGCTGCACTCCATTATATTCCGAATTTACGAAGTCAACTTTTTGATTTAACACTACAAATGTGTGTAATGATGAACGATTTTATATCATTTTCTTGATTAACCATGATTGTTACCTTGGAGAACTGAACACACGTGGCTTTTTTGTCGGAGCAGAGCACCTCGTGGAACCCGAAGACCACGTGGTCTTTCGCAATATGCCACACACGTGGTCCAGTAAGATAATTTGCTCCTTCCTAGACCTCGAAAATATTCACTACGTTTACGTTATTATTCAGCACAATTTCTACTCGTTTTTTTTTATTTTGCCAACTGTCTGGTGCTTTAGTAGTCTTACTACAATGAAAAGTTTACAGGGCATTCACTGTACATTGGTAACCTTGTGAAATTTCTTAGAGTAATGAACGGATAATTAAATTGAGCACAATTATTTTCGTAGGTTTTAATGACTATTGAACGCCTTTTAAAGACGTGCAGAATTGCGAATTTGGCAGCTATGTCGTTCATAGACATAAATGGAAGTCGACGTAAGTAACTAGTCTTTCTCTCATGAACTTGTCACTTGATTGCGCTTCAGATTGCAACACTATGGTTTCTGGAATTGCAGCTTTCTCACACACGCACGTGGCGAGTTGGCACAATTAGTGCCTTGCTTTTATCTCTGCCATCCCATCCACAAATAACTGCTTGAAAATCATATGCGTTACACCTGCATGCAGATTTTAATAAATGAAAACCTGTCTAACATTGTTAAGACTATCCATGGTCTGTATCAACTTACAAGTACATGATAAATCGTAGAGCCTGTGTATGTTGCAGAAGCTTGGCAATGATGAAACAATTCCAAAACATTCGCAGTTTCCACCAAAGAGACGACAGTCTCAATGCTGGCATAACACTTCCTTGGATGTCTGAGCTGGGTTAGCAAATCAAAAATTACACTAGTATTTCCCAAACCACAAATTGTCATTAATTTGTTTTGATTCTTTTTAGGTGCTGTTACCACTGACTGACCTCAGAATTTTGATGTGTGATGCAATGTACATAAGGTATGTTACTGATTAAATATTTATTCATCCTAAATACTATCACAAGTGCATTTTCGGTGGAACCTAGACTAATTCTGTTAAGGTTTTAAGTTTTTCCCAATTTTCAGCAATGATTGTAATTTACATGTGGTATCTATGATTAGAATATTCACTCGCCGGTCAGAGATATGAAAGCTGTTGACTACGATATTATGAGGTGCCACTACCACAAACAATATGCAATTAAAATAAAATCGTCAAAATGTTTAATATCAACACTAATTTTATTTCAGATGACTATTGAAAGAATTAAAATGGTTTGCAACACAGGATTCCGAATGCTGGCCCCCAGGAAGGTATGTTTTAAAATGAAGCTAGTTTGCTGTGTGGAATGAGTGCACAATAATAAAATTCCAGTGAATGTAATTTATATATGGTATCCATGATTTGAATATTCACTCGCCGGTCAGAGATATGAAAGCTGTTGACTATAATATTATGAGGTGCCACCGCCACACCAATAACTTCTAAAATAAAACAAATAGCCTCAATATTTAATAATTGTTTTTGTTTCAGATAAATTGAAAGAATAGTTTGCTGCTAGAAACGTGGACCAGAAATCAAGCAATTAATAAAGGTACGTTTTGCTAAGAGCTTTGTCGTTTTCGATGTATGCAATTTTAAACTCGCTTAGAAGATTGTATTGTGGTATCTATGATTAAAAATATTCACTCGCCGGTCAGATATGAAAACTGTTGACTATGATACTATGAGATGCTACTTCAACCACAAGCAATGTCTAATTAAAATTAAATAACCACAATGTTTAATATCAATACTGGTTTTATTTCAGATGACTATTGAAAGAATTAAAATAGTTTGCAGCACTGGATTCAAAATGCTGGCCACCAGAAAAGTAAGATATATTTTGCAAATCTTTCTAATATTATCTGGGAGGTTTTAAAATGAAACTAATTTGCCGTGTGGAATGAATGCACAAGCCAAAACTGCCCCAGTGAACATAATTTACATGTGGTATCCATGATTAGTAATATTCACTCGCCGATCAGAGATTATTGCTGCTGACTTTGTGATATTATGAGATGCCCATGACAATTCAAGTGTAATGCATAGCGATAATTTCAGAAATTGGCTTTAAATTGAATTTAAATATACTTAGTTCAGTGTCTGCTTTGAAGAGTTGATAACTATTGTTATTAAATTGAATTATTCAATGTTGATTTATCAGTTCAGACCACCATTATTCAGTGAATAATAACACTTTATGTTTCTTGCAGATAACTAAATTGGCCGATAAAGGGAATGTTGAGGTAAGCTAACCATCTATGGAAAGTATTGACCAGTTTGCTGCTTTATTTTTCAATTTATTAAGATTGGAATGCTTGTAATGATGATTTTAATCTTTTTTCCCCATCTTATCTATAAATGACGATATAAACTGTCATGTTTTCATGACAAGCCAAACCAAATCTGAACCAAGCACTCGACTTGAAAAGCGCACATTTATACAGTGCGAGAATATGTAAATGATTGTGTGTTTTTTCTTGACAGGTCTTGTACCTTTCAAAATGGATCAATACGAGATTGGTAAGCAATCCAGATTGTTATTATTGGTTGTCCTGGAAGGGGGGGGGGGTAGTGTCATAAATGTAATATGCATTACAACTATTGCTGCAAAGCACATAACCTCGGTGATGGGTCATAGGTTAGGCAATTACAATGTGAAATATATTACTTCTCAATACATAATAGCAATGATGAAACAATTCCAAAACATTCGCAGTTTCCACCAAAGGGACGTCAGTCTCAATGCTGGCATAACACTTCCTTGGATGTCTGAGCTGTCTGATGCAATCAATGTCTTTTTTATATTTAATTGCAACACGTTAAAATTGGTGCAATACTTAAATCATTTTGCAGGACTACGGTTATTGTCAATCCAGAATCCTAGGTGAAGTCCTACCTTATGACAAATTTTGCTAGATCTTAAATTAATTGGCAAGTATATTTACTGAAATGGGGACCACCAGTAGATATGTACGGTATCTATTTTGGCAACAAGTCGTAGAATATGAATGTACCTTGCAAAATAAAATAGTTGCATGATTTGAAAACGTGCATATTGCCGTGGAAACCTGGTACAACTCTTGTAATGATGATTTAATCTTTTTTCCCCATCTTATCGATAAATGACGATACAAACTGTCATGTTTTCATGACAAGCCAAACCAAATCTGAACAAGAATTCCCATGGTTTAATGGCTTTACCCTTGTAGAGTGGTTGCTGTTGAACTAAAAAAAAAAAAATCTGCAGTGATTGAACATGCTTTTGAGATCTGGAGTTGCTCATCTAAATACTTTTTTTTTTTTTTTTTCCGGTACCAGATAATGTACGAAGTATCCTGGAATGCATTGTACCAGGTAAGAACAATGCTGAACTTCTAATGTGTCTTTTTCTCTGGTTAGCTATGATGAAACAATTCCAAAACATTCGCAGTTTCCACCAAAGGGACGACAGTCTCAATGCTGGCATAACACTTCCTTGGATGTCTGAGCTGACCAAACCTATAGTCCATCTTTGAATAAGTTTGCTTTGAACAAATTAAGCTACATATTAAGATTTGTTGAATAATTTACTAAATACAATTGTATTTGCAGTATGGTTGGCTGTGCATGGAATGAGAACCAAAGTTACTGATGTGGTAAGTTAAACTTTTGAAAACTTGAGCAATTAACTGATGGAATATCTCTAAATGACATGACAGTATGTATTGCAGTGCTTGTAATGATGATTTTTAATCTTTTTTCCCCATCTTATCTATAAATGACGATATAAACTGTCATGTTTTCATGACAAGCCAAACCAAATCTGAACACTGCAATGCATTGTGGTCTATTTTAATATTTTGTATGTAGTGCCCCAATTCTCATCTTGCTGCATTATCTTGTTCGATAGACAGTCTACATTGAAGATGGTAAACAGGACATATTCAAAGACTTCTTGGAGAATGGTAAGTGTATAACTTAACATTCACTGGCTTATATTTAAGGAATAATGGCAATCCATAGTTCTGACGCACATTATAAAATCTAGTGAAGCAAATTCAATACATAATCTGACCAGGGTTCTCCACGAGGGGTTTTTACAGGGCGCCGCGCCCTGTTATCTGAAATTGGCGCCCTGTTTAAATTGTCAGCGCCCTGTTATATTTCCTGTGCGCCCTGCATGGTCCCAGACAAAGAATTGTTTACAAAACGGGCCAACACTCATTGTCTTCCGAAGATGATTCATCGTGCTCAGGGTAACTGGTTCATTGTTTTAAGGTGCAACTGAAAATTACGGTTTGTTATTGTAGCAGGTCACCGTGAGGTGATAACACCACCAAACAAAAAGTTACAAGTTTTTTCAACACGATTAAAAATGAACATGTGGCCTAGAAAAGTGCATTACCGTACCCATATTTTTACTGCCAGGGTGACGTCAAATATATAAAATCGTTATCGGTAAAACCATTCGCTAAACCATAAGGTCTATGGTTAAAACCAAGTTCACGCCGTGACTAGGTAGCAGCAACATCGTCACCGCCGAGTGGAACAAACGACCAGCGCAGCCGACGTACCATCACAGACATTGCTGATCACCAAGAAGTCCACACGAATGCTTGCTTGAACATGTAAATGTTTATATTTAAATGTCACTATTTAAAGTTGAATTTTCTTTAAATCACGATTTAAAAACCCCATTAAAACGTCCATGCTTTCAACTCGCATCATAAGTGGAGGAAATAAATTTACTTGTGTTCTTTTGGAACAAATATTCTGATTGGTTGTTTTTCGCGTCAATGCGTGGCTTTGGCCAATCAAAAGCATCGTTACATAGTATCAGGGTGCACACAGTAAAATGAACTGTTTCCGGGTCATAGCTGTTTTCAACGAAGCAGACATCAACAAACTTTCGATTCGAATGAAAATTATTCTTTTAAGTATGTATTTTGTTTATTTTATACCTAATTCTATTATTTTTGATAGTAACTGTTAACTGCAGATCGAAAATCTTCTATTGTGTACATTTTATTTCGTTTGATCACCTTGGTTTTTGGTGCCATTCATGCAAGTTTTTTAATAAACCAATTACGAACGTTTGTGCGACATACATTTTATTTTGCTTCGTCCAAATAAATATAAATCATAAATATAAATTTTTGCTAAAAATTAAATAAAGCATGTATGTATCTATTTGGGAAAATAAATTAACAAACTTGTTACGTTATTTTCTGGACGCGATCATTACTTGTAAACAACTGATGTCGCCGCTTGAGGAATCGTGCAGCTAAAATCAGCTGATTGTACGTGCTGACGTTTACTTAATAATAGCTCTTCAAAATTCCTATTCATTTTGTAATAATAAATATATGTTATGCATATGTAATAATATATGTAGATTAATAGATTTTTTTAGTTTCCATCCTTGCCAATGATGCACGTTACAAATGTGCCACGCCCACTTCACATTGGCGCGCCCTGTTTAATTTTCAAACCGTGGAGAACCCTGCTGACTTAAGGTCAAAATCTCAAGTTTTACAAAATGATCTCGTATTGTGACCCTTCAAGTTTTTACTTGTCAAATAAAATCAACTGTAAACAATTGACCAAGCATCTAAGATGTTCTAATTTTAAACCTGAAATGTGTGTAGCACATGTCAGTGTTCTCCACAAGGGGTTTTAGGCGGGCGGCCCGCCCATCAAGTTTTACGGCTGCCCAGTAACTCTCAACACCCGCCCACCAACGTACATCCAGCTGAAATTATTTGTAAAAAGCTTGCATTGTTCTTCCCAAGCCTAAACAAAAGAGTAGTTGCCCAACCCTTTATTTTGCTATTGTTTCAACTGTCCAAACATAAACAATGTCCATTGGAAGTCTGCAAGCAGTTATCAAGTGTATTCATGGCAATGTGTCAATCGCTTGAATTCATTGTCGCCCGACATTGTTGCCACTTATTGCTCACGACACGCAACTACAGTGGTTTCAATTTACAGGTGTTTTTTTAATAATCGTCTTCCGATCATGAAAGAAAGAAGTAAATACGAATGAAATGTATATGCACAGAAAATAAACAAATATATTAGCAGATTGCATGTAAACTAGAACAAAAATTTAAATTCTAGCCGTATTTACAAAGTTCGCTCGATTTTCATTGTGAAAACAGCATGGAGAAGGCAAACTGATGACCTTTTGGCCTACCCCATTCAACGACCGTCTGCTACCCACCGCTGTTGGCACTGTAACGATTTAGTATCTAAGTTGCATAGGGGAACAGCGCATTCTGGGTGTTCGTGTACTGAATTCGGAAAGCGGTAATAAACATCAAACATGGCTGCTGGATTAGTTTACCGCGAGTATTTGTAACTGAATACTATTTTAGTTATCTTTTCCACGTACTTTTTTCAATTTATCTATTTTTTATGTCTAATCTTTCGAGAACATATCACATTCTTTTATTTTGCCGATTGCTAGCATTTTTTTCTTGAATTCCAAAACAATGTGTGAAAACGCAACGCAACGCATCGTGGCCGTACATGCGTAAATGCATCTTACCGTCCGTCGGCACGGGTGAGTACTGATGCCACAAATAAAAATGTTATGGATTTTGTTTTGACAAATTGTCCGTTTTGGCTTCGTGGGCAAATCATCTCGTATATTTTCTACATTATAACTCAATTATGTTTTGTACTTGCTCTTGGTTACTCGAATTGCATTTCATGAACGCAGAATAATTTGCGAACGCATAAATCGCAGATTTCAAACATTTTGCATTTCGTAAATATTGATGGTGACCAATCTGTTTGTATTTCAAAAAATTGTAACATGTTCCAATTAAATTAAATTAAATTAAATTAAAAAGAGAATAGTAAATAACTTAGTGTGTATTGCAGTTCATGTCCTAAATGCGAGAATGCTGTATGTAAATGATATGCAAATTAATATGCAAATTTATGCTAATTAGACCGCCCACCAGCTAATTTGGATTGTAGAGAACACTGCATGTACTTGTGTAAATTGCATATTTCTATTTATGTTCAAGTAATGATTAATTGTGCCGTTTTAGAAGTTTCTCTAGGACAAACAAAATTGCATTTTATGTGAAAATAGTCATGGAAAAAAATGCATATTGAGTAGTCTTTGAGACATGTTCATCTGTAAACCACTAAAACAAACTTGTTCAGTGTATGATTGAGTTTATTTGAATACATTCATGACTAGCTTGCTGTACAATTGTTTCATGTAATCAATTTGTAGTTTCCTTTTAAGGAATGCTTAGCAATGATGAAACAATTCCAAAACATTCGCAGTTTCCACCAAAGAGACGACAGTCTCAATGCTGGCATAACACTTCCTTGGATGTCTGAGCTGAGCAGTATGCATTATATGAATTTCGTAATGATACCAACTCAATTAGAAGTTAATTTTCATTAATACTAATATTTAATTCATTTGCAGAATTTGAAAATTGTGGTTCACTATTGACTGGCTTTCTGAAGGAATGTTTGAGATGGTTTTGATTTCATCTTTGTGAAGTTGACTGATTTAACCTGCACCTTAGAATGTAAATATTGGATTATATATTTTTACTTTTAGTTGTCTATTCTTAAATTCCAACGATGACATCCAGTGAGGTTGGCCTTCACTTGGCTCTGTCAGTGTGGCGTACGGGAGCTGAGCATATTTTGCATGATGTATATTCCCATTCCACGACGTTGGAGAACAATCTTGTCCCCGCTGTCGTCATGTTTTGGCATAATGTCAGTGGTGTGGACAGATTCTTGCATATTCCCACTCCTTTTCAGAGTTACTATGTGACCATTACTGAGGAAAGAGACCATGCAAGGAACATTAAAAAAAACAAAAGCTCGGTGCTTGATTCGAGTTTTGAGAAGTCTGGGGTAGTCTTTGGCGGTTTTTAGCTCCGCTGTCGACTTTATCAAGCAGAGCTTATCATATGAGTGATTGTCAGTCGTCGTCGTCCGTGTCAATGTTTTACTTTTTCGACTCCTTGAAAACTACAAGCCTGAATGCTTTGATACTTGGTGTATATGTACCTTGGGTAGACCTCTTAGGTTTGTTCATTTTGTGCTATCTTCAATTCTCTAATTTTGGTGAATACTTTTGTAATTTTTGGTAAAAAGTGATAGTTTAGACTTCTTGTTAAAAACCAATAGTTCAATTGCTTTGATACTATACATATTGTTCATTTTCTAATGACGTCTTCAGTTCTTTAATTGAAATGTGCATTGCTATCAGCGGAGCTATCTCAGCCGATAGGCTGCTTGTTTATAAGAAAGCGGTTATGCTGCTAGATTCAAAAGTGGCTGGCACACGGTAATATTAATGTCGGCCCTTGATGCCAAGTTACCAATTCAGGAAAATGTGAAAGAAACATTCTTGGTCTATTTGGCTTTGCTCAAACATAAATTCCATAAGGGTAAAGATCTATATTAAATTTGGATTCCATCATGTGACTCAGGTCACATTAGGCACAAATGTTCATTTCCAGAAATAAATATAATAATCTTCCTTCCTTGCAGTATGAAGACTTAGACCAAGAGTAATACTAGAGTATTTGTGAACTGTTAATAATGTCCATTAATATCCCAGCCACAAGAGAAATCTGCATTTACAGGCAAGTAATCTTTTTGAGACCAATTAGCTGCTTCTTGAAATTTCCTTTTTCAAATTCTACCCTGTATATGCTTGAACTCGACTTCGTAGTTTGCCTGGGGATTGCCTGGAATTTGTTGTTGGGATTGATCTTGATCTTGGAAGCCTCTTCAGATACTGTTGTGTATTTATTATTGTACACATTTTCTCCAGTAGAGTTTATCACTATCTTCCTTTAAAAGCACCTATGTTGTAGTCGTTACTACCAGCCCACATCTGGCGGCATGACAATGACAATTTAGGTTGTCAAAAGGAAGTAGATAAACGCATTGTATTGTGGGTGAGAGGCAGGTAGACTTGTTCTCATGTCTGTTATCTCAATTTACAATGCTACAGTTGTGTAACGTAACAATGTTCCAGGTATGCATGCTGTCTTAATACTTAACATTTATACATTTGATTTTCGTAGGAATGGATGCAGTGGATGTTAAACTGACAAGATGCTGATCAAGATTGTCAACTCTGCTACAAATGATTTGCATAAGAATTTTATCGATCAAAAAAATAAGTTATTGAACTGTTTTTTCTGAGTGAATATTTATTCCAATAAATTACATTGAACAAATAAAAGTGGTACCTTAATTGTTTCACTGGCAATAAGACCATGATTCTCCCTCGTAGTGTAACTGTACTGATGACCATATAAAAACTTGTGCAAATGATGGTCATAATTGAAAAACTACTAGATTGGTAACATTGTCTTTAATGTGCTTGACACTGCTGTTCCTATCTTTTCGTCATGTTTTAAAGTAATTTAAATTACTATTGGAAGATGTCTTAAATCATCCATCTAGACCCATGAGTGTTAAAACAGTGTATTGGTGGCTAGGTAAAATGTTTTAATTCCTCACCAATGGTGTTTCTCGTTAAGGTTGAGAGAAGCAATTGTATTACCATTGTTAAAAAAAAATGGGACCTTGACATTAGAAAAATGTCTTTAGCTTGACATACAGTAACTACTGTCCAGTTTCATTTGTCTAAAAAAATAATTGAAAAAGCTGTTTCTATTCAAATACTGTCGCATATTAACTCGCTGGAGAAAAAAAAATTAAATTTGAGTGGAGCGTTTGACGCTGTCTGATTTTTTTTGTCAGGGTGGCTTGAATGGGAATCTGTGCTAGGGCCACTTTTGTTTAGCATGTTTACTTCCCACTTTGTAGTACTATAGAACATCACCGATGATGCTCAGTTATAGGTGTCATTTCAACCAAACTCTGTATGTCGGTGTAAGGCCTGCTTATCGCAATTGAGAATGCCACCCACAGAACTCGCACTGGACAGGGGGTTCAATAGTACTGGAAATGAAATGCACATACACCAGAATATTGAGTTAAAGCTCCTGGTTTTAATACTTCTCAAAATAATTACAAGAAATAAAGCACAGAAAATTACAATGAATAGTCACTAAAATAGGGGATTGCTTGGGGAAGTGTGCATTGGTGATATCCTTAGTTCCAGGATGTATTGATGGACTAGTCAATGGCTTCTGCAACTGAGAAATGCAAGAGTCTTGCTTGCAGAGGAACGCTGGTATTCTGGAGGGCACTGCTGAAAGCAGGAGATTGCAGAGCAGTTCATACAAGTCTCGCAGAATGACGGTTGTAGCCTGTAATATCGTATCGTAGCAGAACACGCAGGAAAGCAAGTTGAAGTGATCGACCCAAACCGTCTTTAGTCCAATTTATAGACAGTGACACCAACTGCGTTTCTACATGAGCCAATCAGAATGTAATCTTGCTAGCAGCTGTGTGTAGGCAACTCTGTAGATCATAAACATCCTTTGTTATTCAAATAACAGCACACCTGGTAGATTTCAATTCTCCTTACAAAGTTGTAAACACCCTTTCTTATGTAAATTACAAGAACACCCGGTAACACCCACTGTCTTTCCGAAGATGAAAACAAGTATGACCCGTCAATCACCTTTATGACAGTTATCACAATACACCCCGTTTCTTCCCGTGATTCCATGCACACTTCCATTTGCAGGGTTTGAGGTAATATGACAAAACATGGAATAAAGGATGCTGATCGTGACTTGGCTATGATTAATCTTAAGGATTGTGTCAGTGAAAGAATGGATGTACTACAATAAACTAAAATTAAATCCTGAGAAAATATTTTAATTTTTGACAATTTAGAATTCAAATTTGATTTCCCTCGAAGTGAATTATACTTTAATTTATGTCAGGAAGGGTGTATGTAATCTGGGTGTGAACAAACTATCTAGAATACTATTAACACTCTTGTGGGAGCGAGGCTGGATTACTGCAATAGTTTATTGTATGGTATAGCAAATATCCAATTATCTAAATTGCAGAGGGTACAGAATGCAAAAGCTAAGATTGTTTTGAAAAAAAATAAAATTACCATATTACACCTTTGATTTCTCTTCACTGGCTGTCAGTAAAGAATCGGATTGTATATAAATTATTGATGTTAGTATACAAAGCCCTCATCGGCCAGTCCCCCAAATATATTACCGAAATGTTCCATTCACACGTGTCACTTTTGTACACTCCCAGGTCTTCTACAAGCTCTTTAAACTTACTTGCAGTACCATTGTCACGTTTAGTAACATGTGGTGATAGGGAATTTGCTGTATGAGGACCACATTTGTGGAATTCTCTACCAAAACATGTAAAAAAAAAATAGAACAATATTAACGATTTTAAGGTACATTTGAAAACTTATTTGTTTGAGAAACCATATACCAGGTAATTTGTAATTATTTCTTTGATATAGTTTGTAGTATTTATGTCATGCGCTCTTGATCAGTTATTACTATAAATAGAGCAATACAAGTAAATTTATACACTCCCATAGTTTATTGTATTAAAAAACAAAACAAAGCAAAGCAAGAATCTGTATGCAAGTTATTCCCACAAAGCAAATGCGGAGGAGTGCATTAACTGACACATAATATCGGGGTACACGAAAGTAAATCCTAAACATGAATTAATAATAATAATAATTTCATTCAACACGAAAATCTACTACAGAGAGTAAGACAGAAATAATACTTCACGCAACTAATATCACAAATAGCACGAGGAGAAACATGATAAGCTAACGTTATTGTTTAGAACAAATGAAAACTGAAATACAGTTCACTCCACCAAAATCTCGAATAAAACATTGAATAAATGTAACTAAGAATGGAAGAAAAAAAGCAAAAAAAAAAAAAAAACTACTAAGCTACTAAATATGCTATTGCATTAAAACCACCTGCAGACTTATTTGATGGAGTTACTATGTTCCATCTCTTACGTTCAGATTAAAAATCCAGATTTTGTTGTCCTCTATATATTTAAGGTAGAGATGCAGTTTATTTGTGAATTTCAATCAAAAATAGTTTTTTTCGTTTTTAATGTAGATTTTTATCTAAAGAACATTCTGTGAAAATTTGACCAATGAATTCTTATTGGAACACCGTTAAAATTGCTGTTTATTTTCTGGTTTAAAATAAAAAACACTCACGCGTGGCAATGTTTATGTCCAATTGCCTAATTTGCATGAGTAACCAAATAACAGGACCTTTGATTGACTATATGCAAATCGAGATTGTACGGGTCATAGTTCATTCAATTACGCGCATGTGCAATTAATCTTAAATCAGTTCTCGCTCGCTAGCAAACCAAACATTATATTTCCTCAGCGTTTTTTCCTAATTTTTATCATTACATTATGCGTGGTGTGAAAAGAAAGAGAGGTAGAAAGAAGATTCAGATGATTTCTATGTCGGAAGAGACAAAAGCTACACTGAAGGCATCAGCCCACCGAACGAAAAACAAAATCGATGTGAGCGTCCAAACATGACTTTCCTTGAAGGCATGAATCCGAGTTTCTGATTGACTGAGAGATTTTATTTTTAAATAATTGTTCTCAAAAAATAAACTGAGCATGTGAAGAATAATTTAACATTGTTTACAGTGATAACTGCTCATTGTCGAAACGAAGCTTACCCATTCACGCTAGTCACAATAAACATCATACTCTTGAATAGGCGTCAATGACTACGGTAAAACTTAGAAAATGACGTCAAAAAACACCTTAAAAGTCCCATTTTATTTATTTTTTAAATCCCATCCCGAATTTACGGCAGAATCTGGTCCCTCAAATAAGGGGCACGTGAGCTTTGATTCTAACCGGATATATTGCACTGGGTCGGGGAGATACAAACTTTCGTGTATCTTTTGTCCAATGGGTACCTGTACTTCGATCATTCGCAAGTTTTGCTAGGTAGTGCGAGACAGCTTTGTTTGCAACCGGACGAACTCCGTTTAATTCAATGAAGCAAACAACTGACAATGCTAAAATAAATTGCAGAGGTACGCTAAAATTAATTGAAAACAACCAAATAATTTCAATGAAAAATAAATCAGAGAGGTAACTTGATACATTTCGGTAACAACTCTTTTGACGCGCTGACCGCTTCTCCGCGCGTCTGATGTTTGTTTTCCTTGTCATAATACTTACTGATTGATCATTTTGTTTTGATTTTTGAGTTTTTTAGCCTGCAACTCGGCCACGACCTTTGCTTTTTCCGTGAAAAATGGGGAAGTTTACGTCAATTTGACGGACATTCCATTTTTTTTAAACTAACGAAGCACACTGTTTAGCACTCCTATTTTTTTCATTTGCCGATTTCTATTCAGAAAAATTCGACCGCTCGAAAATGCACTTAATTTTGTCAGATTTCCAACATTAATTATTTAAAACCGGTCGAAATTTTAAAACTTTTAGGAGCTGGAGCTCTCTTCTTGCAGAATTCAAATATTTCTTTTAACAAATATGTTGCAGTGGGAAAAATGGGAATGGAAACGATGAACAAAACTTCTGTGCCTCGAGTTTCGATTCTAGGATTACGCGATTATTCATTATTGTGCGTTTGCTTCCTGGAGTTGGTTCTCAATACTACATAAAAATCATCAAGCATAAATAATTTAATATCCCACTTTGTACTCTTCACGGTAAACCGTAGGCTCTGAAATACTCGTAGACTTTTTATTAAAAATACATCGAAGAGAAGCCATGATGTTTTGATCGTGATAAAAGGTCACCTTCCTAGGACCGCCCCCTGTTGAATAATTCATGAGATGACGCCATATTTACTGGGCATTGCCACGTGTTTTTACCAACCCCATCAAAACACTGGTATGAATGACGTGTTTCTGATTTATTACCAAACGCTTCAGCGTGGTATTAAGAATTTGTTTTCAGGGTTGGGTGATACCAAGGTTGAAAATGGGTGCACATATGGGTGTAATTCCTGGAATTGCAATAGAGAGGGTTCAGGCCGAAATACAATATATAGTGTTTCCATGTTTCGTCTGATATTTCTGTGGTATTCTGCTGCTGTAAATAATGCAAGATTTGTTCCGAAATTCAGTGTGTTGTGTGCACTCCAGGGTTATTCGTTTTTTTCTCAAAACACCCCTATTTTTTAATGGCAGAATCCAATAGTTTAACCCCAACTGGGAAATCTGCATTGTTGCTTGAATGAGAGCTAATTAAACACATTTTCCAGACCGGCGAAAGTGTATGCAACAGCCAATTTTAACAGCCTGTCACGTGATTTTACTCTGAATGTCAACAAGAAAGAGGCTAGTCCATTTTACGCAGAAATAATTGGGGGTAGAATATGTGAGGGATAGTATCAACAGAGATGTGTATACTGAAAAGTAACATCTATCCTTCTTTTACATTACTTAGCATTTCTGTTTTAGTATACTGGTTTGAAAATGTTGAATTTGCATGATTTGCGATGTTTTTTTTAACTGAAAGTCCCCTACTGATTGAATGTCGGGTTTGAAGAAGAACGGCACACCACGTGATTCGTTTGAATACAATGGTGAAGGGTTGACACAAATTTATGTTGAAGTTAAAAGTTTCTCCACAGAATTTTGCATTGGCAAACATGCCATGCTACTGCGGTACTCCACTGACGGGATGACTTTCCTCGACAGCGGTCGTCGCTGAGCCGTACGCTACAACTTCGCTTGTGATGTAACTTGTTAGCCGTGGATTGAATGAATCTTCATTACCGGTTAAAATGTTGTTCATTTGGCGTTGGTAATCTTTATTTGTAACTGGGTAACGTCGCAACGTCGCCAGCAGAAACATCCTAACTAAAACCGGGCACCGTATATGAAGTTCGCAAAAAACATTCAGTCTTTAGAAGTCACTTAATTGTATTGCTAGGACGTATTCTGCCGTTAAATGTATTATTTCCATCCGTTTTGCGATAGTATTTTCTAGATTGGAGGCCGGAGGCAGTATTTACATTTCATTCAAAGTTCAAAGTTGCGTTGAGATTACGTTGATACAGTGTAACAATGTCCGTCGGCGCCGGTGTGCAACGTAGCCAAAATAAAAGACATAATCATTTAAACACTGCTATCACAAGACTGGTAGGAGGTAATAAAGTTGGCGCGAAAGTATTCAAAAAAACAGTTTCTGACTGTTGCCATGGTAGCTGTGGGCCAGGATTGTTTTTTCCAATTAGTGACGATACAACCTGCCTGTCATGTATGAACAAAATTAGCTAAGAGAGGAGTTAGAAACTGTTGCTGGTGAAAAGTTACCCCAACGTTGGGGTCCATTTTCTCGGTAATGAAAATAGACATAAAAAACAGTAAATTGTTGCCTACACTCAAGCTGAGTAGAATGAGCTATGTCCGTGCTTTTTAATTAAAGAAATGTAAGGTGTAATACATTTGGCGTGAAGGTATTAAAAGAATCAGTTTTTGTATGTTGCCATGGAAACGGTGGTCAGAATTTGTTTTCGGATTTTACAAAAAGTAACTTTGTGCCCACACTCAAGCTAAGTAAAATAAGCTATGTCTGGGGTGTTGTATCCTAAATTTGTAGCAGGAGATACGTTTAGTGAGAAGTTATCAACAAAGCTTGGACGTTCAGTTGTGAGACATGACAAAATAAACGGTGCCAGTGATAGATTTCGAGTAATAATAATAATAATAATAATAACTTTATTGCATCCTTAGAATTACAAATGTTCTATTGGTTTACAGCAATAAATATATAAGTGATTAAAAAAAATCAAATATATATAAGTGATTAAAAAGTATGAAAAAGTATGAAAAAACAAAATAAACGTATGAAAAAACAAAATAAACGTATGAAAAAGTATGAAAAAACAAAATAAACGCAATCAAAGGCGCCGACCACGCGCGTTGGAAATAAAGAGAACGCGTTGCGACGAGTAATCTCGCCTGCATCTTTCACTCACGCAAACGCACACACATGCTATTTCCGTATATTGAATACGTTGGCAACGGAAGGGACAAGTTTAAATCATCTTTGAAAGCAACAGTTTCACACTGAATATATGTTTATAAATTATCAAACTAAACATTCAATGAAGCGGACTGCGACGGTTAAGACGAAAAGACAAGGCTAAGACGAAAAACATGTGACAGTACGATTATGTTCGTCTACTACATGCCCCGGGACTACACGTTCAAGTATCCAACTTCCCAATACAATTTTTTTTTAGTATCAGCAATAATTTCTAGTACTGCCTGGATAATTGCGTATTATTAGTTTACATCAGACATAACCCTGTACAGGATTTTTTTAACAATGTCTCAAATTTCCGAAAGAATATTCAAATAAGTTGGGATGAATATGAATTGAATGTCCATCTTTTACAAATCAGCTATTAAAACAGTTCACCACCACGATTATGGTGAATTGGCGAGTTATCAACGAAGACGACGGACGTCTCCAATCATGAGCTGGCTGGTTCGAATTTATCCACTTTTACAGTGATGAATATTGCATTCGAGTTGAGTTACTTGTAATTACAAGCTTGATTTACATTTTTCTTGGGGTGTTTTTTGTCAATGTATTAAATATAAGTGCGTTGGGAAATAGCATAATTATATTGCGTCAGTGAAAGAGGCTGGTGAGACTGCGTCACAACGCGTTCTATTTATTGCCAACGCGCGTGGTCGGCGCCTCTGATTGCGTTTATTTTGTATTTTTATTTTCAAAATGTATCACTGGCTGCGTTTTTTTTTGTTACGTCTCGCAACTGAACGTCCAAGCTGACTTTGTATTGGCTGTAAGAGCAATCCCAGTGGAGCGGATCGCCAATACCATGTTCATTTGCATATCGACCGTGAAAATACCGAAAACATTATTGCATGGGTGATATGCAAATTTAATAGTTTTAGTCAAAATAAGTGACTGCCTAGAAGTACCATTATTCTTGTTCAAATTTCATTTCACTCGGCAAGTATATCCATGTACCCAAGCGTAAAATATCGTACTTCTAAATATTGTTTATTTCTGCTATGTTTCGAAAAACGCTACTCTTGAAAGGACTAATTTGTTTGCTCCAAGACCTCATTTGCATATGTGGTGTGGAAATACCGATTTTGATTTCAGGGACGAATCAAAATAAACTGCAGTACATATGTAATAATGTGAAATACTTCATTTTCACTGTAAACATTTTTCCGCTAAAATAAATTCCAGTGAAAATGCCATTTCCTACATACCCCATTGAGACTTGACACACCACAGTGAAAATTGGATTCACACGTGATGCTTGAAAACGAAAATAATTAAGTGAAATTCTATGTGACTTCATGAGAGTTGGAAATGAACAAATTATATGGCACCCAACCCTACCATTCCATACACAGTGTAAACTACACCCCCAAAACATCCATTCACCGATGTATTCTATTTGACTTCTCAGGAGAAATTGAAATAAACAAATTATATGACAACGAACTTAATTATAATTTCAGCTTCTAGTTCAGCACTGGTTAAATAAACTATGTCGTCTCTAAGCCAACTTGAAGTTATTCATTGCTTACACCATTGACTTCAAAGTCTACGTTTCAATCCGAGGATTAATTGCATTGGAGTGCCAGTCTTTTATTTTTCTATTGTAATGTCAATTTCTTGCGATTACTCGGAACATGAAGCTGTAACCACAGACTGTCCATGTTCTGTAGCTAAATCCTGATATAAGTACCGGTTAGGCAGGCTTGAACTATGTATTTGAAGCCAGCTGAGAGGTAAATCCAATCCAATAGATTTCTCATTGTTTGGTAACTATTTGCTGCAAATGCAACAAAAATCAATATAAAAATATTACCCATACAGCCTTCTACAGGTTACTTGTATATTCAAGAGTAGTTGTTCTGGTCCAACGATTTTACATAAAATGTCTATGTCTATACGTTAACTTTCATTTTCAATAGTCTACAAAGTATGACAAAGCAGTAATTCCCGGTTTAACGCGCAAATATGCAAATAAGCCTTTTTCTCGTCTTCTATTTTTGGAGAATTCTTGGGTTTTAAATTAAAATAGCTGATAGACGCTTTGGCCATTTGCCTCGAATTTTTCACACATTATTGACAAGGTGTTCCCCCTTCAAAATGCGTCCGGGCAGTTTATTACGGCGAGTGGAACAAAAATAACAAGTCCGCAATTAACATGGATATATAAATTATGCAAAAATAGAAAAGAGTGAACTTTGAGGTCATGCTGTGCGACTTTGAAAGCCGTTAGAGAGATGAGTGGACGCATTTGAATTAGTAGTATACCAAGGTATCCAGTGATGTAATTTTACCCACAAACGGACTTGAAGTTTTTAAGCTAATTTTTTTTAAACCACTTTTGTCCAAAAAAGCATATTTTTGACCCAAAATCAAAAACGCATTCTGGATATTTAAAATAAAGACAAGTTTTACAAAGTTTGTATAATAAGCTTTCAGAAAATATATAACATGTTGGATATATAATACCATCTTCATTGTCTAATTACTCAATTAAAAAGCAAGCCAAATAAACTGCATCTCTACCTTAAATAATTTATTACGGGGTAAGTCATATTTACTATATCCTATTAAGAAATAGTACTAGTCTTCAATTTCATTGTCTGTGCAAAGTTTACATATTCTTACATTTCTAGGGATTTTCTTTTGCCCGCCAGTCTCAATGAGTATTTATGGTCAATTTATGGCCAGATAGCGGGTTCCTCGCATGATACTGCTCAGTAAACGGCATGCACACGACGGGATTGTTATAAACTACTAGCTGTCATCAATACCTTTTAAATTATATTAAAGGAATAAAAGGATTTTTTCTGGCAATACTCGGGTGCCCGGAGAACAGAGGATTAGATCAGACGGAGAAGGAAATACTAATTCAAATACGGCTTCTAACATAACCTAACCTATGTTGATGTCAACAATCCCTTGTTAACTCCCGCACGTAATACATACGTTGTAGCAATGGGCAGGATGTGTTGGAACGGCAGAGGACTAACGGTTGATAGCTTGAATGACTCTTAAAACCAAAGGACAATCAAAACTGTGGGGAGATTGCTATATCACTAACTTTGTATACAAGATTTCACAAGCTCATAATTTACGGCCTAAGAGAGGCTCTTGTTTAATGTACCTGTATAATGATGTAATCAGAGTATTGGGTAGGTTAATATAGTAGCAGTGGTTTGTTTGCATGGTGACATGCAAAATTAATGGATGGCAACGACTAAATAGTAAACATGTGGAAAAAATTGTTGGTATTTTGCTGAGCAAAAAAAAAACAATTACAAAAATTGTACTGTAAAAGGAGCGGAAAACATTGATTCCTGTAGCGTCAACTCGGGAAACTAAAGTTCATAATTCAGACAAATATTGGTTATAACCCCGTTTCCCCAAGTTGTACTTTACAAACAACTTATCACATGGAATAACTTGACACAAATTCAAGAAATTGTCAAATGTGTTCCCCTTTCAACACCTCCGTCGTAGTACTTGCGTGCATCGACTGCATCAGCTGGTTCCACGTACTACCATGCGTAAAACGAAGAGCGCCACCAACACAGTTTGTGCAAAATGTTTCCCACTTGTGCAAAAGTAACTTGATAAATGAACAATGTTCCCAAAACAGTGTTGCAAGTTACATCAATGCTATAATAATACTTGATTAATAATATTTCATATATTCGTTTTAATTATTCTGACTTACACATATTTTATCCTAAATCTCGTAGAACACCGCCCTTTAAATACATTATATGTATGCTATTTTTGCAAAAGAAGTTTCATCGGCCGATACTGCAAATAAAAAGTATTCCAAAATATTTCATAATATAAACAACTGTAACGATGATCGCGGCACGACATACCCGTTCCTAGCTCTATCAAAATGTTCCATCTAAGAGAAAGAGCCCTGTTGATGAATGAGTTTCACTAAGCAGCATTTTTCGCTCATTTGCAGGCCAAATTTCCTTAGAATATGGTCGATATTATGAGCTCGGGTGATAGACATCCGTCAAATTTTGTCCCATGGGGTGGAGACCAGATCAAATAAGATAAGATATTTTTTTATTACTACCATAAAGAATAAATACATTTCTAGTTTGGTTAAAAACTGTCAGATATAAACACTAAAAAATAAACATTTTTGAAAATTTCCAGTATTTTTTGAACCGTTACAGTTGTATGTATAAGTTGTAAAACTGTGTTCTAATTTATTTCAACGCTGGTGTCAATGTGTGTGTACAGGTGTCATATTTCAGTCACATACTAGTATTCGGGACAGGTAAATCGTTAGCAACTTAGATGGAGCAATGTGGTATGTGTAAACATACTATTAATAAATATGCAGATTAGATCGCCATTGCAACCAATCACTATGCTTCTGTTCTGTCAGCTGACAAGGTTGGAATGTCAAGTATGAATATTACGAAAGCACACTTCACGAGTGTTGTTGGCATTATTTCAAGTTACCCGCGCATATCTGATCGTACGTTATTAATTTGGGTGTTTTGACCACACACTGAAGTCGCGTGCAAGTTTGAACACGTGGGGATTTATAGTAAAGAATCGATGAAACCAGAATAGTTTTCGATTGCTTGTTGTTGTTGCCGCCGAAGAATACTTCGTCTGCTAAAGTGTGCTGTGCACTCAGTCGACATCCATCGTGAATGGGCGATCTGTTTTAGACGTGCCGTAACACTTTAAAAACACAACATGTCATATGAACTGAAATCCGATGTATGGGACCCTTCTTCTAGGTGTACCACCGACTTAGCGGATCACAATATTGACGACGCTCTGATCGAGTCACAGAGGTGGATCGAGGTAAGTTGTTGACACCATGCACGTCCTCACAACTCCCGAAACATGTACCCTGCTTCGCGTCAGTAGCCGGTACTGTCTCCGCCTTGATCAATAATTAACCCGCTCCGTTCCGGTGTGTTTCATTTTGTTATGTAATGAATATAAACATTTTATTAACGTTCCGGTTATTTAAACTTTGGTCGATTTGTCCTCAGATACTTGAACAGAATATAGAGTAACACTTCGTTATACAAAAATAACGTCAACAATTACATTACAATTGTTTTGCTGCCTGTACAAATTCAGATTACGTTTCAATAATGTGTTGTCGTTTCCCCTCACCGAAACGGAACTTGCCATCAGCCTCACAGTAACTGGGGAAAAATCATTGACGTTCTTGAAACTCCTTGTAACCAGTTTTACTTGTGGAGGCGTGCGCGTGTCTCTGCCACATGATGTACCTAGTCCGTGACCGAGATGAGTGGGCGGATGGCGTTCAAACAGGTGGTCATCACTGAGTTAAAAACAAAGCTTCAGTTTTGCGCCGATTTAACATCAAAACATTGCCATACATTAAAGATAATATTATAATTATTGGATGTAAACTTTGAATACTGCCATGGTAACACATACTGTCAAGTAGGATAAGTTGTTGTCACTGCTTCTCTTATCTGTAGTGTAATTATTTAAAAAAAAAGTTACTGTTATTATTAATTAAAGTTAACTGTCCTATATTTCTGAATTGACTTCTTGGCAGAGTAATTTCAATCTCACATTCCAGAGAAAGCGGTCTTGTTACTTTTCTTTTGTGCCCATGGCAGTGGCACAAAAACTCTTCCGTGCTTTGTTGGTGTTTCAAATTCAGTACAGCTTACTGCAAGTTACACAAGAACACATGCCATGTTTAGTGGTCCCTTGATAGTTAAACTTAATATTTAACAAAACAAACTCGAACAAAAGCGATTGCTATTCAAATTGATTGTTTGTGGGTCTTACATTGCTTCAGACAGCAGGGCAAACAGCTGATAAATAGAGGTGTGTTTTCGTTGTGCAGACCGGACGTTGACTTTTACTCGCTGTAATTGTCTGTTAGAGATGGTATGAAAAAATCAAGAAAGTGACACCACTGTTTTGTAAAATGGAATGGCTTTAGCCACAGTCGGGATTCTATATTAAAAAATAAATATCAAAAAACAATTCTAATTTATTTTTCTTTGTGGCATAACTGTATTTGTATGGTAACAATGATGTTAGTGTTCTTATCACTTTTGAGAAAAATGTCTTTTTATTCTGGTATTACCTCGATATGACATAAAGCCTGACCTTTCATGACCTGTGAGTCAGAAATGATTCATGTTACCATGGAAATTATCACCTTGTTCTAGAGGTCACATAATCCAATGTACAAAAATGCGACTATTTTTAAAAGTACCCGCAAAGCTGTTACCCTTTAACTCCATCATAATTATCTCGTAACATATGCGCTAATCATAACCAGTTTTAACGACAAGGTCACTTATTTTTAGACAAACGTAGATTATAATACTGTTACTCAAAGGAGGAAACATTATTTTAGTTAGTTAGATTAAATTGTAATATTTTGACGGATATTTATTTATTTACTAGTGTTTACTGCTAATGTAAATAATGTATGTCCTGGACCTTTTTCGTCACTGTAAGACTATTATACATTTAGCATAAAAAAACAATAGAATTTGCCATATCAGCACTCGTTCCAAAACATATCAGCACGTATCATTCAAATTTATAACTACGTTACCAACATAGATGCGTTAAAAGATTATTGATGTCATATTTCAACACTTTGCCATGTTAACATTTGGAAGCGCTTTTGCGCGATAGAAATATAATCCTGTCACTGAACAAAAACTTTTGCACATCGCTTAATGTTTTTCGCTGCCGTTTGGGCTACAATCTCATAAAATGATCACGACGAGCAGAAAAAATATGTACAATGATAAAGTTATCACTAGAATACGGTAAATATGTACTCGGGCAATATGTACGCTATGCACAGTCGATACAGTCGCCGTAATGCACTCATGTTTACGATATTCTTTTGATAACTTCATATTACGTTACCTACTTTATAATTCTCATTCTCATTCAAAATTAAATTTAATTTCTGTCGGTTTAATAATAAATTTAATAATGATATTGTGTCTCAGATCACAGTTTGTATGTGACAGCTATCGATTAGTCTGCTTCAACAGCTGAAATACCCATCATGCACCACCATGGGTCTACTTTTAAATAAATTCTCATAAATTATTACATCGCAGTATTATGCCAGCAAGCTCTTTTGTAGCGATTGGGGAAGCGCTAATGGGACATGACTACCTCCTCTCAAATAATAAAATAGGGTTATACATGTAAAATGAGAGGGAAGACTTTCATTCCCTGAGATAGTGCAGCATGGAATTGTGGGACATTATGTAAATGTTCACTATTAATTTGTCTCCAATGTTGACCATAAACTATTTTTTATTAACAAGAACACAAAGTCATTTAAATTTTATTTTCAGATACGAATGACCGCTTATTGCCTACCAGTCACTGTGCACGCACACGCATACAAAACGTAAACAAATACGACCTCCAATACGACCTATGCATTATATTGTTTGTTTATACAAAATTGAAATAGACCTTTGCTGGTCTAGCCTTTAACTGTTCTTTCCTGCCATGTTGTACTAATTTTGCAATTAATACAAAGAAATTGTCTTGTAAATACAAATTGGTAATACAAATCATGTGTATTACCACAGGGAACCCAGGAACTATAATCAACTGTAATACGCAGTCTCTATGAGCGTGGTGGGGGAAGGTATCGGCTGGTATCTAGTGTAAGAAATAGACAAGGGATGAAGGCTCCAGCCAGCTAACATTTTTTAAACTCGAAAAAACAGACGAAAAAAATAAAATCTAAAAATCTAAAAAAAGTACCAGGTTAAAGAATATTAGTTGCTCCTTCGAATTTCGCCAAAGCCTTACCTACATTTTACCGATATCTGCAGAATAAATCAAGAAAACTACACAAATTGACTCCATTTAGGAATTCCTAACGGTTAGTCCGAACGCACGACACAGTTGGAGGCGTGGCCTGTTTAGCATTTGTCAACAACCAATCACAAGACTGCTTACGAACCAGTTGAGCAAGGCTAACCGAGTCGTGACCTCGATGACTTTATTTTGTGTAGCAAATTTTATAGTAATATGAGAGGCAATGGGAATAAGACAATGTCATTGAATTATATTTAAGCAAAAAAAAGTGAAACATCAAATCAAATAAACTCGTTTGTTGGAAAATAATCAGTTTTTGTAAAAATAAAACGAAATGAACATTGTACATTCCGGAATGTAACAATAAATTGGACATATCTTTCTCCTGTTTCGTCAACATGCTGAAGACATTGTATAACGTATTGAGGAAAAAGCGGATATTTCACTATAATGTGTGTATTAATATCCGATATATTCCATAATGCTGTCGTTTACAGTCTGGTAAGCTCATATCCCCTCTGACAAAATCACTGAATTATTAATCTGTTATGAACAATGATAAGAATTTTATTTTTCTATTGCTATTACACAATTATTGTGAATAAGAATTGATTTGTAGTGTAGAGTGTTAAAAATGAAATGAAAATTGGCAACTTTTGGTTGAAATAAATCACTGTTTGAGAGTTCAGACTCAATGAGATACATTTCAACCAAATACTAAAATGTAAAAAAAAATTTTTTTTTTAACATTATCAAATCTTGATTCCTTATCAGTCGTGTAGTTTTATTGAAATTAATTGGAGATAACATTTTATGATTAACGGACTATTAAACAATTACTACACACTAGATTTAACCTAGTTTGTAGTCATGGTGAACCCCTCCCCTCTTCAAATTCTTTCTGCAGATAGAATGTCAAGTCTTGAATTTCCGTCATTGCACTATTTTGCTACTTGCCCCCCCCCTTCATTCGGGTGATGTTCCTGAAAGTATGTTTACTGCAAAAAGTGTCACCAATCTTTACAGAGTAGTTTAAAATATGTAATCCTGTTATAGGGTTAGAAAATGCATGGCAACAATGACAGTGTAGTAGATTTAATGAAAATAAATTGCAAACTATTGTTGTACTATGTAACATATTTTATTTTGACCTTTAACCCTGCTGGGCATTTTATTATTCAACACCGTAGTACAGTTTTCTATAAATCTTTTCAGTTCTAAGGTTCACTTGCTTGCATACCTTTCCACTCTACTAAAACTCTGTACAGTCAGTATCATAATCAATTGAAATTGCAAGGAAAAAAATCTGTTTTTAAAATGTAGAGCAATTAGTACTAGTACCATTACAAATAAGTTTTTGAATTTTTTTTTTTTATATGCAGTACTTCTATTTTGAGATTGTTTAGGTGCTGTTTAGGGAGTGTTAAAATTTCATGTAAACAGACGATGTACATTACACTTGTTTTTTATGTTTACTATATATGGAACATAACACAGATTTTAGTTCCCCCTATAGTATTTTGTACATAGACATTACATAATTAGGAGTCTGAACGAATTGATTTTGTCAAGATTGCTGGCTGGTTAATAATGATTGTGATGAAATCAGTTTGAAAAATGAAAAATAAATGTACAGTATTAAACACAATTCTCCAGCTGAGTGATTACTATGCCTAGATGACACTCATCCGATTGGAGTAGTCAATGCATGCATATTTATTAAAATCAAGAAATAAGCCATGTGAAACGAAAGGAAGGAAAAATATTGACGTCATGACTGCAATTTTAATAACTATCGGTAAATGCTTTTGAAATTTGACACAACAGCAAGTAATTTACATTTTGCAATGTGTTCAACTGAATCTTTACAGGGTTAGTGATCTTTTGCTATTTATGATCGTTAATATTTTCAGCATGAAAAAAATTATTTGTGTCAGTGTTTGATATGCCTTGTCAAGTTTTCATCATACATGTCTAGAGGGATAGAGAGAATACCCCATGTTAAATCCTGTTTGTATAAATCACCTAAAAATAAGTTGCTATATGTCTCAGTGACTTCAACAGTATGGGGTTTCCCATTTTGAACTATGGGTGTGAGTAATACTTTAATGATAATGAAGGCCCCCAAAAAATATAAATTTGTATAATGGCTGCACATGGCCAAAAAAATATGTTATATACATGAATCAAATTTTACAAAAATAATTCCTTCAGTTTACAAATGGGTAACCCCTAACTGCAGTTTCTATGTAAACAGTTGACAAATTTGAGTAGAGTAATATTGTAGGGACCCCCCCCCCCCCCCTCAAATACATACACGCCATTATATTAAGTTTCAAACTAAATATTTTCAGTTTTTTTTTTGTTTTTCAAAAATGTTACATAATACACTAATTGTCATGGCAAGGTGACCTTACAGTACTCTGTGTTGGATGCGGGTAAACAAATTGTTGTTATTGTCGATGTGTTACCTGGAAGTGGTGGGATCGGTTACTGACCACATCAAAATTCCACACGCTGCTCAATAGTGTTTAGTCAAGCAAGAAATTTGCCTTAAAACCTATGTTTAAATATAGGTTCAATTTATCACACTCTATGCTTTCAATAAGTTTAATGGCAAGCTTGCTTGTTTGTGAAATGGATACTTTGGTTTGACCTTTGCCCCTTGACAATGTGCTTGCTTTTGGCAATTGAGGGATGATGTATGTTCTCCGATTGTTATTGAGATGGTGTTTTAAATCAATCTCAATTTCCTGAAAAATTTTATTTTTTAGACCAAATATACAGAGAATCTAAATGTCAATCATAATCAATAATTTAGTCAATTTTATTATTGACTTACTGAGTATTTGTATTTGTGCCAAATTCACATTATTTATTTTATTTTTATTGAATAAAATATTCCTGATAAGTGTTTTTCTAAACAGACTGCGTTTTCTAAATGAATTTTTTTTCTTTCTAAAAAAAAACTATTTGAGACATTTTGTTGACTGGAACTGTTCCAGTTTTAGATTTAGAAAGCAAATGATTTTTCTTGTTGTTGATACCTCCTCCTCCTTACAATTCAGTTTACTATCCCTTAAGTATATATTTAAATACAAGCTTCCTGCAAGTGTAGTTTAAAGGAGTTTCCGTTGTATTGAAACTACCAGTATTCAAGCTACAATACTTTGTCCATCCTCCAACCACCTGTTGAGTCACTGTGAACTGTCACGTTTTGTGGTGGCATTGTCTGTCACTCACTTGCCAGTAATGCTTTTGCTTGGCTTCTATAAACTCTTCGTCAGTACCCCTTTGCAAATTTCTTTGCATTTTTAAATTTTTTTTACAGTCGTTGGAAAAGCAGAAATGTAAATTAAAGTATACGGGTGTAAGTTTCGGTAGCACATTTTAATTTCTCTACACAAATCTGACGAACTACCGGGGGTACATGATTTTGGTTTGAAATTGACAATAAAAAACAATGTAACTTTAGCCAATGCAACTAAAACTATTACATTTGTAATAGAAGGTCAGACTTGTAATTATTTTATTAATTGTATTCAAAAATCCTTTTAATCGTATTATGGCAATTTAATGTGTTACCTCAGTATAAACCAGGCCTGGTCTAACATAATAACTTATGGCCCTCAACCAATATTGTCACAAATTAGCATCTATTAGTGAACCAATCTCAACCAGCTTTTTTGGTCTTCCTATTACCGGGGTAAGTCTGGAATTCTTATCCGGAGTAGGAGTAAATTTTTTTTATTGGCTTATTTTTGGGAGTGAAAAATCCTAGATAGGATTTTATAAACCTACCACAACAGCCACCAGTCGCCTTGCCAACAGTGCATGCATGCAAACATATGACGTCTGCGAGGAAGTGACGTTTATTACACGACGAATTTGCTCTAAAATGGAATGTAGAAAATTATTTTGCATGTCAAAATACAATTTTATATTTTACTATGGGTGTTTTCTAATTGGAGTCGTCAATGTAATCCTTAATTATCATTGCCTTGGTGATTATAGCAACAACTGTTGCCATGGATTAAATTACATGCCACATTAATTATCATAAAAATAAGTCAACTTAAAAATGTTGTCTTCATTTTCCCATTAGAATAAAATATCTGATGCTGAACCAATATTATATTGGAAGTATCTCATTACTTCCTCTGTAATATTCAAATGACCTTGTTTTTATTATTTTATTTTTAGTTTATGATAATTATTTGAATATATTTAGTATGAGCAAAGTTACTGGGTGTCTGAATTTTATATTATACCATATTTGTAATCCATGCTCAATTTCAATGTTATTCCCATATTTAGCCATATTAGCGTAAGAAAAAAACAACAAAATGATTGACCTTTTGAACCGATGAAATGTTGAATGCAAAATAATACATAAGACAAGATAACTTCGTTATTACCACTGTGTAGAAAAATTAGACATTTTTATTTCTATGTGTTTAAAGTTACACTTAGATCATTCTTAAATTGTGGCATTCGTCGTGCCGCGTCCTGTTCGATATGGGACTCATAGCGACGTATACAACGCGTGTAAAATACATTGTTTATTTACATGAAAATTCGAACACGCGCTACGCGACGACCATCACGATTTAAGCGTTATTGTGTGAAATATTTAATGGTATGAATTTGCACAAATTTGCGGAAAATATTTGATAATTCATCATTATGCTACAGTACGGTAGTTGGAAAGAGAATTATCTTTTTTAACCCAAACAAATCTTCAAACATTATGCAAGTTGTGCAAATTATTTGGCAAATGAAATCCAAACACACAATCAGATGGGAAGTAGAAACAATCACTATTTGGACACTGAAAATCATTGAAAATTGAGGGTTTAGTAAATATTTCCAGCAAAACAATATTTCACACAATAATCCTAAGACTATAATACAGCTGTATCAATTCCACAGGGTTCATAGCGTTGGGGAAAATCCTTTGAAAGTTTTTGGATTTTTTGAGGTCTGGGACGTCTTTGAGTTGTCTTTAAATTACAGGAAAATTGAAAAAAATCTTTGAAAAGTCTTTAAATTTCTTCATAGTTATTAATTCATTTTCGAAAGGCCTGTTTTCTCCAGGGAACTACCATATCCTCAGAACTTTGATGAGCTTTGGTGATGATGTTGGCCTGAATTAAGGGTCAAAATGTCTTGGGAAAAATCCAAGAAAGCTTGGGAAAAGGTCTGGAAAAGTCTTGGAAATCATTAGGCTCTTGGTGCTATGGACCCTGATTCCAGTTATTGCAACTTTACCATACAATGTGTATCATATCTGCAATGTCTTATGTTTAAGCTGCAACTTTTTTTTCGCAGTATTCATTCCATCCCACTTGTTATCTTTTTATCTCGTTGTTTTTTGACCCGGTGTTATTTTTTGACCCAGGGTTTACAAATATCACTGGCACACAGAGTGCAACTTGGAATCCTGACTCGGTGTTATTTTTTGACCCAGGGTTTACAAATATCACTGGCACACAGAGTGCAACTTGGAATCCTGAGATAACACTTTGTAGTATAAACTCGTGTAATCATAAGGGATATTGACAACGGAACTATTCAGACTCGCAATATTTCACTTTGTTTTGAAAAAGAAACATCGCAAAAAGTGGAGTTGGCTATTTTTACAGAGTTCCAGTTGTCAAAATAAACAGAAATAATAATCGTTTTGCCTTTGTATGTGATGACAGAAAATTATAACACGAAAACATTTATTTACAAAATATTTGCGTCTCGGTTTAATAGAAGGTTGTCACTTACTGAAATATTACATCATTTTCCTGGAATCATGTTAAGTGTCAATGCAATGGCATGTCCCATCATAGAAGTCACGGGTAATTTCTCAGTTCTTCTGCCGATGTACAAAAAATAACCCAGGAGAGTAATTCACGTCCAAACAGTCTGGTCGTTGACAGATAAACAGTGCCTATGGTTATGTTCTCAATATATATTCCCTTACTCTAACTAGGTTATGCAGGTTTTTTTCAGCGTGTGGACCATCACCTTGCTGAAAGCATATCATTTAAATGTCAGGCCATCAAAGTAGAAAAAAACAAAAATCATTTTTATAACAGATATATTCCAAAAACAACAATCTATGCCATTAAAGTTCTGATTATTATGTGACCATTCATATCACAGGACCCAAACGAAAGTGACGTGGATTTTCAACAACAAATGCAGAGATAGTGTTTGACACATGAATACTTGTATATGTTCAAAACAAAGTCCTAACAAAAGAAATTGTAATTGTAAAAGCCATATCACAGCTGAACGAAGAAAAATATTAGGGAATACTGTAAAATAATTTTTGCTATTTTCGTCAAAGGAATGATTCAGTGAAAATAAAATTTTGCTAATATACCTTTTTTTCTATATTTTACATTCAACTCGCCAAAAATCAGTGAAAATAAATACCATACAAAACACCTCAAAAGTCTTTTCAGCGAAAATTAATCCAGCTGAAATAAAGTATTTTACAGTATATATATAATGATACCAATACATATATGACAGAAAGCATTGTTTTAAACATCTTTGAATTATGATTAATGTATTCGTATCACATTAAGTAGGAACACTGAACTATTTTGTCACCAGCATTATAAACTCACATTGCTTAGCTGTACCTTTGTTTGTTAAATTGTCATTGAACAATAAATTATTTATTTATTTGAGGATTCTATCACTAAGCAATTTAATACTCTCATGTTTATTTTGAGAACTCATTAACGCTCAGGCGTAACCTCACATGGTAACCGCTTCTGTCCAATATGGACACATTCCATTGAATTGACGCATATACAATTCACGGAGTAATAAATTATTTAATGTACTACGGTAAACTATTTAAGGTAAATAACTGTAAATACAGCACAAACCTGTTTATTAAGCGATGGTAAGCGTACTGAAGTGGTTATTAAAAACTAGTTTGAAGCGAAAACTATCACGATAGTGACAACAAGTTAACATTTATGCAAGGTACTTTGCAGTGATATCAAAATTGAAATCTTTGCCTTTACTCTGATTAACTATTCGGTAACTACTCCGATTAAATCTGGGCTTTCACTGAATTGTACATACAATTGAAAAAGGGTAACAAAAAAATGGCAAATATTTTTTATGTACATACTTACGTAAATTTTTGTAATTCACTTTCAGATTTATATTAAATTTTGGAAAAAATATATCATTTCACTAAATTTACTAATGACAGTACCGGTAACTCAAAAAACTGTTGTTTTGGTTGATGTACTACATTATATCTGACTTTAATAATCAACAATGGTGGATCTTCTTCTTAGCATGGGTAGTTTTACATAAAGTCTATTTGTTCAATTACTCAAGTGTTCAATTTACACTCCAGCAGTCCATTGGTCCTCTGTTTGTATATACCTCTCACAATAGGTTTACCAAGTATTATGACTGAGTTTTAGAATCTTAATAAATTTGTCACCCAGCCAGTTTTAATAGTATATTGAACCTGTATATGTGGGGGATGTTGAACTGTTGTCCGTTATTGTGATTGAGGAAATGGAGGAAAAGGCAATTATTCTTTGTATATAGACATGCACCCTATACACACCTTGTTGGTCAGTTTAAATTGTTTGAAGGACAATACAGGGTGTGAACGGCTAAAAATGCAGTTGTATTATATAGAATAATTGTTCAAGTACTTTTTAAATATTGTGAATGCCAGTTAAATTCGCACTGGTCGTGAAAAGCATGAAAAGATACATGTCCGCAAGATTTGATAATAATTAATAAATGAAACGCATTGTGGTACCCATGATGCATCTCACAGTTCTTACCTACGGTATGTGTACATTGGAATGGATTATTTCTTTGCCAAAAATAGATGAGAAATATTCATATAACAGTACATCCATTGTAAACATTTCTGATATTCTAGTATATTTTTTTTTTAATTTAAAAAAAAATACACATCTTTGGTTTCATAGATAGGAAGTGTGAATGCTGCTCTGCTAATTTCACACTCGCTACGTGAGTTTGGTTTTGTACAGTAATTCTATGCTTAGTAGAGTGAATATTGTGCTACTAACACTGCACTAATTATTACCTAATATAAGTGTGCCATGCGATACTAGTCTCCAGCATTTAATGCCACTTGATGTGACAAGGCTGTGTGACCAATTCCTTATCATAATGGCATTAGGGTAATTTAATGTACAATTCTGATGTCAACCCGGCCCAGGCGAACACATTCCAGTGTTTCCCAAAGCTTGCATCGTCAGTAAAGAAATTCTAGGTCTCCCCATTGAGTCTGGAGGGCAGGACACATTCACCCGGGGTAGGGGGTCGAGTCCAACAGTTAGAGTTGATTTACTGTATTGTTTCAAGGCCATCGATATGTGGATCAACAAGCTGCAACTTTTGTTGGCAACAAATGTTGATTCATGACCTTTCATTGAATTGACAGGTTGTTGTTTATGATACCTTGGTTACAGCTACAACAGTTACAGTCTCTGTGTGCTGGCTGCCCAGTTACCAGATCACTTAAATTTCACATGGATAAATAAATTAGATCATTTTAATTGACCTCATGTGTTGTTTATGAAACCTTAAAGCCACAATAGCTGTATCTATCAATAATTTTGTCATCAATTTTTATTCTTAATAAAACATTTTCTGTGTCAATGGTATCAATTTGCATATATACTGAGGTTATATATTAAATCACTTGCAAGTGAAAAAAAAAAGATGGCTGTGAGCGGCTGTACCCAGGTCTCCAGAGGGCGCCATTTATTGAAATTCAAGGAACCTCAGAAATTACGGTACAATATGACAACTTTAATACTGGGTGCCCTGGGCGAAATGTCAAATATGTTGCCATTGAGAGAGGGTAAGCCTCTCTCTGTTGTCTTCTCACTGATGACCTTATGTGACATATCCCATAATACTGTGTGTCATGTGTCGCATTTTTCTACGGTCTATACCACCTGACCTATTTCAACAAAATGGTGACTACTCAACTTTAAGTTTTCGTATCAAATTTTATGTAAATTTTGTCATGTATCCTTTCACTTTTCCCATGCATTCGTGTCTAAAACAATATTTCGGTGAGATTTGGTCATATTTATATTTAAACAAAAAAATGTTAAAAATCACAGTTTAGTGGAAGTTTTGAAAGCAAGCCATGCCAGCTTAAAGCGAGAGGGTCGTCACCTGTTAACGCGTGGGAATTGAGTCCCAATCGACGGTAACAACACACACTAAAAACGCAAAGGCTCGTGGGTAGATGCTTGTTTGTAAACAATGACACGCTATGACCATCTGACACATGCGCAGGTGACGACTCCCCCGCTTTAACTAAAGCTAGCAAAATGTTAGATCTGTTTGGACCATACTGTATATTGGTAACAGTATGGGCACTTTTGATATTGGTCAAGCTTATACATTAATATTCAATTCACTATTATCAAAATATTTCGTATTCAGGATTCACGTTGATTGCCTTAAAATACTCAATAAAAATGTTTTTAAAAAAAAAACTAGGTCATCATAGTCGTTCAATAGTATTCTCAAATTAATTGTAGTAAATGGTATTCGTAATAGCTTATTTTATTGACGGCATTGAGACCTGTGTGCCCGCTAAGCTGATATGACCTACCACTGACACACAAAGATTTGTTTTGCTAATTAATCATGCATTAAAATAGTGATTTTAAAAATAACACAACTTACTATAATTTTGTAATTTGATAAAAAGAAATTTACATTTCTTACACCAAGAGCAACACAGACTCTCACCTGTGATCTCATACGATCTCATCTTGACTATTGAAATAGCTTATTAGTCGATTATTTGATTAAGAAATTTCAACAAGTTCAGAATTCAGCAGCTCGTCTTGTCTGCAAGCGAGATTTATCTTCTCACATTTCACCACTTTTAAAATCGCTTCACTGGCTGCCTGTTAACAGACGTAAATAATATAGAATTTCAAGTTTGTGCTACTTTATCAATAAGTAACACTGGCCCATGATACCTGTCAGGTCTTCAACATAAATACCATCCCGCTAGACATTTGTGTTCGTCATCAGACGATCGTATATTAACAAAAGCACGCACTACTAAATCATTTGATGAAAGTGCATCACAATATTCAGGTCCAAACATTTGGAATTGCATACCCTTCTCAATCCGCCATTCAGTCTCGCATTCCTCATTCAAGAGAGCACTAAAAACATATCACTGTAGTCAATTTCAATTTGTTTTTCTTTTCTATAGTTCTTGTGATTTTTTATTGATACTCTTTTACATTATGTAATGCGCATAGAGCTCATTTTAGGAGAATATGCGCATGATAAAGTCATCTAAATAATAATAATAATAAACAAAATAAGTGTAATAGGAAGAAAATTCAGAGCCACATTTTTGTTTGTCTTTATACAGTATACAATGTTTTTCTTCTTCTTGAAGACCGACTTTTCCAGCAGTCAACAAGCTGACTCAAATTAATTTTGGGGTAATTTCATTTTAACTCAGGATCTCTACAAAATCTGTCCTGTTAGAGGGCGCACTGAATGAGAGTGAGCTCTCTGGAGACATACAGTAATTACATGTAGGTATCTGTACATTGTGTGAAAATGTTTTGTTTTTCTGAAACTAGTGAAATGGATATGTGTTTCTCTTGAAAATTTGCTTTTTTGAATTTTTTCATTCAAAACAGACGTACGGAAAACATACTGAAGTTGCAGACATCCTGTCGATTGTTATATAGTGATCAGCAAACTGGTGTGCCTTAGTGTTGTCTTTCACAAAAGAAATTAGTCTGAAGGCAGGTATATAATGGCCTTCAAAATTGAATGCTTCTAAGTCAATTTTGTCACAGTCATTGCTTGGTATGTGGTGCATAAACATATACTCAAAATGTGTAAAGGACATTTATTTGTTTCCTTTGCAGAAAATTTGAACAGACGTGAAAACAGTGGTGATTTTTTAAGTTAGATTAAGTTATTATGTGTTAACACTTTGATATGTTTTAATGGATGGCCACATTCACTTATGCAGAGTCTGAGAAGCCTGATTTGTTTGCATAAATTTCATATGCATATTAGATCCAATTAATACAGAGGGGTGGATGTTGAGATCTGTGTGCATCTGCTGGAATCAGTGTAACTGTAACAATTGCCAAGCTTGAGCTGAAATGTTACTCCGATCGTGACAGACCCATGCAGTTTAGGTACGTTTCATGACCCATATGTTGACCTATAGGTGTGACCAATCTCACAGAGGCGCATGATAAATTCTAAGTATGAACATTTACTAAAGACCTTGGTTATATAATGCTGTCAGTCGTTGACCTGTGATGTCCTCTGTGTCACTAATGCCTTAGCGAATTCATTGGGCCGAAATTTAATAGTGTAATAGTTCAACCTTTGTCTAAAGGTGGCATTCCAACCAGTCATGCATGGTCGAGCTATACCTCCAGGTTATTTGTGTGATTTCTGAACTCTTGCGATGACATTATTTGTGTTCTTCTTGACAAACCAATCAATGGTTGTTGTATTTGTCAGTGATACCTTTAGGGCATTATGTTACCGCTCCACTAATTGCGGTCACCGCAAAATGTGAAATTTGATGTCTGCTTTGTTTTCGGACTACTTTTAAGTAGTTAAGTTAAGTTTAAGTTTTCTTTACCTTTACTTAATTTATGTAATATATATATATGTATGTGATATATCATGTTATTATATATCTGTCATCTTAACGCCATAAGTTTGTGTGTCGTTATTTTGCTGCATTTTACAGGGGTATTTTCATCATACAATATTAGGAAATGTAAATTCCAAATATGGAATAATTATACACGTAAGCGTCCTCTAATAATAAAAACAAACATGGTTGCCACCAGGGTTTGACCGGTCTCCACACAAAGAAGTTCTCTGATTTTGTTCTGAACATTTTGGATTTCAGCATTTCCATGATGTATCCTTGGAAGGAAAAGATGTATACCGAGTAGTAATATGGTTATTATGATGATACCTCAAAATATGCCTTCAGACAGTACACCGTCTTATAGACCTCTGCTGCGCGCCGGCCAATACTCTCGCTGTACTGTCTTTGTGCATACTTTGAGGTATCATTGTAATAACCTTATATTACAAGGATGAAGAAAAATGAAATAATAATTTGAGGTCACCGTACTCTATTCAAAAATCGATCAACAAAATACAGTGAAAATAGCAAGTTTTGTCTGTTTTAGGACATTTTACCATTTGATATATCCCAAAATATTGTTCATTGACATATGGTGAAAAAAAAGATATATACAATGTAGTATCTTACATGGTATTTATGGAAGTCTACCAGAAGTCTAGAAATATTTGTAGTGGGTTAATTTTACGAGGAAATGTGTATTCATTTTGGTCTTTGGAGAACGCTGCTTAAAATGTCATTTTACGCGTTTTCTACCGTATTCTACCATTTTTCTCGACATTGACAATGAAAAGTTTACTCCTGTTGACTAATACTACAACTAATAACTGTAGATAGATTTGGACACAAAATATTGTCACTGCTGCACATATATGCTCGAAAATTATTCCCACATGCCAAAAACCCTGAGTAGCATTCTACTTTGTATAAATTCAGAACATGTGTAGGTGAAATGAACTCCATGTGTGCCTGCATGAACACTATTGAAAAAAAAAAATGTTACCAAATGGAATTCAAACAAGAAATATACTGGGAGTTAAACCAAAACGATCACCAACATCTAGACAAGCCACAGTTATAGTGTTAATACATTATTTCCAGCAATTTACAAAATTATATTTTAGTCACAAGACCCCAGTATAGCTTCAAGAATTATTTCAGAGATGCTGCCAATACATTATTTACCATATTTGTTCTATTAGTAACGCATGTGCTTACATAAAGTACATAGAATTTTCCTATGTTCCTGTGTTTCCTATGTTTTAATGGTTCAATATAAAACAAATGCAAATTTTGGTTCATATGTTTTTATTATATTAAAGTTTATTTATTTAATTTAACACTTTATTTAAAGAGAGAGGGCCAATATACAATAAAGTAATTTTCTTGGGCCCTCTCTGTAGGAACAAAATACAAAATATACACTCTATAGGCTTGAGTCATTTACAGCAAATTTGATAGATATATTTTGTAGGTTTTCTTAAAAATGCCTAATGAAGCTGAATTTCTGATATTGGATGGTAAGTTATTCCATAGGGTTACCCCTCTATACTGAAATGCCCTCTGGCCCATGGACATAAATGTTTTCCATTTAGTAATGCATAAATAATTGTGATTTCAATATTTAAAATACAGCAAATACGATAATGCCTGTGTATTATTCTATGCATGGTGTAGTTTTCTCTGAGATGCAACGTTGCTGACTGTGTTCTATATTCTCAATCCTACCTTTGTAAACAATAAATTACATTATTGTCAACTGGAAAAAAAACATAAATAAAGTTTGTACAAATATTTAAACCATACCATGATGCTCGTAGCAATGAGTGTTGCCAAGTAAGGAAATCAGTGTTTTGGAAAATAAAATATTGATCTGATCAACAATACATTTACCCACAAAATAAAACAAAAAAACAACTCAAAAATATTTTTGTGTCCATATTTAAATATTAGAAACACATTGGATAAAAAAAGGTGTAAATTAAGCCAGACCAAAAGGTGAAAGGACATGTGGTTGTCTAATTAACAAAACAGATTTATGGAGCTTTTGTTTTCTGAGATGGGGGAGGGAGGGTGTGTCCTCTGGGGATGGACACAACTACTATGGAATAAAATAGTTTGTTTATTATTTATCTGCGACATAAATCTACAAACTATTATAAGGTATTGACCTCTTGACCCCGGCATGCCAGAACTTTTTATTACCGAATTACAGGGTTATAGCCAGAAAATTGAAACAGTCTGTCTAAAAACTTTATCGAAGTTACTAGTCTGTAGCGATAGAATTATAGTCAATATTTTGTTGATTATTGATGGTTATTTATACAAAGAAAATGAAATTTTCAATGAAAATTGGACAGGTTTTTAAAGATTTTGCCTGTCAAATGAAAATTTGTCTCTCAACTCTCTGTCTATAATGGTGGAGTGCCTGTCTACAAAAATGGTAGGCAGACAGGTGGTGGGCTAAAAGCCTGCTGAGTTATATCGCTGTTGGCTTCTGTTTATCGAATTTCTCATCCTAATGAATAGAAACAAAATAAACTTATTTACTCTCAACACATGATGAAAATCAAGTAAAAAGGCTTTTTCAATTCCTATGAATTGTCCCCTGAGAGTTGTTGAATCTTTCCAGTTTCCTTTTCCTGTGAATACTAAATCATTAACGTAACAAAAGCATTCCAGACTTGATATTTAAAGTTTATTGGTGGGATTTGATTGTCTTTATTATTGGTATGATGTAAATTTCTAATGTACTTAGCTTTGTTTTCGCATTCCTCCGCACTCATTACAGTGTTTATTATTTTATTATGTGTATTAAAGATAGGTGGATAAAAAAAAAAAAAATTGGGGTTCGCTCTGATTTTATTACAGGTAGTCAGTCACTTTTACGAGGACAGGCTTTCATATGCATTCTTTCCATCAAAACATTGATGCCACTATTAGGAATGCTACTTATGGGGGGGGGGGGGGGGGGTCAATACACCACGACCTGTTCTAACCTATATGGGTCTCATAACGACATACACAACACATGTAAATTACATGTGTTTGTTTACGTGAAATTTGAATATGCGGTGTGTGACAATCATCGCCCTTTTAATAATCTATTATCTATGTTTTGCTAATATATAAATTCAACAAAAATTAGTTTATTTGAGCAAAAACATCTCTCAGGATTCAACCATTCAGTGCACACATTATGTTTTAATCCAAGAAAATATCAATTATATTTGTTGATGGACTAATTGCAAGACAAAGTCCATGCCAACTTATTATTAATAGTACCGGTAAGACATGAACTAGAAGAATTTGAACAAATTTGATAAATCATGTTTTTGAAAACGGGTTACAGAACTGCGTGAAGTTACCAGTTAATTGACAGGACAATGTTCTTTGTCCCTCAATACAATTAATGATGATACAATATTTTTATTTGTTAATTTTCAAACATCATTTAATTTTATTTGTTTGCCAATCAGTGTAGTTTATTGTGTCTTTTGTTTACACGCGTTATATACGTCACTATCACTTGAAGTAGCAATTTTTTTTAGCGGTTTTGCTTTTCCATTCTTGCTAGAAGCAGTTATTGCAAAGGCTTTAATAACAAATGTTGGTAGGTTTGGTATTTCTACTAGGATATGCTACTAACTAATAAAAAGATGAATATTTTAATTCGCCATTTGAATAATTTTATTAATTCTGCATTAAATAGTTTGTTGGCATGACTGTGGGCGTTTGAATAGTAGCGTTCACACAGCGTTTCTTAGCATGGGCTAGGAGGTCGAACACCTTAGCCTATGCTAAGAAAACGTGTATGAACGCTTAGCACAGGCTTAGAAATGATAAGTACAGATTAAATCTGGCCCTTTTTTTAAGACCCAGTCCAGATCCTGTGCAAGGGCTAACAAAGTGTGTGTGAACACTTAGCCTGGGCTAAGCGCTTAAAATGCCATTGTAATCAATGTTTATTTGAAAGAATCACTAATGTATTTATAACTATTCATTTTGCTATTTCTGACACAACTATCAACACGAACACAAAGATTGTTCTTGAGAAAAAATGAACTGACGACAAGACTCTGTGCTACTTCCTGTTATTCTACAATCTGTACTTTCTGAATTTCCTTTGGTAGAACGATCATGCATACCGTCCTAGTCACTGTACTAGTAATCATACCGGTAGTTAAAATGATTGAAGATTTTTGTATCATCTTCACAAGTTTGGGTGTTCCTTATAGCCCCCCCCCCCCTGTGATCACATTTGGTTTATCCTATATGCAAACATGTGACAGTAGATTAAATCTTAGCCCGCACTTCGTGTAGCGCGAACACTACTAATGTGTTCAAATTTTGTGTCAATAAACAATTTCTTGACCCACATGTGTATTTGTTGCTATATGTAGGATGGGACCCACATTGAATACATGTCATTATGGTTACAGATTAAATATTATAAGTCTAAACAGTCCACTTACTTGTGGGGGGTGGGGGGTGGAGTGCGACCGGCACTGACTGATACAGGTTTGAGAGCCCTAAAAAATGTTTTTGCAAAATTTATGTAAATAACTGTACCAGCATTAAACCTTATTTCAATATTGTAGTTTAATAAATCTTACCAATAAATACTGCTAGAAAAATCAGGATTTCTTATTTCACTGCTCTACATCAACTATGGAATCAGTTTATTAAGTGTGGTTGTAGAGGGCGCTGTTCACACCTTACACAGTGGTTTTAAATAATGTTTTGATTGCTATTGCAAAATGATGACAGCGTAGTAAATACATTTTCAAGTACAAAGTAACAACAATCGAAATATAAACTTGCCATGGGTCAAGCTGTTTTATACATAGATATATCGTTTGTATCAGATTTACACCGATAATGAGCTGACATTGTACTCACTTCATATATAGGAAATAAAACACAATTGTTGAAACCAATATGATTTGATACCCTTATAAATTTGATTTGTGATTACAATAACATTGTTCGTTTTGTTTTTATTTCAGAGTGTGACAGATAAAAAGTTTGCTAATGACGATTTCAGAGCTTCATTAGAAAATGGTGTCTTGCTGTGCGAGTAAGTATGTTTTTAATGAGAGGCAAATTATCAAAATCTAACCAAGTTCGTCACAAATTTGCATTTTGTAATTGAGTGAATCTTTTAAGTGTCATACTGTGTTTGTTCCACAAAAAAAATGCATCTCCAATAGAAGATTACATAAACCAAAGAATACATTTAATTTAAATACTGGAATATTAAAATATGACTTATTGTGACCATAGATGCACCACGGTTATTTACATAATTGCATCCACACCTGATAGAGCAAATATGGTATTGATTTGTAATTCCAGCATTCCTACCAAAGTATGCGTTAATTGTTAAACTGGAGTATGAACTATAGATTTTGTATCTCCAATTCGCATTTGGTTGTATTGACAGTGCATGTGTCTAATGAATTTATTAGTTTGTTTCTATTTTTTACAGATTAGTAACTGCAATTAAACCTGGTTCAATTAAGAAAATTAACAGATTACCTACTCCCTATGCTGGGCTGGTATGTATTTTTAGTTTTCACATATATTGTACAATTTTCACACCTTCCTCACTTCCCTGGGTGACCTTCCTTCCTTCTTTGAAACTTTACATTGTCTAGTCAAAAAATATTTGTTTAATCTTCAACATAGATACAATACCCTTAAAATTTTGAATACCAAAATCGATTTTTGTTGCCTTTTGTCATTTGTTTTGATCAAGATCCTTAGCAGACGGAAAATTACTAGTAAGACGTCTTGGTTCAAAATTGCAAAGGAATTATTGAACAAATGCAAGAAAATATGTAAAATGTTAATGCCAAAATGTAGGCTGGAAAATTATGGCGTTTCGAGCATTACTAATAAAAAGACAGATGACTATGATATTTATGTGAACAACAGCTTCAAATAAGAGCTTTTTTTATTTAAGAAAGAGATTAATTTTCAGTTGGATTATATAAGTACATGGCTTGTACTTTAGACTATGAGTAGAATGAGCCTGTAGTCATAGAAACCTAAACCTTTTCACCACCAGTTCCCTCTTTTCATCACAAAATAGTCCCATTTATAGTCTGCAGAAGATACAAGATTGGGACAAAAATAGCCAAATTATTTGAATAAAAACTAAAAAATTTACACAAATTTTTTATGTTGGCTCCAAAATTCGAGTTCATTTCCAGAAATATTGAAACATATAAGAAAAAATGGCAAAATAATTTGTGCGAGAAAGTCTGGTGCTGAAAAGGCTAAAAGCAGAACTGAGGTGAATTGTGGTTTCTGAGACCCCCCCCCCAACCCAATTCACTCATCCCTAAATCTTAAATCCAGTCGTGTTTATTTTAAAGATATAATCACCTATGCATTGGAGCATGATATGCTTCCATGCTGCTTGATATCCCTTATTCCAATCTGCTTTATTTTGACTGTGCTGGCAAAATATACAACTGTCTGGTAACAAGTATACCATAGAACCCTGAAACTATTGATTGACAACTACGTGACTGACATTAGGCACGTACTGAAAAAATAATTTTTGTTTGTTTCACATCTCCATTATTTCAAATTTAGTTTCCTATTTTTATTTTTCTTAGTTGGTGTTTTATTAGTTATTATTTTTGTTAATTATTCTTCAATTGTTTTTTTATTTCGGTAAGATGTTTTTTTTTTGCTTCTTTTTGCTCTGGTTTATTACCAATGTTATGCTTGTATACTGCTAGTAACTTCTAACAGTTAATTCTTAGCAACAGGAGAATTTCCTGAAATATGTTTCTTCTTGTCAGTTTCCATAGAAACAAACACTTCAGGTTTGTCTGCTAATGTATAAATTTGAGATTTAAATTAATAAATCTTTCCAAAAAAAATTACAGCTGAAGCGTTTTTTTTTTTTGTCTTGATAATGTTTTTTTCATTAGACACATTGTGTATATAATTCAACAAATTTGAATTTAATATTTTTTTGTTGCAAAATTTAATGTTTATAAAGATGGGCTTTACAACTTTCCTTGAGAATATATTGGACCACCAGACAAAAAATATATACTTTTTGAAAACAGCCATTAAAGTAAATATTCTAATTGAACGGTTGTTTCAAAATTATTTAAAGTTTCAGTCATGCAGCATACGGTCATTTTTGTGCACGCAAACAATGCATTATCTACGGCAATAGAAATACAGGTACCATTCTTGTCAGCATTTCAGTAACATTGGCATTTTTGCATTTTTGTATTAACGAGTAGTGGTTGTCGCATTGCGTCCTGTTCGATATAGGTCATATACAACAAGTGGTAAAGTACATTGTTCACACAAAATTTACGACCATACACCGCCCTTTTAATCATAGTATGAATTGCGGACCTAGCCGATAAAAATATACGCCTTTACATTTGGGCCTGGTATAAATACGAGAAAGCCAACTCAGATGTAATATTTAATTCAGATGTAAAATTTTAAAAGGGATCAACGAAATTGACAACTCCAGTAGAAAGATGTCATGCATCCATAAAAAGTAAATCTTCAAAAACTGTAAATTTATTTTTTACAATAGGCGATTTTTCGTTCATTGTCGCAAAAATCAAACAATTTGATTTTGAATTTGTTTTTTTGTAGATCAATGTCGAAATGCTGATCTTTCAAGTTGTTATGGGTATATTGCGTTAAGATGCCCTTACTTCATCAAAACTGATCATAGTCCATTATGTATAGCTCATCATTAAGCATGAAAATATCCGTAAAATATTTCCGCAAAATTTAGACCTCACTATGATAATTTGACCCATGATTGTCCTATTTTTACGTTTATTTCACGCATAACACAGGATCTCACAGGAAATAAGTGAGAATGAGATTACTTTATTTTATTTTTACTCCCAAATGAGAAAAGTTAACTTCTACAAAATCTCATGTTTTCCCCTAAAATTCGTGAACATAAAGTAGCACTATTATATTGGTACGTGTACGTGTATCGACCATCTTCAAATCCTATCAATAAAAAGCTTTTAATAAATTAAGCACTTCGTTTCCTTTTCTAATGTATTTTGGTTACTGTCTAGACAAGATACAAATGTTCTCTATTACGCCAGTCTTGTAGCTAGCTCTTATGGGTCTGCATCCTAAGTTGTTATCATTGTATGTGGATCTGGCCTTCATTAACTGAACCACTGTTTTAGAAAATTAACAATGAATTAATTAATTAATTAAAAAAACTTTTAGTGAAAATAAAATTTTCTTTTTTTGGGGTATTTGTGAATAAAAAAAATACAGTTTAAAAAACAATGTAAAAATAATTTGTTTCATTTGTTTTTAATTTGTTCAGGATTTCAGACAACCCCCCCCCCCTCCTCCCCTAATCTAACCCACCAGAGTTCTTGTGGTGAACCCCTACAAGCAAAGTTTCAAATTGAACTGTATCAGAAGTATGTGATAAGCAATCAGCTGATGTTTATAAAATAAACGCTATAATAATCCATAAAGCTACCGCCTTGTGATAAATGTTACGAATCTATTCCATTCTAATTAAATTGATGTACTAGGAAATTACTTGGGGTAATGAGGTAATTTTCAGTACAACTGTCAGGTAGCAATGGCTGCTGGCTGGATTGTATATGGTAAACAACAACGTGTCAATGCTGTAATCATATGTTGATAGGGCTATGAAAGTTGGAATTCATGGAATGTCACCCCTCTTGAATTAAAGAGGGTGATCCCATTAAGAGGGGCAAGTACGGCCGATACTGATTCAATTGTTCCTTGTCATGATTGGTAAACATTATTTGGAGTTTACACGAGTCACAATTGAGATACATGTGAATCTGCTATTACAGCTTATCTGTTCAAAGTCCCTCCCAAATGTAATAGTCGGAATCCCCTTGCAATTCAAATGGTATGGCCCCATTTGTTATGAGGTATAAGCTGTGGATAGATATGCAAATGAACAGTTGGTGCATCACTGCAGCCATAGGACTTCCCTATCGTATCCCTCTTGGTCTAGGCGTATCTACAGTTTTGAGGTAAGAGACTAGCATTTCACTCCCCAAAAATGTCTCTCAGTTGTCTTGTACAACTGCACTGACCTCACACTGGAGTCTGATGGAAGATATTTTGGGTGAAAATTGAGTAAACAAAAGTGTAATGTTTGGATGGGTGTCTTTGACAAGTGTTGTAATAGTAGTTCATGCAGGGTCCTTTGAGGGGGGGTTGCTGATTTGCATAACATTGAATTGTTGCTGGAGGGTGAAATTTAGGGCACCCCAGCTAGTATTGGGTAGCAGGGATCAGGTGCACCTCTACCCCACTGTTTGACGTATATCGTGTGGTCAGTCAAAAGGTCCAGTATGATTGAGCATGTTTCTGTGAAATCAGCGTTTGGTTGACATATGTTGCCTCTTCACTCACAACATTGTAGGACTGGCACTGTTAAACAGTACATGAACTGAGAGTTCATACTGATGCTATCTTCTCAACACGACTACTATGGAGTTCAAGGGAAATTCCGTCTTTTGTCAGTGTTAGATGTCATGGCATAGCAGATGAGACGTGAATAACCAGTTTGTTGTGGTTTTGGTGGAATCATTTTAAACTTCAATGATGAAATCAGAACTGGGTCAGACCCTACTAAGCCGTTTCTTTTCTTTTCTTTTTTTTATTTGAGGTGACAAATTTGTGGTTTTGTTTGGAGGACTGGGGAGATAATCTAGTGGTGCAATAGACAAAGTATTAATTAACACTTTTTTTTTTAAATCTGATTATGTTTATTGTTCTTGCCTTTTCTGGAAGCAGTTATTTGAAAACAGTGTGAAAGATGTGCTAAGGACGTACTTCTGTGTGCTTTCAAACAGTTTTTAATGGGACCCTCACATTTTAGTCTCATCTATTGTTTAGTAACTCTCATTGTGTCATATCTTTGTATCGCTGTGCATTCAGGACATAGCCTTGAAAGCACATCACCTTATACACGTGTAGATAAGATCCAGAGTTTTTGTGACAATATTTTTCCTCGCCCACGCTCTCAAAATTATAAAAATAGCAACACTTCCTGCCTCATTTATAGTTATATAAAATTGATAGCATTTCAGGTCAACTCTTGAAGTATTATTTTTCGTTTTGTTGATTAATGTATAAGTATAGGTTGATGTGATTTATAATTATTATGTTCTCAGTGGCAGTACTTGGGGGAAGAGTGGTGTGAACGAACACTTAAATCATAGGTCCTTGGGGTATGGCAATGATCTGACTTAAGTTGAATGTACAATGTTATGGTGTGATCACTATTCTTTAGGCTGGACTTTGACATTATTTGACGTCTTCAACATTGAATTACAGATCCTAGTAATGGTGATCACTATGACACTCTGCTATGAAGCAACAATTAATTACATTTAGGAAAAAAAAAATTTAAACTTAAATTCGGAGCGAGAATTTTTGTTTATTCCAATGTAGATTTATTCCTTATCTGATGATTCTTACAGATTAGCAGTTTTGTTTTGCATTTTAAACGAAAAAACAGATGCCCAGATGTCTTGTAATTGATATCTATGCATAACTGTTAGGGTAGAAACAAAAAAATTTTCCCACTATAAACATGAAGTACTTGAAGTACATTCCATTCCTCTGTAAATTTAGAGACGACATAAATAAAACTTACATAAAACTCTTATGGCTCAGTAATGTGTTGGTTTTGTGACACTCCCACAGTATAAGTAGTTTTTCATTATTTATGCATGTAATGTTGGTTTTAGGTGTTCTTTTCTGTTACTCTGCATTGGTGCCTGGTATAATAATGTTATTGTACATAATGCTGATTGATACTGTCATAAAAGTCTTTTGTTTTGTTTCACTTAAAGTAAAGTATCTCACCTACATTATTAGGAAATGTTATTCAAAAATTAATTCAATATTGCCATAGATTTATATATATATATACGCAAGTAGTCTAATATGGACAAATTAGGTCTACCTCGCCAGAACAAATCCTGTTAGAGATATTGAAAAAATAAATATTTTTCAAAATGTTATCTGAAGACGATTTCTACCAACCTGGGTCTCATCTAATTTATCATTATCATCGTTATAATTTACATAGATTTTTACTTAAAGCGAATATTTGATGTGTGTCTTGTGTAATGCAACATAACGCACATTGTCTTTTCACATGAAATTTGAATACTGCACAGTGACTGGCACTCGTTAAATTGTAAATTTATTTGTAATAGACTGCGGTAACAATATAATATTATTTTTATATTCCCGTCCTAACCTCCTCTGATTCTCCTTTTAAGGGATGAGCCATTTGAATTCTTGGGGTGGTCTAGAATGATTTTAGGTATTTCCATAAAAAAAAATCTTACTGCATTAAAATTTTGTAGTCGGTTAACAACAGGAGGGAAAAAATCATAACAGGGGAGAAAAAAAAAGCACAATGCTCCAAGCCCTCCTCAGGATACAAGTAACCCCCCCCCCCCCCCCCCCCGAGCAAATAATTTTTTTTCTCTCCTCGTTTGAGTTTAGAGTTACTTTAAAATTGAAATAGATCCATGAAAGAGAAATGGATCAGATGGATTATTTTAACAGAGGAAAACTGAAAACAGACTGCTTTGCAAGTATACAAAAAAAAAAAAAAGCCTTGAATCAGTTTACTTTGCTGGATATGCGATATTGTCCCACTGTCAGGGACTGACCAAGAATGTGATCTAAAAAGTTGTCATAGCTGTTCTCAGTTAGTTTGTTGTTTACATTTGTCTAAACCACTAATAAGTTATGTCACTACAAGGGTGTCAATGCATACTTGACAATGTCATGCTAATGACTTTAACTGTTTGAACTTGGGGTCAACCATTATTTTTGCAGAAGAGAAAGGGGGGAGGGAGCGGGAGCGGGAGCGGGCCGTGTCACATAAACACCTTAAATCAGCGAGTCACTAAATGATGTCAAAACATTCAAGGTCGTCAGAACTGATGTAATTACTTGGAAAATAAAAGTTGGATTAATGTGCGCGTGGATGGTTAAATAATTCGTTAAGTGAGGGTGATTTATAAGTACTATACTGTCAATAGTGCCTACCCTATCTCTATGGAATATAGTCCAGTCTTTGTTCTGGAGCGTGAGAGCACAAGAGAAGATAGTATGTAGGTCATTGAGTTTTGCCAACCATGTGGAAATGCCTAATCCCCAAACCCAGTGTCTTGGATGCCGAGTCCATTTGCTGAGTGCTTCTGTAAACAGCCGCGTCTTTCAGTCGTTTAGTGCACTGACTGACTGCTAAAAGTTGTTTACATTTGCGCCAAATACCAGGGTATTTGAAACTTGCATCTTTGGGATGTTTCGCTTGGGTGTATCCCATTTTGTGTCTTTCTGGGTTTTATTTTCAGTTGTTCAGTGGTTTTATCTTATTGCTTACAGTCTCCTATTTCACCGTCCTTCCATCTTTTGTCTCTAGTTCCAAACATTCGACGACCAGAATGTTTTTGTGTCTTTATAAGTTCAAGTAACAAAAAGTTCTTTTACATTTTGTCTTCTGTTTACATACATCAGTAAAAAACTTGTTAATAGTTTACTCCACATTCAAAACACATATTTTTACTCGAAATTTGTTAAAAACAACAATTGGCAGTATAAGTATAAAAAACACCGTGGATGGAAAGGTTAGAATACAGTAATGGCCAACTTTAACAGTTCTATTCAAAACATACTTGTTTTTAATAATTTTTGTTTTCAAATCTGTATGGTACATCTGGGTATAATCATAATTAAACTAAAATTAGTGGAGTAGAGAAACACGACTAACTTGCCGTAGATTTATTTGTATTTGCTCTGTTAGCAGCATATCTGTAATAGAAGTACCAGAAGTACTCATAAATCCCAATTGGAATTTATTGTATGCTTAACCGTTTCCTCGTTCATTTTTCTCTTTTTAAATTTTTCTGCACTTTTTTCTGATAACTCTTTATAGTTCTGGAAATGAACCCTAGTTTTTGAGCCAACAGACAAAATTTTAGTGTATTTCCAGTTTTTGCTAAAAAAATTGCCCATTTGTGTCTGTGTGCTCTGAACGAAAGTGCAGACTATAAGCGGGACTATTTTGTGAATTTGTGATGAAAAAAGGAAACTGGTGGTGAAAAGGTTAATTATTAAAATATGACTTATTTTGATACACCCTTATAATTTATGTAAGTGAATGTGCTACTACTAATGCAGCAAAAATGGTATGTAAATTTTTGTTTTAATTTCTCCCTAAATTACACAAAAATATTTGAACCCATGCTTTGTTTGAGGGGAATAGACTCTGTCTGTGGAACTGAAATTGAAAGAAAAGAGCAGTTTGCATTCCGCATACATTATGTTATTGGGTCATGTGACTGTTACATTGTGTTTATCAGCTGATTTCTAGATCGGATTTGGTTACACTAAGATAAATACCAGGCTTGCAATTATTTTGGAAAAAAACTTGTCTGTTTTGTGATGAGAATAGAAAAAGTATATTTATAAGTACAAGACTTTTTGATTACTAATAATACCATCAAATTTTTATTTTATCTTTCATTACATCACATTACATCACTGTCTATAAAACTTCACATCACAGAAAATGGGTGAATCACTTGTAGCATACATGTATAGTGGTTGTGTGAGGCACATAATTGGTAGATCTTGCCTTCCCAAAATACATATTATATTATATAGCCATATTTTTGGCTGAACTTTGAATTATATGAGGGGACTATACATATGTGCACCTCTGCACCTTCTGTATTTTCATAAGGTGTTTGGATATCATGATTATTAGGGATATCTGATAGCCTCTTATCCAAACTAGATTAAGTATAATCTCTAGTTCAATTATTGCTTAGATCAGATACATACTTAACATATTTGTGATGTACTTTGTACTCTATTTAATGATAATAATTTCAAAGTAATTTGAAAAAAAAAAAAAAAACTCGTCCAATTTTAGGTGTTGCAGAATAAAACTATAAATATAATAATCATGTGTAATACAGACTTTGACGCCAAAAAAAAATACGTTCAAAATAATTAAACCCTGAAAATAAAGTACAGCGAATCATTCATCATACATTTGTAGTTCTAGTAATAATAATAATCGGGACAATAATTTTTAAAGATTTTCTAAATAACGAATTTTAACTCTTTGGCAATAAGTTGCAAAGGGTTAGTTTCAACCCCTTCAGACGGCAGTGTGTACTACCTGATATAGGAGTGAGCTAGAACTTGGCCATGAGCATAAAACTCTCTGATTGGTCGAACAGATCCTCTTTAAAGAAAGGGATTGATAGCATTTATTCATAACTGTCTTTATGTTGTATTGCAAGTGAGTTGGTTTCTGTGTTGCTGCCATAAAATGAAACCTCAACATTCCAAAATGGTTATAAAATCAGCTAGTCTGAAAATTTATATGTTTGGGTCACTGTGCAGTAGAAAAGGTCTTCCTACTTTAATTATCATTGTATTGAAAGTTTCTGATTTTTAGTTCTTTTTAATAGCAGCCTTAGTATGCGACCAACATTTTTTCAGTGGCATAAACAGAGCAGCAACGTTTGCACTTAAAGTCACTGTGACATGAATGCACACTGGAGGGTATCCCCAAGAGATTTCTTGAATTACGTAAATTATAAAACGAATTCTATTTTGGTTTAGAAGTTGCCAAAAACCCTATTGAAATGCATGTCTCAGCATACTGTTAAACATTCTGTGTTAAAGGAGAGCTATTTACACTCGTAGTAAGAGCTTAGAAGAATAAATGTAAAAGAAGGTGTAATTGACATTCAGACAACAGAATCTAGCTTAAATTTTGCAATAAAAACAAAATCAGTAATCCCCATCCATCCCCACATTCAATTGGCCTGTCCCTAATCTTGATTTGCATCTGTTTCTTGTGTAGAGATCAAATCCTGATGAGAAATTGACAATTTATTGTGTGCATGATTAGTACAAATAGAAACCATTCTTCTTACAAAATATTGAGGGTCCTGGAGGCAGAATTCGGTGTAAACGCAATTGCCAATGACAAAATAAATAAGGGAACAACGAGGGAGTCGGATTATATTGCTGGAGGGCGGATTTATACGATTGAGACATGAATTGAGTAAACAGTGAGTTTATGGTAGATACAGTGCACAGTGAGTAACTGCATGACTGGAGACCACAGTCCTTTTACTGACCTGTTAAATTAGAAAATACCACAAATATCTTTTTGTGCGTATGCATGGCTCCGGCTGAGATCAGAGTTCAGAAATCAAATAATTACACAGCTGTTTATCAATGCGTTTATAAACATGTGATCAGTTTTTGACTACTGTGCTATAATGGAAAGTTTTTGATGCGTTTAAACAACTATAGTATACTTCAAATCAGATTTCTAGAGGTATATCAATGTATTTTACTGGGTAACAACTTGCAATCTATGGGCTAAACGCATTAATCACATTTTAAACACAAATGGTCACCCTGAGTCAATTAACCTTAGGCAATTATGAATCAAGACTTTTATTGAAACCAGTCTAGCCATATTATATATATCAATAAAAAAATAAAAAATACCCCAACATCTTTTATATTCTATTTTTAATTGGTCTATCCCTGATTGATTAATAAATAAATAAACAAAATGAGATAGATCTGTAGATTCGATTGAACATCATCAAGGAAGCCATTATCTGTACTGAGCACACATCATGTATACATTACTTAAACTGTGGCTTTCCTCCCGCTAGCATATGACCTCTGAGCTTCATCTTGCTTGTCTACATGTATTTTAACAACCGTCTATGACATAATTTGTATATCATGATGTGCGTGTATCGTTGACAGACAACCACGTTGGGTCATGTTTTGATTGCTATGATTCTTGGTTCATCTGTGCATTTCAGTCGTGTTTATAATGACTGACAAGTCTTCATTATGTATGCTCAGCATTGCAAGCTGTGTTGTGACGATTTGGTTTTTCTCCGGTTCGGTTCATAAAATTGATGTTTTGTGTTGCAGAGGGTGGCAGTCTTTGTAGTTTATGTTTCAAAGTTCATGACCTATCGTGATTGACGTTCAACAGAGTGATGGTATATATTGTATTGCAAACACGCAAGTTACGCTTGTTGGTATATGGAATTCATTGTAGATCACTTTGCACAGTCTCAAATTGAATTGTATCTATTTCACAGTTGACAAACTGATATATTACAAAGACATTCTAGAGTCAGGTGTTCATCAATTTATTTTCAATAAAACAAGGACATCAATTCAGTTTATCACATCTGCAGAATAATAAATTTTAATTTCTCTCATTTCTTTTTTAATTAAATGTTTCAATTCACATCCCCGTTATTAAACAAGACCCTGTGTACACATGCGATCAGTGAAGTATATAACCATACCGTATTTGGTTGGAGAGCAGACTTATTGTATTGACATCTCGCGATAAAATCACTGTCCGTGTTTACAGTGGGTCAGACAATCCAGCTAGCAGTGTACTTACACATGACTATGCCTACTGTTGATAACTACCATACCTCTTGTGAATTTACAGTCGTGTGAATACCACTTTTTTGTTTGTATTCCTTGACCCGAACTGACCTTTGTCTCTGTCCTAAATAGCTGAGCTATTACCTGAGTGACACACCTGAATTCCAACTTGCCATGTGTGTGTACGTGCGAATAGTGACTATTTTACTGTATCACGCATAAACTGGACGGATTGTATTCCTGTGTATTCTCAGCTACGCTCGGTATTATGTTCTACAGTATTGATTTTGGGTGCGAGTTTGTTAGGTATGTTTGACGCCAGAGTCACGTACTTCATACTGCGGTAGCTTGATGTGGAATTACACAACATTAGTTTGGTGATACATTGGCTTCCTGTGTTTACCTCGGGCACTGAGTGACTCGTCCGCACCCGCTGTATGTTTTCAATAACTGCTGACCCAATTGGTGTGGTTTCTCTACTTAGAAAGTAGGTGTGGCGTTCTGACTATTTACGCAAGTGCTTGGTACATTTATTGAAAACAGTGGATGTACAGTACAGTACAATACTGTGAAGGACTGGTTTTTTTTTCTCTTTGTGTGTACAAGCGTAGTTTGATATCTCGCCTGGCAAGGTACTAAGGTCAGTCAATGTCAATGTCTATATAAGAAAGTTACAACAGGTGGTATGTAGTATTTCTAATGTCAAGATCTCCTGCAGTATGGAGCTATTCGTTGACGCCTAACCTGGTGTCTGTTGTCATTCTGAGGGGGTATTACGCTAGTGTTTTATCAGATTACTACCGAGTTGACTCATCTGTGGGTTTATTTTTATCCTCTATCATTTTTGTTATCCTATGTTGTATATCTTTTTCCTATCAGTCTGTATGCCACGGTGTTTGAGTCCCAACGCAGATCATCTATTGCGTATGTACATGTACTGAAGATTGTATTTTCTATAGACCTATAATTATTAAAATATATCAAGATACAGAATTTTATCGCCTTTGATTGGGGTGAACCTTGAAATGATACGTGCGATATATTGTCCCCTGATAAGATCAACTTGATCTTGAGCTGATAATCATCAAATTCAGGATGTAGTGGATGACTTGTTGGTTTCACAGCAAACACTGTTTAGTTGTAATCGTGTTAAATAGAAAATGAATAAAAGTAACAAGGTTTGACCTTTAACTATAGTTTGTATGATCAGAAAGTGTTTCCTGTTTTCATAGAACATTAATCCATTGTGTTTGTTTGTGTTTGTAAATCTCAGAGAAGCCGTGTCTTGATTTCAGTTCAGCCCCCTTCGCCTTCCTCTCCCTCCAACACCATTGTACCTGAACATAGCTTTGCCATTATATCTGGATTGATTGTAATTTGAATGATTGTTGTGGCTTGTCATTGGTTATAATAGGTCAGGTGACCTTCTTGTTTACCTGGCTGAGTGCAGCATAAAACCAAAGGCATTTTATTTTGTTCTTATTTTCATTACTAGTAGATGAGAACCCCACCACTCCACTCCTTCTGGGTGTGACTTCTCATTAAATTTGTATTTTTAAAAATTGAATCATCAAATAGGTGTCAATGGACCCCACCCTAGCCCTGCTGTGTAGCTTTGTATTTGGAAATTGAGTTTCAAGCTGCGTCAGCTCATTGACCTCTGAACCCTATTAAAAGTTTGTGGAATTTATTACTGAAGAATCAATTATTTTCCGATTGGCGATCGCTGTACAAGTAATAAATGATAACTGTGTTTGGTAGGTCTGGTTGACATACATATTTCTCTCATAGCCCATCAATTGTTCTGACCACAGTCCCTCTGTGTGATAAAGGGACTGCGTTTTGACTGAATCGGGAAAGATCGGTACCAAATTAGCTCGTTTAGTAGCGCATACAATTAAGTGACTGAGCTGCATATGTGGTCAAAATAAGTTGTATTTTCATGATCTAGCATACAATTATTGCAATTTTGGTTTATATGTATGTGCGTTTTTATTCTGATGAAATCGAAGCAAATACAGTAAGTCCTTCTTTTGAGATTATCGGTGAAATTAGGACTAAGTGTTGCTATGAATCATAATTCTTTTTTAAATAATAGCCTAATTCGGACACTCTGTAACCTGATCGTGGCTGTTAAGAAAAAATTTACCTTTATTTGGAATGCATGAAATTCAACGTTTAATGGATTTTGGAATTTCTGACTTTGTGAACTTAATTTTTTTTTTTATTTATGTGTCATTTGTCTGGACTAACATTTGAGCGCGAGTAGTTAACAGTGATCTTGGCAAATTAAGCTTATCTCTGTGAGTTTGCTTGATTGGCGTATCTGATCTGATCTAGAGAATACATGTACAAGTCCTATCTTGCTTCTATACTGCAATAGTTGTCTTGTTGACAGAAGGCATTCCATGGGAAATACCTGAGGGCCTTGGTGTCTTAAACTTAAACCATCTTGTACCTTGCATAGAATGTTTCGCTGCATCTAGGCATGTATACAAGTCTCATAAAAATATCGGCTACCACAAACTGATTTAATTTCACAAGAGATGAATTGTCATACATTTCGAGAGTATAATAAGGATGTTGCTGGAGTCACTACGATGGGAAGCCATAGTGACGTTCGTAAAGTTTTGTCCTCATAAATGCTCACAACATTGCTAGTGACGAAAAGTTAACGAATTCTGTCAAGTTTTTTAATTATTCACAATTTTATAGCCACAAGCTGTATTTGGTCACTGTAGCTAGCTAATCCAGTGTAAATACTCTGGCTTGTAATACAGGGGCGTTTGTACCATGTATAATTGATTGATAATCCTTTGACGCCATTGTCAACTTTTGGCACCATCTACTAAATTACTTTGTACAGTCTGCTCTGCCTCACATAAAAAGTTGTTAAGAAATAACAAATATTTTAATCAAAAATTGAAAGCAATATCTAAAGCTGTCTGTATGGTCATAAATGTTGATGAAATTTAGTGAAAATTTAACAAAATGTGAAAATATTTGTATTGAATTTTAAACGGAAAAAATATCTCTCAAAGACCATTTCTAATTCAGATTAATAAAGTACGAACTCAACAATATCGGTAAACGGTTTCATCTTTATTTGAATCCCGTTCACAGAAATACAGACTGCACAGCTCCAGAAAACACACGGAGCATGTGACACAAAGCTCACTACATAAAAGGTCAACCAGATGTTTACCCCAATGCATGCTGGGAGTTTACAGCATTGCATGCTGGGAGTTTATTGTACAGCAAGTTAACAGCATACATACCAAAAATGTTAGTGGGATTTCAAGTCACCAAACACATATCTTACTTATGTATTAAGTGAATGTACTTTCAATATTACATTTACAATATTATATTAGCAATTTATCTTCATTCATGGCCGGTTGTTGATGAAGTCACTCTACCTGATGTAGGCATTTTAATTCAGTAAGCCTTTCACCTGGGAATAATAAATCTGAAAGTCCTTAAATTGATGATAATCATTTGGTCTGCATTCCTGTTCAGTTGATATAAAGCAGGCAGTACTTTGACCTCTTTACTGTTCTCAATCTATCTTTGTGTGCCATTGTCGTCAGATTTAACAGTGTTCTCCACCAGCAATATGCCAAAATATGGGGGACAATTTGATACTTTTAGCATAATACTGTCATTATATGTTTGTTTTGTTTCACTAGAAGTATTTAACATTGTTTTCTCATAAGTTCATGCATGTATGCATGGCCAAGCACAGCAAAAACCGCCATGCTGAAAATTGCATCCAGAGAGGCCGTGTAAAAAAATTTATTGCCCAGCCAAGAACATAAAACACTGATGACACTGTACCCCAAATAGAAGTCATTGGTGACCTATGTAGTCAAAGTTCTGGGATTTATATCAATCCATAAATTTTAGATATCATCAGTTCAACAATGATAAATAAATCTTATATCAACTGTCAGACATATGTGTTGGCCTGATTCCATATCTTTGATAACACCCTTAGGGATTGACCATTTGAAATTGTGGGGGGGGGGGCGGCTGGAAGATTCGATAAAAATTTGCATGCTTGGCACCGAGAAAAAAAAATTGTATACAATATGTCACAGAGAAAAACTGTTGGTATATTCAAGGAAAATTACAATTTGCGCTGGTCATACTCTTCCACCCCCATGATTTTAAATGGTTGACCCCTTATTGGCTTGCAAATAGCATCATGTATCTATAACTCAGTTGTCTTTGGATTAATTTCAGGATAATCTAAATCTTTTCTTACATGTTTGTGAGGATCTAGGATTATCAGGATCACAGTTATTTGACACATGTGATCTCCAAGATATTACTAACAGAGGCAGGTAAGTTGAGAATCAAATTGTTTGTTATTCCTTTGCTCCAATGTCTTAATTAATTAACCTTTCACCACAAGTTTCCACTTTTCATTACACTTTCCTGCAGAAGATTGGCACAAAAATAACCAAATTTTTTGAGTAAAAACTGAAAATTGACTCAAATTTTGTCTGTTGGCTCCAAAGTTAGGGTTCTTTTCCAGAAATATTGGAGAATACAAGAAAAAGTGCAGACAAATTTGAGCAGGAAAATTTGGTGGTGAAAGGGTTAAGAATAGGTTTACTATGTATTCATGTTTATTTTTTCCTTTAAAATGAATCAATCCTAATGATCTAATTTATGACGTGAAGTTGTGAAAAATGAAATTAATGTTTAAAAAAAAAAAAAAATCAGCGGCCACTATATTTTTTGTGTGTCATCAGTAGTACCGTACAGCCACATAGAGCCTTTTTTATTTTCAACACCTCTTTCAGAAGTAGTCAATAATCTGACCCAACTTGATTTGGGGAATTTCATTTTGGCTCATGGCAAAATCAGTCGTGCTAGAGGGCCGGCACACAGCTGACAAATCTGTGAATGTAATACCCCAGTGAACATGTGATTGTGTTCATATTTATTGAAATCAAATAATGGGGAAAATGAATGCTTGTACAGTACTGCAATATAAATCCGATCAAACCATATATTTTCACTGGCATTTAATTTCACTATTTTGGTGTTTGAGCCTTTTCACTGGGTTTTAAGTTCATGAACTTTGCAGCGAAACAATGAGTTCTATTGTTATTTCACAAGTTCATGTGTATTAAATTTCACTTATCATGGTGAAAATGGTGAAATTAAAACCTGTGGAAAAAATAATGCCTTTACAGTAGTTTAAGTGTTCTTTCAGTTTTCCCCTATGTCACATGCATAGCTCTTTTATTGACTCGCAAACGTAATTGTTGATGAACAATACCTGCTAGTCACAATGACCATAAAATGTTATTGTTATGCAAATTAACCATTTACCCTGGCTTATTTTGTTGTAAATGGCATCAACCAACCACCTGCTTTCAATGGTATGCTGTCAGTTGTGTGTTCTTTTCCCCAATAAAAGAGAAAATCGTTATTCCCAGGGATGGCATTGTGGGATTACTGTTTTTTTTTTTTTTTTATCGTATGCAGATATTTTTATATCTTAGCTCCTTATTCGGTTTATTAACGATTTAATCCTATAAACATATTTGAAACAAATCTATCTCTCTAAATATGTCAGCCATATATTTGTACTGGTATGTGGTAAACCTAAGCTTTCCGTGTTTCAGTAACGTATGTACTTTTTACGCTCATGAAGTAAAAATAGAAATATCTTGTTCATCTACTGTAGTTCCCATATTCACATCCAATTCAGTGCATCTTCTATTAGGCGTATTGAATCCGTAGTTAATCTGTGGGCTGCACAACATGTATTTTCTGTATCATCATGCATCTCAAAATTATGGTTCGTTGGTTTTTGTATTTTATTGAGGCCCGCTTGGGAGATTGACAATGCAGCTCTATAAATATGTTTAGACCATCGATATATGAAACGAATTAAATTGACATCTCTGTATTTTACTCATCTGTGTTTCGATATTCCTGGCAACTATAATAATGAAACTGAAGAGTTGAAGGGGTTGATGTTAGTACTACAAATTAAAATAAAAATGGCTTACTTCGCTTTGGTTGAATGACCGAAAGTTGACTTTGAAATCACTGAATATATTACACAGGTTATCATACACAAACAGTAAACATGTACCGGTAACGACATTCGTGTGTACTGATATATTAAAATTTGTATTGCAATATGGCTTCTTTTTCAAATTTAGGTGGACGTAAAAAATTCAACTAAATTTCATGTGCATTACTGTACATGTGCCCGTCTTTTCAGGGACGAGTAAAGAGAGCGTTATGTTGTGGAGGATATAACTGAATAATGGATGTTAGTATCCTTGGATTTACTGCTCTTTGTCAGTATGTGATGTTCTCATTGTAGATATTCTCTTTACAAACACCTGCTTGTCGTATGCAACCTCTTGGACATATTGCAATCACAGCTTACATGTACGCAGGACAAGCAGTAAATTATTTAGTGCCTTTCAATTGAGTTTATTCCACAAGATAATGTCCATAAAATTTAGTATTTTTCTTTAATATCTATAAATTTATATACCTACCGGTTGTCAATAATTTTAAAACATAAAATAAAACCAAATCCTATTCACTTTTACTGTATGGTATTTTGTAATGATATGAAACTATGTTGTATGTGTCCCTTCCACAGAGATAAACATGATATTAGATGTCAATGGAACACTGTTCGTATGATCTACTAGTACTTTTAATTTAGTATTCACAACTCACTGTGTTACCACCTATTGTAGCAAGGAGACCTACTATGGTAAATAGTAGTCCTGTCCCAGGGTATCATTCTGTTTCCCACAGGTAGATAGATACATGTAGTTGGTCAGCCCCACTTCCGATTTGACGAAATATTAGTCTGTGATTCCAAATTGCAATTAATGAGAATATATTCTAATTTGCGAGCTATAATTATTTGCTTCTGTGGTCAACTCAATGCTAAGTATAAATCTCATTTATAGAATGATGATTATTCTCTGTCAGTAGGTGGGTATATTGATCATTTTGTTGTAAAGTTGATGTATTTATTGATCTACGCTAATAGCTGTTACAAATTAATTTTATATGATGATTACGTTCGATCACTGATTGGGGATTATAGGGATGAGTTAACGACTTCAATAAGATGAAGAAGTCCATGTCACAGTTGGCATTTCATGATCATTAGCTCCAGTGACCGATTCTCTCATTTGTCAGAAATCTGTACACAGTTTTGATTCTGTCGTAAGGAGATAGATACACTGTGATTGTAAACTGGCTTACATTGGACTTTCATATATTGCTTGCAGGAAAGCCTCCAGCCTCCTTGTACGGTAATCTCAAATTTTGGCTTTCCTCAAAGTATCAGTTAAAATATTTTGTATTACCGGTAATCTGTTTTAATAGTTGAAGCATCGTCCAATGATGAAACTTACATAACATTCAGTATTACGCTACAGTATATTATAAATAATTATTGTGAAGTGTGAAAGGTAAATATGCAGGCTTTATGATAATGGGTATTAGCAGCGGGCACATTATTCTGAAATTCATGACAAACTCAAAAAAAAAAGTCCCAACTAAGCCAGATTGGCTTATTGGAAACCACTTTAATTTGCCAGAATTTTCACGAAGTCAGTCTGCAAAAAATCTGTAGCTGTGAACTTTTTGTTTTAAGATTGCGACTCAGTACATTTGTGAAATTTCAACCTCACGAACGCCTTTAAATTATCAAATCTTAACGATGAAAATGATTGAGGGTGTGGTTGTACAGACCACATGCACATGCACTTTCCCCTGTTGTCTTGACAATATTAAACAATCTCAGTTTGCTGCAATAACAAGTTCACACACATATATAGTTAAAATTCACATTAGCATTATACAAGATGTGATTTGATTGGTTGTAAAGAAGCTGTTTTCTGATTGGCTTGATAGTTACAGTTATAGGTATTTAGCCAATGTGTAGCCAATCAAACCTAATCTTGTTTGTCATTTTCACTGAACTCAAGATTCTTGGCAGTAAATTTGAGAGCTGTTGTGAAATACTGTCTGCTGGTCAGTGGAATTCAAAGTATTGGTATACAACAATTAGTGGTAGATTTGTTTGACTGTTCAGTTTCCTGTGGTGTGGTTTAGTTGAACATTTGCTTGTGAGGTCAAGTGAATGTTAAGACTTGTGTTACATAGGTAATGACATTGTTCATAATGTTCAATAGATTTTGTTTTTAAACTGAACTCATCTAAACACAGATGATTTTGGTAATACATTGTGATATGAGTAAAGTAAATTGTCAAAAAGACAAAAAAAGACCTATTTTGCGTATTGGTATTTTCAATAATTAGCTCAATTTAGTTAGGAAAAGACATATTTTTGCTATCTTTTGTGTGTATTGGTATTTTCTTATTATTAGCTATGGGGTTTCCAGCAAAATTTAGCTAACTGACTTTTGCTAGCCTACTTTTCCGGACCCTAGATAGAACAACTTGGTTTGGCTTTGTTTATGTTGACAGTGCATGAATCCTTGGTCTGTGTTTTGAAATAAATAAATAAATAAATAAAGTAACTCGACCGTGACACAAGTTGACACGAAAGGTGAAAGGTCAAATACAGTTTCTCTTCATCAGTTACATATACGGTCAAAATTGTTTCAAAATTTGGCTCTATTTTGATTAACAAACTTTGAGATTAAATTTCCGATGAAGCGATCGTTGATTTCATTATGCAGTGGTTTGGCCAGCATGAGATCTGTAATATTAGATGTTTTTAATAGAACCCTTCGTCTTACACACGCAGTATATTGATTGGTATATGGTTACTTTTGTAGATGGTGTTATTTAAAGGTTCTTTTGTATCTGATTGTTAACTTGGTCAGGAAATTTAATCTGTTGTTTTGATGTCTTTTTGCGTAGTACTCCAGTCTGGTTTTTGTTATAGTACTGTTATATGCTTTATTCTCATGACAGACAGATTTTTGCTATTAAAGTTTGTAAATCATGTAAATTTGTAATCTTTTCACCACCAAACTTTTTCGCCAAATTATTCTGCACTTTATTCTTATGTTCCTCAATATTTCTGGAAATGAACCCTAATCTTGGAGCCAACAGACAATTTTGTAGTTAATTTTCAGTTTTTACTCGAAAAATTGGATATTTTTGTTCCAGTCTTCTGAAGGAATGTGCAGACTATAAACAAGGCCATTTTGTGAATTTGTGATGAAAAGAGGGAACTGGTGGTGAAAGGGTTTTCACCTTGGTGACGCAGTCGCTACATGCCACGCTTTAAAATTTCATCTTAATATATTTTACGCATGTTGTATAAATCATGTGGGACCCATATCGAACATGACGTTTTGTGACAACTGTGCCGCTTTTAATAAATGTGAATTTTAGGCCATTTCGTCTTTGTAAACCTTTAATCAGTTTACATTAATTATGAAAAAAATATACTATGAAAAATATTGAATATTTGTAATGTAATATGATTGTTTACCCTGTAAAAATTAAATAATTTGAATGTTAGCTCTAAAAATCTGTACACAATTGTTTAATACATTTGTATTTGTTATGAGATATGTTTCATAAAACTTGAATAATTTTAATGTTAGTCTCACTCTCCTGCAAATAATTGCATATTGTTTAGAGTGAAATTATGATAAAATAAATAACACACATGATTCTGATTGTCTTGTTGTAATCCCTGTGTTTGGCTGGGAGTTTACTTTTGAACAGATCAGAGTAAAGTTAATACTAGAAAAAAAAAAAAAAGGCAAAAACCTGTATATAGGACAAGAAATCAGTGATGTGGCACTGTAGGGTCAAGAACCTTACAGGTAGCAAAACACAAATCACTGTGTTATTGTGGGGTTGAAAGTCGATGTACAACTTACAGTTATTTTGTGCCGAAACCCAAGTGACTATGGCTATCCACCTTCACCTATAAATAAATCTTGCGTTCTGAAATGAATTGTTTCTTCACACAAATGGGGAAAAGGAGGCACTAGGTTGCTGCCACATAACTTAAGGGCAAAGCAAATTGATTGACACGGTAATAATGATAATTTTAAACTCTACCAGTCTAATTACCACAATGCCACATCTGCTCAAAAGAGCCCTCTGTACCATCATCGCACCTTCCATCAACAGCTCTCTCTCTGTAAAACTGAAAGTTGAGCTGAATAATTGAGTTAAAGCGGTGTTTACTCAGTAACCTTAGTACTTGTGTGGATTTTTGAACTTCTAGGGAATACCAATCATTTAGACAGCTGCTCTTTCCATATATAAATGTCAAATTCAAGGGAGTCTTAATTGCCACCATTTCTATCGAGAATTCCCATCAGATTCATCTAAAGTATTATTTCCGAAAATGGCCACTGTTGTGTTTATAATGTTCAGTCATTTTCTCTGTGGTATATTTCGAAAAAAATAACATTTACAAAATTGCATATATTCACAGAGAGTCAAACAAGCACTTTCCATGCTTGTCTCAATATTAACCAAAATGTCTTGAAAAATGTCATCACCAATGTGTTCTACAATTTGGGATAGAAAACGCTACCATTAAAACTGTCTCATATTAATCCATAGACCTTAAAAAATACAAGAACAGGCAACTGCGGTATTTTCTTAGATGTAATGTGGGCTATAATCCGTGAATTGGATTAAAGTTTTTATCTGTTTGTCCTACTTCCTGTCGCCACATGAGACCAAGAAAACGCACAAAATCTTGTGTTTTTAGAGATTTGCCATAGCGCAAATATGCAAAACTGCGTATATGTACAGTGTATTTTTAAAGTCTATGATTAAAGCGAGAGGGTCGTCACCTGCACACGTGGGTAGACGCTTGTTTGTAAACGATAACACACTATGGCCACCTGACGCATACGTAGATGACGACTCCCTCGCTTTAACCCTACAGCATCTGATTGTGTTCATTTATTTTGCCATCATTACTATACGTATTACTTAGAAAGACAATTTCCTGATCAGCCATCATATTTTCTTAACAACCACTCATGCGTTGAGGCTTCCAGAAAGAAAAAAAACCTACTTCTATTGCTTCCTAAACTAAAATTGCTCACAAAGAATAACTTTAAAAACATTTTGTCTGCCTGGTGTTTCTTCTGTCCAGTGATTGTTGCATAATATACTTATATTTGTGCATATATAATGCTTACACCGGTGCTCTCTCAGGTCAGTCAGCAGGATTGCACAAAAGGAATCATGGGAAATCAATTGTTCATTTTGTTTACACAATTTAATAGTCTGTCTTTTCCCAGTGTAATTTTAATCTAGTATAAAGTCAATTCCAGCAACATACATGTAGGATGCAATCCATGTAAATTTGTGTGTGCCGTATGTCTGGATGCATAGAAAACAGCCACTGGTGGTGCTGTATACAATTGAGACCTATTTTGGCTTGCTGTAGTTCATTTAGATTTTATTGTAAAACAAGAAAGCAGTTGTTAAATTTGGTGACCAGTTTAATATGATAGAAAGCGTTTACAGTCTTCAAATAACCACAATAGACAGAAGGGGGGGGGGGTGTCAAGACCCAATATACGCGATTAATATGCATGACAATCCTTGTTTCCCCATAACACTGGATGTTCATGTAGGTACTCCACACAGGTATGCAGATATAGATGACTGGATAGAGAGATAGATTCTGTTGATTTTAATGTCACATTGATGATAAAAAGCCATTAGTTAAAATATTAAATTAGTTACGCTTTTCTTGTATGAGACTGATAAATTTCAAAAATATTTTTTTTCAAAACTTTGGAAAGAAAATAGAACTGGTGTGTTCGTTTTTCTATAAAAAAAATCCAAAATGGAATACATTTGTACATACTATCATCACATCTTTAATAACAGAAGATGACATTCATTTGATGAAAGAAGATTAGGAGCAGTTGCTATGACAATGAGATATGTATACGTGACCTGAATACATATGTGAGAGAGTTGCAGTATGGGTTCGTCATGTTCTACAAAATACATTGAGGAATTATATATTTAATATTTATGAGACTGAAATTGGGCAATTTATAGGTTAAAATGTAACATATAAAATAGATTATTCTTCGTGATGTTTTATTTGGTAGGATTTAAGATATGAAGTCATAAATGATTGACAATATATCTGAGGATTTACATTATATACATTACATTGTACCTGACTTATTTAGTTTATTATTCACTGGGTTAACAATCAAAGTTGAAATTGTACATTACACCCCCCACCCCCCACCCCCCACCCCCGGTATGTCTGATCTAACCGTTTGAGTGCCAAAGTCGGCTTTTGTCACCAATTTTGAATTTTAAATTCACATTTTTTTCATAATTCTTCAAAAATTTTAATCAAAATTTGTAGCCATTAGGAAATTATGTCCATTTGGTTCAAAAATATCAAAAAATTCATAAAATAATGGCAAAATGTTGCACCATACTTTTGGTGCTCAAAAGGTTAAGAAACGCATTTTTTCAAAGATTGAATATAGGTGTCCACCTACCATGTTACTGTTGCATGTAAATTGGTAGTGTTCAGCATTGTGTGGCATTCCCTTGCTGCAAACTTAACTATAATTCCCGGTATGTTGTAATTTACAAATCTGTAAATTTTTAATTTTTTCCTCTCCCTTTTGGATTCATATATAGATTTTAATTAATAACTGCAAACAACTCCTGAAGCGATACATGTGAAATAATAAAAAAAGTATTTTGGATCGTGCAAGTGTATTTACATAAACGTATAGTATAGATGTCAATATCAGGATCTGACAGATGGGTGACCGAGGCCATGGCCGGAGGGAATGAATGAACATTAGTGTAAAACCAGTTTAATTCTAATAATAGCAACATAAAAAAATGATTTTGTACAAATGTTTGCATTATTAATGTGAACCTACATGCCATGCATGAATCAGCTAGTCAAGTGTCAACTATCTAGTTGTGAGAATATACTTTATTTTAAATTAGCGACATCTTGAATTACCGGTACTGTAAAATACTTTATTTTACCTGGGAATTAATTTTTGCTGGGTGTTTTGTAAGGAGTTTATTGTTCATTGATTTTTTGGATGAGTTGAATGTAAAAAATAGGAAAAAAGCTTTATTTTCACCGAATCATGCAAAATATAAAAAAAAAATTTTTTAACCGAGAATAAAGTATTTTACAGTAGCCAAAATATGAATTTACTAAGTTATAAAAAATAAAATGTCTTATCCCTGGCTTCAGGTCTTGCACATTTGAACTTCTGTAGATGACAAATCACAATGTAAACAGTTGATAAAACAGAGCAATTTTTACATTATCATGTGCTGTGTTCCCTACATTTAAAGCGTGGTGGTCGTTGCGTGTGTTCGAATTTCATGTAAATAAATCTATTTTACACACATTGTATATGTCGCATTTCGAACAGGACGCAGCACGGCGACTGCCGCCCTTTAAACTAAATTAAAAGAATTACTTATCTCGTTTGTAAAATTAAATAGTAACCTATAGTTACACTAAGGTATATACCTAACCTTGTAATCACAAGTCAACCAGTTTATCCTTCATAAACAACTGATCTACACCCATGCTTGAATTCTCGGTGCATACCGACGTGTACAACTCATCCAGATAGACTTTTTAAAATAACGTCACACTTACATGTGTATTCATCGTTGTTTCCAGTGACTGGTTTCGCACTTTAAAACTACTTTTACATAGTTTGTTTAAAACCCTTCAGATATTTATAGGTAATGTATTGATTGATGTGAGAGTGATTAGTGCCTACATATATGCTAGCTACAGTGTAGCCAAGTATTGTAAAATACTTTATTTTCGCTTGGAATTAATTTTCGCTATTTCCACTGAAGGAATGATTCAGTGAAAATAAAATCCAGCGAATATACTTTTTCCCCTATTTTTTTACATTCAACTCGTCAAAAATCAGTGAAAATAAAATCCACACAAAATACCCAAAAAGTGTTTAGCGAAAATTAATTCCAGCTAAAATAAAGTATTTCACAGTACCGTACCGGTATGTCTGCTGTAACTTGTAAAATATTGCTACAACAGAAGAAAAATAAATAAGATTGGTTACGAACCAGTTGAGCAAGACTAACCGAGTTGTGACCTCGATGTGGTTTGTAACCAGTCTTGTGATTGGTTGTTGACAAATGCTGAACAGGCCACGCCTCCAGCTGTGCCGTGCGTTCGGGCAAACCGTTAGGAATTCCTAAATGGAGTCAATTTGTGTAGTTTTCTTGATTTATTCTGCAGATATCGGTAAAATGTAGGTAGGGCTTTGGCGAAATTTGAAGAAGCAACTAATATTCTTCAACCTGGTATTTTTTTTATATTTTATTTTTCATTCTTTTCGTCTGTTTTTTCGAGTTTAAAAAATGTGAGCTGGCTGGAGCCTTCATCCCTTGTCTATTTCTTACACTAGATACCAGCCGATACCCCCCCCCCCCCCCATAGAGACTGCGTATTACAGTTGATTATAGTTCCTGGGCTCCCTGTGGTCTGCACTTCCCTTCAGAAGATTGGGGGGGGAAGCAAAATTTTTTGAGTAAAAACTGAAAATTGATTCAAATTTTGTCTGTTGGCTCCAAAATTAGGGGTCATTTCCAGAAATATTGAAGAATATATAAAAAAAAGTGCAGAAAATTTTGTGCAAGAAAGTCTTGTGATGAAAGGTTAAATCAGTAACATTTGTCTCAACATTAGCTTAGGACATTTTGTCCAAAATGGCAAATAGTGTCCTGGAACATTTCTAATTATTTGCCTTATTTTGGGTGTAAAACAGTAAATTTGACTGAAAACACTGAAATGATTGAACAAAATAAGGACATTATGAAAAAAATACTGGCAAATTGCATCTGAATGACTGCATGACTGGACAATGTTGTGAACCTGTATATAACCAAACCAGGGCATAGCATGCCATTGGAGAAAAGAGTTCACATGATCCACTTGCTTATCAATCAAGAAACTTTCATAATGTTGACCATTTTGTAGAGATGTGTATGGCATAGCTTTGCCAATCAAATTACTGTGTTCCGGTGAGTCATTTGTAGCTAGCCAGACTTTTTTCAAATGACAAGACCTGTCAAACCATATCTATTGTCCAGAAATCAGTCTAAACTGAACCCTAAGCCATGTTTTCGCGTCTCTGTAGTGACATACACAATACATTGATATGATCAGCAATGTATTGAATTAATTCCTCTATAATTAAAATCTTTTTTTCTTTGTCATCTGAAATATCATACAATTCACTTCTTTATTATAATGAAGAACCTACCTACTATACATAATTCAATCATCTGAAGAAAAAAAAATGATATTTAGATTATACTGAAATAAGAATACCTGAGCACGTATTTTGGACTGGATTTTTGACAAGCTTTTGAAGTGTCTGTAGAGTTCATGGAGGTCATACATACCAACGTCTAAGATATGACAAGGAGTAGTTTCCAAGCTTAAGGCACACACAGGTGTTTAGTTGCCTGGTCACCAACCACCAAGACAACCTGTTTAGCACTTTGCAAGAATGTAATTCTATGTGGTTGATTCTTGAAGAAATGAAAACTTGATGGAAATTGATTCATTTATTCGTATTCTAGCATTATATTAAAGACAATAAGAGTCTTAATAGGAAATCCAAAACTTCAGAAAAAAATAAATTATGATGCAGTCCTTGACCTCTTAACCTAAACCCAACAAGAATGAAATAATCATAAAATCATAGTACAGTAAACCTTCCTTTTTAGTTTTGGTCAACGTGGCATGTACCACAAAACACCAAATGGTTATACCAAGTTTTTAGAGTCATTACCCCAAAAAATTGAAAAATGTGAATGCTTTATAAATTTTAGAAACGGTAGAGTTTGATGGACCGCTGACACAGTCATCCACATTCTTGTATATTTACGATGCATTGTCTGGTGACTTTATAGCGGTTGTCGTATAGTACGGCCGTTAACGTTTTATACCAAGTCCCACTGAGCATTTAGCCAATAAAAGCATGTAGTCCAGTCGGGATGTTCGGCGGCGTTCATTGAAACGCTTGTCTTTGCAGTCACCAATACCTAAGGCGTCCTTATGTCCAGAAAATTGAAACTTAGTCAGGATTTGTGGTCAAACCATTATATCCACTGTTCAATCACTGTTCAAAATAATAATAGAAGAAATAATCAATGAAAAATGACAGATCTGTAGACACTGGTCTCTAGTCTCTATTCTACCCTACCCTCCTCTTGAAAGAATGGTTTAACCTGTATGTGACAGCTGTAGACTGGATTATTCCATAATCCTTATAGGTGTGGTCAGGGTGTGGTTATGATTTAAAGGTCATTACTCTGTCTGTTGAAACCCAACAAAGGCTATATACTTGTCAGAATTGGAACACTTGTAAATTGATTCTTTTGCAGTTATGAAAGCGAAGTTATGTAATCTAACACGTGTCATATATTTGTTTTTGGTGTCCAACAACAGTGTAATTATGACTTGTAAAGTCTCAAAACAAAAATTAGCATTATATAGCCACCCCTCCTCGAAATGTTTTTAGGATATTAGTTTCCCAATATGTTCTTGGTAAACTATTATCAATAACTTTATTATTATTACACTACTAAAAACCTTCAGAGGGTTTTTGTATGGTAAGGAACATAAAAACATACAATACATAAGAGATAAAAATAATAATGATTTAAAAATAATAATAAAAAATATCAATGATTTGAGGCAGTGTTATCTAAAAGATACTGTTGAGTATTGTTACTATGGACACAGGTGTTTCCGGCTTGCCTATGAGGACGTCAAGGGCATTAGTTTATTTTAACATCATACCATAAATATGACAAATACATTAAAGAGGAAAGACTTAGATTATTATTCTGTAGACATGTACTTTCAGATAACATGATATCAAGGGATGAGCATGTTTTTTTTTTTTTTTTTTTAATAATACATGTATAATATTTGTTGTTCAATTTTTGAATGGGTTCATATTCACATAACAGTGCACGTAACGTCATGAAACACAACAATATGCACGTAAAGCACAAAACATAACCTACACGTCCGCATGTTTCAACTGCATGTAACCAGAAATCACGGCACGTTGAATACCATCTGTTGATGTGATTCTCATTTTAGTTTAATTCATTTTTATTTTCCTCCCACTTTTTACACTTTTATGTTATGGTTGGCACTCACAGAAAGTTACGGAGGTAAGAGCACGGGTGAATTGAATCTTGTTTTTGTTTGCACAGGCTTTCTGTTATTATCTCGCTCTTATATCGCTTGCACGTACTCCTTGCGTTGCGCATAATTGTAACTGCAGCTGCTGCATTTGTGATCTTTGTCTGCTTTCTGAGTATCTTTTTGTTGTAATATTGTTTGCGTAATAGCGTAACGGTAATAGCGTAACGGTAATAGCGTAACGGTAATAGCGTAACGGTAATAGCGTAACGGTAATAGCTTACTATCTTTGCCTCTGTTTGTAATGCACTGCACCAATTTTCTCCCGACTAAGACTGTTCAATATAATGCAGCTTTGTCTTAATAAGTTAAATTCACAGTCTTGTTGAGTGATGTTAGACTATCAAACCCAGGGCACCCAGTTTTCAAGGCCAAAGTTAGTAAATTAAACTTAGCATATAGAGATACATTGTTGTAGTATAGGGAATGTTACCAAGGGCACCAAGACAAGTTTGATACGATGTATCAAGTTAAATTACCCATGATGCCTCTGTGTAGTTCATTTCCTGTTAATTTGTTTATCCAAGTAGCAGTAGAGCAGCTATCTTATGATTGATAAAAAATGATGAAAGTGGTACAATCACATGTGTAAAAATTTAGCACTTTGTGATAATAGTATTGTTTGAAAAGACCTCATAGAACTCCGAAACAGACAGTATGTACAGACGACAGTGTCACTTTGAAAACCCACTGTTATTAGTCCCCGTTCGGACGCAGTCCGAAAACGGGGACTTATGTTTTGCCCTGTGTGCGTCCGTGCGTCCGTGCTTCCGTGCGTCCGTGCGTCCGTGATCACCTGTATCTCGAACATGCATGGACCGATTGAGTTCAAACTTCACTCATACATCACACATTATATGGGACATATGCACATGCATTTTTTTCATGATCCGATTAACGATAGCCGAATAGCGGCCATTTTAAGGCCGAAAATGCATCAAAATCGCACATTTTCACCATTCCGGACCCGGATCTCAGTTATGCATGGACGGATTTTGTTCAAATTTGGTACATACATTAAACATAATAGGACCTTGATGCACGTCATTTTTTTTTTTTGGATCGGGTTCGAAATGGCCGACTGGCGGCCATTTTGTTTTAAAGAATTCAGTTCTGGATCCGTATCTGAGACATGCTTGGATTGATCGAGTTCAAACTTCACACACACAAGGTACATCATGTCACAAATATGTATGTGCATTTGTTTCATGATCTCATTAACGATAGCCAAATGGCGGCCGCTTTAAGGCCGAAAATGCATTGAAATCGCACATTTTCACCATTCCGGACCCGGATCTCAGTTATGCATGGACGGATTTCATTCAAATTTGGTACATACATTAAACATAATAGGACCTTGATGCACGTCATTTTTTTTTTCGGATCAAGTTCGAAATAGCCGACTGGCGGCCATTTTGTTTTAAAGAATTCGGTTCTGGATCCGTATCCGAGACATGTCTGGATTGATCAAGTTCAAACTTCACACACACAAGGTACATCATGTCACAAATATGTATGTGTATTTGTTTCATGATCTCATTAACGATAGCCAAATGGCGGCCGCTTTAAGGCCGAAACTGCATTGAAATCGCACATTTTCACCATTCCGGACCCGGATCTCAGTTATGCATGGACGGATTTCATTCAAACTTGGTACATACATTAAACATAATAGGACCTTGATGCACGTCATTTTTTTTTTCGGATCAAGTTCGAAATAGCCGACTGGCGGCCATTTTGTTTTAAAGAATTCAGTTCTGGATCCGTATCCGAGACATGCTTGGATTGATCGAGTTCAAACTTCACACACACAAGGTACATCATGTCACAAATATGTATGTGCATTTGTATCATGATCTCATTAACGATAGCCAAATGGCGGCCGCTTTAAGGCCGAAAATGCATTGAAATCGCACATTTTCACCATTCCGGACCCGTATCTCAGTTATGCATGGATGGATTTTGTTCAAATTTGGTACATACATTAAACATAATAGGACCTTGATGCACGTCTTTTTTTTTTCGGATCAAGTTCGAAATGGCCGACTGGCGGCCATTTTGTTAAAGAATTCAGTTCTGGATCCGTATCCAAGACATGTCTGGATTGATCAAGTTCAAACTTCACACACACATGGTACATCATGTCACAAATAGATATGTGCCTTTGTTTCATGATCTGCTTAACAATAGCGAAATGATGGCCATTTTAAGGCCGAAAATGCATCAAAATCACGTATTTTCACAATTCCAGAACCGGATCTCAGTCATGCATGGATGGATTTTGTTCAGATTTAGCACAATGTGTTGTACATATGCAGGTGCATTTCGGTCATGATCTGCTTTGAATGTATATGTCACTCAAATATGAACGGAACGGGGACGTGTCATTGACAATGACTTGTTTCGCTATGATTTTTTGTGTGTGTGTGTATCCATGGCAGCAACTGATGAAATGTTTGTGTTTTGTTTCAGAGCATGTTTTATCTATCCCAATAAAAGCATTATGGAATAGATGTTAAACATTTAACATATATCTTCTTCTTATAGTATTTAATAATAATGATAATAATAATAATAATAATAATAATAATAATAATAATAATAATAATAATAAAACGTTTTTCCCAGGAACAAGAAACTAAACCCATTTTTAGAGGGGGCTCATCTTTCTTGATTTAATGTTTGTTTACAATCATTGTTTTATTGCATAACAAAAATAAATAATAATAATTTATGTCAAAATTGCATCATTTGTGATTTTTATTCACTCGTTCTACATTATTATTTTTATTGTATTTTCTTTGAAATCTGACATCATGTGATGGATTTTTTTGACTTATTCCAATTAATTTTGTTTTACAGAATCCCAAAAGAAACTAAAAAGGAAGCAGAAAGAAGACTTAAGAATGTAAGTAACCTATGTTATCAGTTACTATCATATATTTCATGTTGGTTACTTGCAAATGGTTAAATTCAAAACTAATTTCTAAAAGTAACGTACATTAGAACACTTTAGTTTGCAAAAGAAAAACGTCTGCGAATTTTGCAAGTCAATGAAAATTAAGGTACTACTCCACATCAGAACTTAAACAGGATAAATTCTGACCACCAAATATTATGTAGTCACCCCCTCCCCCTCCTCAACTGAATGAATTCTTCATGAACATTGACATACCCTACATTTATATACGAAGCCATGGACCAGTTACTTGCACCAATCCAGACCACCAACCTTTTCTTGAATCTTCGGTATAGCTTTCATTCTGTTTGTGCGTATCACCGAAACACTGCGATGGCTGTTCTGCCTGATTTACTCAGTAAGCCCTTCTACTGTGTTTGACTGGAATTCCTAACATTTTTTGTTGGATTTTTTGTATTCAATGCTGGCCACATGGACTGATTTCTTTGTGCTGTGATTGTGTATATACTGACACAAAATGGTCTCAAGTTTCAACAATACAGGCAACAAGCAATTTTGACCTCTGAGATGTCTTAATTTGAGGGAAATATGCAAAATATGTGTAATTTAAATGAAAGATATTCGTTGTGGCATCTCGTATATTAAAGAGTGATGTTATTTGAAATGCAAGTTGTCATGTAGTGCAAGTCAGAGTTCTGTAGAGAGGCAGTTCAATGAAATCTGGGTCAAGTGGCTAAAATAACGCCATATGTCAGCTGTTCCGTTTTCTTCTCAAGTTGTAGATGTGGCAGTAAATGGTGGTGAGATTATGTTAGTGATTTGTTCACCATCATTGTTATTAAAACAACAATTACTTGATTTCATCAAATTTATGCCATTATTGTTACAACATTTCCACTCTGTTTATGTGCTACTGATTTGCAGCATATCTCATGGCGGGGGGGGGGGGGGGGGGGGGGTAATCTTAATAATACAGCTGTGGGTGAGATAAAATACGGAATAAACTTTTGAACTATACAAAACATTGGGGATCAATCCCTGCATCAGATACCATCTGATAAATTCAGTCCAAAAATTGATAGATAAAACGATTTTAATATTGTCCCTGTTTTGGGGCTTACTAGAGTATATTTGATTTACAAATGTAGTTTAATAAACTATAAACTGTGTTAATCAGGTTGGCACTGAGCTATTATTTACTGTGCAGTTGTCCTAGAAGTGGGGAACACTTAATTGTGTCTTTACATTATTGCAATTCCATGTAGGAAAAGTACTAAAGTGTCAATTTGCCCGCTTCCTTGTCATCATCTGCTGTTAGACTGTGTTAAGAAATTGTGTCTGTGTTAAAAGCATTTGAGGAGTTTTTAAAGTACATCTCTAGTTATTGACTCTAGAGTGATACAAGTAGCCGTCATCTGAATGTCCTTTTATTGCTGTCTTACATTTCATCTCTTTGTAATGGAATTGTGGGGTATTTGTGTCTGCTCGTTTAACCATGTGTGACATATACTACATTAACTATTTTTCATATAAATATTCCTTTATTAAGGTAGAGATGCAGGTTTGTGGACACTTTGGAGTGAAATTTTTTTTTTATCTTTTTATTATTCAAATAGTCTTGGCTATAGACTGTTAAAATTTTGTAGAATTTTTAATAGTTGAACATACTCAAAAGACGATTTTAAAATATAGATAACAGGTGCAAACATTCTCTTTTTTGAATGCTTAGCAAGATTGAGCAAGGCTGTACATAAATATTAAAAAAGAAACACGGTGAAAAAAAGTAATGACGGGATCTCCATATTATGCACAATATTTAACTTTTTACATAATGATAATACATTCAAATTTGGAACTGTTACAGCCATTTTAATTATGAGCATTAGCAAACTTCTTACTGAGTGAATTGTTATGTAAATTAGCAATTATCTCAGCTTCTTTTTAGTGTCCATCCCAGAACTTAAAAAAAAAAATTGCTCTTAGATGCTTTGACCTATTGTTTTGAAATTTTCACTAATGATTGACAATGTGTTTATCTTCAAAACGCCGTGGGGGCATTGTTTTTGGTTGAACAGTGTTACAACAATCGTACAGACAACTAGCCTGGGTGTTAATTTATGCATAAACTTGAAGTAGTGAAATTTGAGCTTCTGCCCTGCAAATTTGACAACCGGTAGACAGTTTTCAAGACGGTAGACAGTTTTCAAGACGGCAATTTCTTCATAGTAATTAGATGTACCCGTAAACCAATTTTGACAGGAAACAGAAGCATAGTTTAGAAGCTATTTTTTTAAATTACTTTTGACCAAAAAAGCACATTTTTGTGCATATTTCAAACTATAGTGTCCATAAAAAAAATACTAAAAAATTTTTTAAATTCATACAATAAGCTTTCCGAAAATATATAGTTTTGTGGACAAGGAAGGTCATCTTGGTTTCTTAATTAACTAATTAAAATACCTGTCAGGTAGACTGCATCTCTACCTTAAGTGAAAATGAAGACAAAGTTACCTCCCACACCTTACCCTAATCTTGATATATCATCTTTACCTTATACCCTATCTCCCTTACCTTGTACCTATCACCTTCACCTAATACCCTGTAATTTTACCTTGTACTGTGTACCGCTATGCTTACAGAGACATAAGCTGCGTTTCTTGTCAGTATATATTCTTATTTTAACCCATGTGCTGCTGCGCCCCAAATAACCTTTGTAGTATTAAATGAACACCATGGGTATGAAAAAAAAGTCCTTAGACTACTGGAAAATAAATTTTTGGTTGACCCAGATTCCATATTCCAACTATATGCATACAGCATACTCATAGATATATGCAATGCTGTTTGGAGTATCACCTACCACATTCTCTGTACAACTTACCGGTATCTATATAGTCACAAAGTGTAGTAATCATTTTTTGCAGCTGATTTTTTCATGTTATATAACATTCATTTCATACGTTTTCCAGGTATGTAGTACTCTGTACTGGTTAGGTAAAGCAGCTCATAGTTTGCCCAAGTACAGAGGACCGCAGCTAAACTTGAGGGCATTTGAACAGCTGTTGTGGCCCTCAAATCTCAGCAAGGTACAGTACACAACAGTAACATTTCTTTGCTGACTTTGCTCTTTACCCAGAGGTTGAAGTGTTGACAGTGCCAGTGTGCGTGTATTTGCATTTCAAATGAGAAGATCTCACTTCAGGTATCACACCACAATTGGACTCTCCATAAACGAATAGAATAGATTTTTTGTTTGTTTGTTTCTAAAATTAAAAATGCAAAAACTGTTATTATTAAATCATAAATATTAAAATTTTGTGCAACGGAGTAAAATGTAAATTATCTTCCTGTAATGTTTTCGTTTGGTATTGACTGATTATAGTTTGTGAAAAGTGTGATTACGGTACTTGAAATGCAGGGGTGTTTCACGCAATGCGCAGTAGTTTTGTACTGGTTTGTGAAATCCATCAGTAGATATACTGTAAAACAATTTATTTTCATTGACATTTAATATCACTATTTTAATGTGAGCATATATATATTCACTGTGTTTTAATTTCACGGATTTGACAAGGAAACAATGAGTTTTATTGTTATTTTACTTTTTCACATAGATTTAATTTAGCGGATTTTACTTATCAGCAAAAATAGGAAAATTAAAAACCAGTGAATAATTAATTAATTTACAGTACATTATGTAGCAATTGTTTCCTCAACAAATAAATAAAGATTATAACTTATTCATTGACCACCAGAGGGCGCTGATCTATGAAATATTGAGGTCATTTTGAACGCATTCATAGAACATTTTCCATTCAACTATTTAATTTCTGTGTAGGTTTTTGCCTACTTAAATATAATATATGTTACAAAATGTAAATATGTCAATGCATGCCAATTGTACTGTGGCATTTAACTTCAAGATTTTAATTGTTTATGCAAATTCATGAGTTTGCCAGTAAAACAACGAGTATATTACATATTCATATAGGTTTAATTTTAGTGGATTTCACTTGTTAGCGAAAATAGTGAAATTAATCTCAGGGAATATTTAATTCTTTTACACAGATTCCTTTTTTCAGATTTTTATCTGATTTTGAAATTTGTTCCAATGAAAATAACGCTAAATTTCTATACCGGGTAATTCTTGTCTTGCTTGATATACAATAAATTTTTTAAGACTCGTACAAATATACAGATACTAAGTTTTACAAACTTGTGTATTTCATAATCGTCAAAAAAGATTGTTACTAATGTCTTCTTCATCCTATTATTGTTTCAAGGAATCATGGTCAAAAACAGAAACATCGGTTAAGTTAAAAAAATCTCATTCTCTTGAGGACATTTTAGACACCACAGACTCTTTGAACAATAACGTAAGTAAACCCAAGATGGATGCTTACCGTAATCGATATTCGGGAAACTACAGCGATTACAATTACAGTCGGGAGAACGGTTACGGAAATGATATCAGCAGTCATGAACGGAAAAATCCTGATGAATTTGTGCCATCGGAAACTCAAAAACGAAACGATAATTTCGGCTACAGGCGGCCGAGTATGCCAGGTGGATTAAGTAAAGAACAAGCGACAAAGTTTATCGCTCCTGAAGTTCCGCAGCACTTTAGGTTTTCGTCGGGAGAAGATGTGAAAGTTGCAAGACCAAGTAAAGAGTTATTAGAAGAGCAGAAAAAGAAAAATAACGAAGATCAAAGCGCATGGATGTCGGTGAGTTTTCTTTTTGCATTTGTGTCTGATAAAAATCCAGCAAGTTGTTTCTAGAAATTTAAACATCATACCATTGCCGCAGAATTGAACAAAACTGTTCTGTTTTTTAACAGCTCTCATGACACCGTAGTAACAGCTGAAACGAATTTTAGTGTCCTGTGATAAATTGTCTTTTCTAATTTTTTCCGTCTGACTACTACTGTAAAATACTTAATTTTCGCTTGGAATTAATTTTTGCTATTTTCGCTGAAGGAATGGTTCAGTGAAAATAAAATCCTATATTTTACATTCAACTTGCCAATCAGTGAAAATAAATTCCATACAAAACACCCAAAAAGTCTTTTCAGCGAAAAATAATTCCAACTAAAATAAAGTATTTTACAGTACTCATAAAAATGTTTTTCTTTTGACCGTGAGTTATCACAAGTGGTTGTCTTAAGACGAGAATATTGCCTAGTATGTATCCTAACATATTTGGTGATCATGGATTTTTAATCAACCAGTCAATATTTCAACGTAATTTGGGGTTTAAAAACTAATTATTTTAATGTCATCTAAATTTTGAAATGTTTACGTTATTAAATGACTTGGCTTCTAACACCTGGGTTTGTTCTATGCAAATTGAGCTGCTCACTTTGTTTTCCTGGATTTTTAGAGTCTCTCCACCTGGAAGCAAAGACGTATCAGTGCCACGCACACAGAACGAGAACGCAAGGCTGAACGAGAACAATATGAAGAAGGCAATAACAATGATTCAAACCGTAGGAGTAGCATTAAACCTTTCCATCAGATAGTAGAAGAACGGTAAGCATTTTTAAACTTAAAAAGAAATGTGTAAGTAAGAAGTAAGAACATACTTTGGTTTGCCAGCAATGGTTCTTTACACAAAGTTGTTTGTATATTCGTAATTTTTTTTTGTGATCATTTACAGATTAAACTTTTAATCACCAGACTTTCTCACCAAAATTTTGCTTGACTTTTTTCTCATATTCTTAAATATTTCTGGATATGAACCCGAATTTTAGTGCCAACAGAATTTTAGTCAACTCTCAGTTTTTACTCAAAAAAAAATGCAGGCTATAAATGGGATTATTTTGTGAATTTGTGATGAAAATAGAGAACTGGTGGTGTAAAGGTTAAAACCCAGGACATTACCAGAAATTTGTCTTTGCGCTTGTAATGTTTTTTGGGCTTCTACCATTTGAGAGAACTTTTCCAAAAGATTTGAGTTAACACTGTTGGTATTTTACTCTCTGATTGTGTAGTTATAATATTTATCTGACGGGTATTTGGTTTCAGACTAAGAAAAAAAGATGATGATTTCATTAGCATACTTGACAAACCAGTGAAAGAAGTGAGTGAAGATAGAGCACTCTTAGATGAGATATTGACATCAGTTACTCTTGAAGATGATGGCAGCGTGCATGGTAGCCAGAGATCCGAAGAGGAACGAGAAGAGGTTAGTCTATTACTGTAATCTCTGAGAAAGTATATGATTGAGCAATAATGCTGAATGTATCGTTGAGTTGTGTGGGATAAAACATTGCATTGTGGGTATTTTCCTCAGATCTTGGTCGTACAAAATTTGTTACCTTGTTCGTTTAGACATTGCATCCCAGAATGCATTGTAGAAATATTAATCATGCTGTAAAAGATGTGACGAAAAATGTTAGAGAAAACTTTACAATGTTTTTTTTCTGGGTTTTGGCAGAAAGAAGATTGATTTTTACTTACTGAATGCTACAACTTTTATTGCAGATTCTTAATATATCTTCAGTTTAATGCTGCTGTTCATATTATAACTAACACTGAATTTCTTTCTTTCAGTCTCTTTCTAGCTATGTATTGTAATTGTTATCTGCTTTTTAACTTTCAGAAACAGACATTAAATTTTTTGAACGCCATATCTTTTCCAACTAAAATTTACACAATTTGCACATTTTAGCATACACGTACAGCTTGATTCACGTAGGATTGATACTCCCATTAAAATACCTATAATACACACAAATGTTTATATTTTGGAGAAAATCTTGGTTATAAATAGTCCCACAGTCTCACACACATCGGAAGTCAGCGTGACGTGGGAGCAAACAAGTATAGAGCAGCTATAGAAATGCATAAATATGTTTAAAAGGCGGCAGTCGTCGCGCCGCGCCGCGTCCTGTTTGATATGGGACTCATAGCAACGTATACAACGCGTGTAAAATACATTGTTTATTTACATGAAATTCGAATGTAAATGTAAAAAATATATACTACCGGGTATATATAAATATATACCCAGTACTAAAAAACAAACAAATAAAATATTTCAAACAAGGATATTGAAAATGTTTTTAATTATATTCATTGCCATTTGATCTTCTTCCATGCATTCGCTGCTATGCCAAGAAACCGTGATGTGCACTATGAAAGTATTTATAATCTTGATTCTCTTAAAAAATACTAAACATTTGCTTGAATTATAGGTATATGTTTATACGTGAATAGTTCGTCAATCGTATGTGAATCAAATCGCACGCTGTCTTCACACGTTTGTCATATTTCTATGAATTTTTTTTCAATTCTGGACCAAATGGGCATGATTTCCAATTGGCTACAGACCTTGATAAAAATCTTTCAAACAAATATGGAAAAACAATGCAGGCTTATTTTGTCAAAAGTGATAAAAGTTGGCCTTGGCGTTCAAGGGGTTAATATAATTCTCATGCTACTCTGTCCTCTGCCTCGGGTAAAAACTGTTTCTTTTTAAGTGTCTAACATCTCCAATTGTTAATGATGTAGAAAAAATATGCTTCAAGCAAAATGTAAAAATATGTTTGTTTTTTTAAACTATCCATCTTCTTCATACATATATTATGAAAAGAATCTATAATAATATGTGCTTTTTGCATGTGTGTAGAGATTGCACTTTTACTTGATAGCTCATTTGTGGATCTGAGCCTCTCTGGCACTCACTGCATTTCCGGCTAGGATATTCTTCAATCTGTGTTTTGTTTTTCTGAGTAATTATTTGTGTTACAGGCCTACAGAAGGTACATGTACCAGTACTATGACAACAGAAATCCAACTTCTGGATACTCATCCAGACCTTGGCAGCCCTATCCTCCACAACCTGCTGTCCACAGATGGAACAGCCCTCACGATGAGGCAGCCTTGTATACTCAGGCTGCCCGGCAACCGCCTCCAGTCATGCCACGAAGAGTAAGCATGGTGATGTATTCCTGGGTCACTGCATACACTGCATATATTGTGCATGATGGCATCTGATTGGATGATATGATTAAATTTGCATGCAATATTATAACTATTTGCATGCTGTGAATCCGATTTCATTGACCAATAATATCAGCAGGTGTTAGTCACATGACTTATTGTGATTTACTGACAAATCTTTGAGAACAGTGATGCGATCAATAAATAATTTTTAATCAATTTAATTCTTAATTTAAATCATGAAATTTAACATACAAATCATTGTTTTGGACATCAAAACATGATTCTATTAACGAAACATTTCTATTAAATGAAAAAATACCAGATTTAGTGTATAGCTTTCATTGCTCAAATCTGTTCATACCTCGAACAATTGGAATAATTTCACATCTTTTTTTTTGTCAAACAAAAATTTTATGGTATTCATGTTTGCAAAAATGCCTAATATTTGACAAAATCACATTCAAATATTAAGATAGATGTCTTGTCAGTGAAAAATGCTGTGGTTACGCATCGATTGTGTCTATGGTAAAAAGTTATAAGGAATGATTGTTTGGTGTTTGCACATCTTTTGTTTTCCATTGAAAATTAAAAAATCCTTCAAGTCTATTTAAGGAGTAGTATAAAAACTAAATATAAAATGCTTAAGATGCTTCATAATGAACTCTCTTCTTTATCATGTTGTATGCTACAATTCCCACATTGCATTGCAGTGCATGCAAGTCTACATTTGTGCTCTCACAAATTCACCCGGACAACCCCTTGTGACAAAATGGTTGGGTCCATCATTGTGACCTGGCTGGACCAAACCATTGTAAGGATAGGGGTGGTACAGTACTAACCATCTGTAGGATTTCGCTTTATATGCATGCTTACGTTATATACTTTTTCTTCAGCGATGCGGTTTTGCGTAATCGCAAACAATCTGCCTGATGTATTCTAATGTACTAACTTTATTTAAAATTTTGTCCACAGCGTCTTCTGATTAATTGTTTTTACTTTAATAACTACTTGCACACTAATACTGAATGCCATTGGTTGCCGTACGTACGCATGTCAAAGACTAATAAATGGCAATCATAGTATATTGCTCGGTATCTATCATCAGTCGTATTTCTTTTGAAAAAGTGCCACAATCGACGCAAGAGTTCGTTCAAATTTTATGTAAACAAGCAGTGTATTTTAAACATGTTGTAAATCGCATGGGACCCACATGATATGACGTAACGATTGTGGCACTTTACGACTAATTATCTTATGGTATGCTTTCTTATTACCTCATGTTTTAGATCAATGTTAAGTTGTTTTGTATATTGAGAAAAACCAATTTGAACACCTTGTACAGTTTTACTGGGGGAACTTGATTAGAGATCTCAGAAATTGTAGAACATAGAGTTATAACTGAAGTTGAATCTTCTGTTTGGATTATGCGAAAATATTATTTCAAAAATACCGATATGCTCGACGCCTCGTAAAGGTCACGTATCCTGGTGTGCAATTATTTTCTGAAAATTGACTTAAATTGAATTATTGGCAATCATTGCTGCTTTAGTTAAACAAACAAACACCTTCAAAAGTGCTAGGATGTGTGACCTTAGGAGTCATGCATAAAACAGATTATGTATATTTTTAGTAACTCTCTATTATCTTCCTTGATAGTTATTATTATTTTTCTTTCCTCTTGTCACAGACAAAGCCATATCACAAGACTGCTTCAATTCCTCTGGAAAAGCCCGTTATTATGACAGCGGATGAAACTGTTCGAGAAAGAACTCCACCAGATCGGCCTGGTAGACCAGCCATTATCAAGGCCACTGAAATACCTGCTCAGAGGAGACCGGAACCTCGCACACGCTTTGACAATGAAAGGTTTGGGAGACAGCAAGAGCAGCCCAGAAGCACTAGGTCACAGCCATTAGAAAACAGGAACATAGATGAATATTCACAGCCGAGTGGCAGACACGAACAACCAATATCAAATGAGAGACAACAGCCCGTTGAAAACCGATATATAGATGCCAAGCCAATGTACAGGCGAGATGAGCCCAGTTCACCCCCTTCTAGAAACCGATATAACGATGACCATATAAGGCATAGGCCGCGAGAAGAATATAGGGGCGATGTTCCCCCTGCTGAGAGTTACGAGAGGAGAGACAAACCCAAGAAGGAGCCACCCCCTGTTGCTAGGAGACCGAAAAGTAAGGATGTTGTTGATCTTTCATCTCTGAAACAAGCTGAGAAAAAGAGACTGAGTTCCGGAATTCTGGATAGAGTTGCCGTGTTCAATGATGGTGGAAACCAAGCACATAACAGTAAGCCCGATAACAGGTCAAAGGTAAGAATACGTATTGATGACATCTATCAAATCAAATTGCTGTGCGTTCGACATAATCTCAGGTTTTTATAAACATTTATTTTCTGTTTGTTTACAGTCAGCGTTTAATGAAATGACTATATGTATTAATCAAAGACCACACAACGAAAAAGGATTTGGTTTTGTAATGAGTGGCGGTATCGACAAGAATAAACCACTTTATGTTGAGAAAGTAGCATTAGGTTTGTAGTACAAAATTATTCTATAATTTTGCTAAATTTGTTTTTTGCTTGCTTTAATTATGTCATCTCAAATTTTAACATTCCTGCTTCCATTTGCATCATTTATTATTCGGTTAGTTTCATAAGTAAACATTTTTTTTTAAGTTTTTGGAAATTTTTTTGAAATATTTGAGTACATGTATGCAGTCAAATTATCTGAATCCATGAAAGTACACTGATTTTGAGCACCATAATTATTCCCACACGTTGCTTGTTTTTATGAATTTTCTTGTAAATTCTTAAAAATTTTGGAGCATAAATGAACATAAATTCCTATTGCCTACAAATGTTTGCCAAAATTGTTGAAACAATAAGCGTAAAATTTGTGAAGGTTTAAAAAAAGTGATGAAAGGTTAATGTTGTTCAAAGGTCAAAGGTCAATACCTGCAACAATTTCCTGCAAAGCATTCTGGGAATTTATAGTGTCTAGGTCATCCAAGGTCACGATGGATGTATTTGCCTTCTAGGGGGCTCTGCTGATATATGCGAGTTGTGTGCAGGAGACGAAATAATCTTCATCAACAATCAAAATGCTGTCAGTTTTACTCATGATGCCGCTCTCAATGCTGTCAGTCAAGCTGTAGTCACAGGCAACTTGCAACTTAAAATTCGTCGCTATGGCAATAGAGGTTAGTATGGTGGTGGGGCTAAAGGAGATTAGAATCATTTTGTTGGTGATGTACATCGCAGTTTAAAGTTTTACATTGTAGTACGTGGCGGCTAATTTCATGTGCAGGCAAAAGATCAAAACATTAGCAACGCTAAATGGCATTATTTTCAACCATATACATCACATAGAAGCTTATTGTCAACAGAGGGCGCATTAATTTTTGGATGAAATTAATTTGCTACATCGCTTTTCACCATACTGCTTTCACAGTTCAACAACTAAAAAAAAAAACATTTATGAAAATGAACAGTGATCTTGGCATTTCAAAAGTGTATGTCATTAATTGGCAGAGGTTTTTGCTAAGAGCCGGCCGCTAGCCATATGGCCTGCAATAAGCCCAAATTGGTCGCATACCCTCTCGACCTACGCCGGTCTTGCTGCAGCGCTTTTTATTTAAATTTTTAGCCTGTTGTTACAGGATGATTGCCTGCTATTAAATGCATTTGTGCAACCCCTGTATTGGTGATTATCGAATTGAAATGGACACCAGATTAAAATACACAGATTCTATAGATTTGTGACCAATATTCAGATTGCATGGTAATACAAATCATTACCTGATGCGTTTTTGTCGAATATGCAAACATTTCAAAGATACATCATTAAATCATGCAGGGGTGAATTAAGGTTGATATGTATGTGGTGGCACTAAATGTATCCTCTCCCAAGTCTACCATAGAGGGTGTTTTACTTATTAAATTAAGCGGGGGTGTCGTCTCCTGCGCATGCGTCAGATGACGGGCTTGTTTATTAACAACTCATTGGTAGCGTACTTGACTTCTGTAGGGCCAGATGAATCAAAACCGAGTAATATGAAGGTACACATACCAACTGTAGAGGAAACGCGACTGCCAGAGAACAACGTTCCCATTACAAGAACTACCCACGAGAAAGTAGAAAAAGTCATGGAACCAGAAATAAATACGCTTGTATCAAAAGCGTGGGAACCTGAACCATATATACCAAAAGCATGGGAACCGCAACCGTATGTGAATAGGACGCGAGAACCAGAGCCGGTTGTGCTAAAAAAAGAAGAACCTGCTCCGAAAAAGAAGGAAAGAGAGCGGTTTATCACTCGCTCTGGAGACCGATCAAAAAACAATGTTGCGGAAAAACCTATAGAAATCAAAACAGAAGTTGAAGTGAAAGCGCCTGCACCAGAAAAGGTGAGATTATTATTTGGTGGCAATCTGTGTGTTCTCATGGTTACAATCCACATTGATTAGTAAGCTATTAAAAATCATGTTAATTAATCTTACAACTCATCAGCATGTTTGGAGTTTTTATTTTATTTATTTTTTTTGTTTATTTTCAAAAATCATAGTACATGTAATAAAAATAAAAAAAATGTCATGGTCATTTAACTGTCTAACGCATGTAATTAAATCATCACTTACTGGAATGCTGTGTTTGTTTGTTTGTTTCTCTACTAAAAGCATTTCGCCAGTGACGATGAGGATTTGTTATTTTTAGAGGAGGTGAGTATGGCCCTTGTTATGTTGCCATGGCAACGAGGATATTTGTTACTTGCACCTGCAAATCTACGTCAAAGTAGTGCATTCTCTCAGAGTTTTGTCATGAATGAATGTGTCCATCTTATATTATTGATTTATTTGATGAGCAATTACCGGTACGATTATTTAGAATGGTGTCACTTCCTTGTGTGGATTTTGAATTGCCACACCTGGTAGCTGTGATTAATATACAGTGACTACATTATTGTTGACAACTTTTGATATTAATTCTATAGAGGAACAATTCACAGAATTCCCTGTAGCGATGCAATTCCTTTTATCTGAAATTGAAGTCTTTTTGCGATCCATATACTCTAAACAACGAATAACTGCACAACTAAAAAATGTTGTCACTTTGGCTGCAGTTATATTCGATCTAAGTAATTCTTCTTCATCAAGAAGTGCTTCCTTGCTAGAGATTGCATTGCATTGTGGTAAAACTCTGGATATATCACCCACAGTTCAGTACACTCACTGTGCCAGTTTTCTAAAAGTTATCATTATCAAGACTCTTGTCAAACTAAAAAGTTGAACAAGATTTGCAATATTCATTGATTTTATGTCTTTTATTCATAAGATTTTGATACATATTTTGTTTGATGTTGACCTGGTCTATTTTTTTGGGATTTCATGTTTTGAATACATGCAGAAATAATAAATAATGTTTATTTGGATTGACTGAATAATCATAGCATGAACATGATGAAGTAACTAAAATCTAGGCTCAACTAATTTCCTAGGGCTGTGTAAAAATGATCTGAAAATGTCTATATTTTCTTGTTCATTTGATTACCTAGACCACAATAGACCATTTTCTGTTCACCGCGAGAATTGACGCATGAAATTTAACATAAAAGCAGGACAAACAAAGCCTTGTAGTGGCGTCATCGCATCACATGGAGTTGAACAAACACAAAAATAAAAAAAGTATTTTCACGTTTATTAATGTTCTATACACCTTTGATGATAGGCAATTTTGATGAGATAAGTGTATCCTTACACAATATTCCTGTCTCAAAGATCGGCATTTTGACATTGGGCTAAAAAGAAAAAGAAATTCAAAATTAAATCATTCAATTTTCGTGACAGATGTTTGGTCTGCGCCTTTCACAGAATACGCAAGATCTCGCAGTGAATGAAAAATTATCTTTTGTAGAAGTTTAATTAAATTTTCATTGCTAAACCCTTTCATTTTTTCCCCAAAAAATTAACCTATGTGTCTGATATTATTTGAAAACTGGCATGTTGAGTGTACATGTCCCTGTACTCGTTGTTGTGCACCTTGTGTTGTTTTTGCAGACTTACTCATATCCAACACACACGTTTAAACATAAAATATAGTTGTAGCCTTATCTAACATAATATTTTCCACCATTTTTGACTAAAACCAGACTAAGTATTTAATGTCTTTCTGATTTATTCTGATTAGTGTTCTACTAATATCCATCTTAATTGACAGCTAATATTTAATTGTTAATTTGGTTGATTAATTTAATTTTACCCACAGTCTAGAAAAGCGAACCATAGTTTTAATGATAATTTTCATGAACTGAAAGATAAAGACCTTACTTTGAGGAGAATAGTTCTCCACTCACCTATGTCTTGCCCGAATCAAGACGCAGAATAGCTAATTATCCCTTCCACTATTCTTACCATTTTTGAGTACCGTACTTTTATTAGTGTAGTGTTCCTAATCACTAGCATTATCCTATTCAGGAAAGCCATTTTATGTTCCCAGGTGATTTCACATGGCAAGGCCTGGATTTACTGATGTGTTTGAATACATTCATCGTCTTTGACCTTAATAATCAATTTTGCTATTATATAAATCACCTTGCCTTTGAATGTCAAACCCTATATTTATCTAGAAAGCAAACTGATTTTAATAGAAATCGCCATGATAAGATAAGATAAGATAACAGCTTTATTACAACCGTGTAGAAAATTTTACATTTCTAATTTGGTGTTTAAAATGTAATAAAGTTAATAATGAATTAATGACGTTAATAATGACGTTAATCTCACCAGAACTAAAACCTGAGCTTGGTACAGTCACAGTTACTAGTAACTGTGGTACAGTGATTTGCGAGTTTGCCTCGTGTTGTGGAGAGGACGACTGCAGCTGATTCACTGCTTAATCTACAGTTGATATTATAGTACACCCCCCTCCCCCAAACATTAGGTTTTGGAGAGTGACATCTTTTCAGACAGTGACGATAAAAACTGTACAAACACCAGTATATGAAAGAACCCTGGCTCTCCTTATCATAAATTATAGTAGTTGATTTCCACTGAAGGGTTTGGAGCCTTTGCTCATGTACAGTCCTTGTAAGAACTGAGGATTCCAGATCTGTATCTGGTTCTTTGCCTGTTGAAAAAATATATAAAAATTATCTTTGTCTTTTCTAAATTCAAGGGGGATGATTCGGGAGGTGATATGAGTCCTGCAGAAGAGGAGAGAATTGAGAGGGAGATACTGGAACAGCTGGAAAGGGAAGAAGAAGAGGAACGGAAACGTGACGAGATGCACAAACAAATTGAAGCAGAAGAGAACAAATCCGACAGTGATGAGGTTCGTCGATCAGTTTTCAAATTTGTTACTTTTTAGATAATTGAAGCATCCTCCCCTCCCCTTTAGTTAAATGTTATTGTTACATACTACTAAGGTATAAATATTTCACCAAGTGACATACTATGGATAAATCTCAATTTCCCTAATGTTAGCTTATGCTGAATTTATGTATGTATCTATTTATTCACATTATACTATTCTTTGTTTTTCTTTTGCTTTTCAGGACAAGCCTCCTCCGCCAATTCCCAGTCGACCACCACCTCTGATAAATCTTATGCTGCGCCCTCGACGTGAAAAAAGTAAGGACTTGGTCAAACTTGAAATATGGAAGCGTCGCCACAATTTCTTCCGTCACCATCCCGACAAGAGCTGTTGGCCCGTATTTCGGTATTCAGGTAGTATGGTAGAGCTGAACTAGAATTTGTCTCCGTGGTAACTGCAATAACATTATATGTGGAACTGCAATATGATGAGAATCCCAGCACTTTCTTCCGCCTGCTCGCTCCGTCATTATTTTTTGAAACTTTTCTTTTCCTGAAGCTTCTCATTCTCTCTAAGTTGCACATCATGCTTCTTGATTTTCTTTTGAACTTATTTTCAAAACATAATTTCAACTTTTAATCCTCTCATCACAATGCTCAGTGTTCGCTTTTATTTGACCTGGGTGGCTTTTTGCGTAACCTGGGTGACCCTTGTCACTTTTGGTTGACCTGGTTTATTCTTGTTTAACCAGAGTGGCGTTTGGTTAGCATTGGTGTCTATAACTTTTTTACTGCTTCTATGTCTGACCATAGTGCAGTTCCACATAACCTGTTGTTGTTTATTACCACGTGCCGCGGTGTCAATTTCACCACGATGTTAATCAAAAGATAACTCGTCATCAGATATCATCTGCATGATAGGTATGCTCTACTAACTCTGCCTGAGTTAAGATTGAGAATGAAATTTACAACAATGCATGAATAATGTTCATTACTTGTCAATTCCCTCCTACACACACAGACATTGACTTGAATTACCTGGTGGTTCTGTATACTCGTCGAGGGAAAATTACATTAATAATTTGGTGCGCTAATCTATTTATCATCTATATTTATTGAAGTTTCAGATTTTATGATAAATTGCAGACTCCAATGAGTTTACAGTAAAACTAAGTATTTCAAGTCATCGTTGTTCACCATGGTAACTGGGGAGTTGACCTGTATCCAGATCCTTTCATACTTTCTCCCTCCAGTGTCAAATTGATTTCCTACTAGATAAAAAATGTTTTTTGCTATTGGCCAAGATTCCAAGAGTGAATCAGTTTCAGCCAATTGAAAAGCATTTTACATAGATAAATAAATGACAATTCCTGCTATAGGCTGATCCTCCAAAAGGGAATGAGTTTCAGCCAATTGAAAAGCATTTTACATAGATAAATAAATGACAATTCCTGCTATTGGCTGATCCTCCAAAAGGGAATGAGTTTCAGCCAATTGAAAAGCATTTTACATAGATAAATAAATGACAATTCCTGCTATTGGCTGATCCTCCAAAAGGAAATGAGTTTCAGCCAATTGAAAAGCATTTTACATAGATAAATAAATGACAATTCCTGCTATTGGCTGATCCTCCAAAAGGGAATGAGTTTCAGCCAGTTGAAATGCATCGTAGATATACTATGACAATTCTTGCAATTGGCTGATCCTCAAAAAGTGAGTGAGTTTCAGCCAATTGAAAAGCATTTTATATGCCATCCAAGGAGCGTTTGATACTGGAGATGTAATCCTTACACAGTGACTTCTCATTAACTTTAACTCTTCATTATTTAGTAGTATAGTCTTAACACATTTTTTAACATTTATCATATGCTACCAAGGTATTCAGAACTTTTGAATTAGTTCAGTTTATATTCAGTATTCAATACCTATACTCTGGTTCAAATTTGAAGAATTTCTCACTGCTTTCACAATTGGGAAAAATTGAGAAATTTTTCAGCAGATGGAATTTTGCCATTAATGATACCTGTCAAATCATGTGTAACAGTACCGGTATATAACTTGTGAAAGTGGTAGTCAGTTATAAACATTCAACATCCATGGTCATATGACCTGTGGTTGTTGATAAGTTAAATCTGACTTCATGATATATGGTAAGATCTTGTATATGAATGAAAATATTATAATAGTTCTTTGCTAAGTTGAGCTGAGCTGTGTTAGGTTCTTTCCATTGTGATGTAAATCCTGATGCGAAAATATGTTGTATACAATTCATGATGAAAATGGTGGGATGATAAAAATGGGTGTCGTCAAGTAATTTTATGGGGCATTGAGTTACAAAATAACACTGAAGAGCAGCGTCTTTATTCACATCTGGAGTCAAGAAATCTGAAGCCAATCACATCATTTGTTAGCATATGATAACAAATTTATTTCTGTTTTTTTTTTTTTTTTAAATTTTCCTTTTTACTAGATGAAGAAATAATAATTGAAACTCCAGTTACCAAGGAAACGGTGGATGTAGCAGATGATGTGGAAGCACTATGGCAGCAGGTGGAGAAAATATCCAGTCCAGGAAAGATCACAAATGGGAATAGTGAAGAGTTGCAGAAACAGGAAGATCTCTTTGCTGGCATTGAGAAGCCACCGCCAATCACTCAGTCAGTAAAAAAGTTTGACATCAAGGAGGAACAATCGAGGTTGGAAAAATGGCAACTAGAACAAGATAAATTGAGGCAAGATAAATACGTAGCTGAACGTAAGCAGCTTCGTTATCAGTACGAACTACAGTTGGAGAAGATTCATGATGCGGAATTAAAGAGACGTGAAGCCGAAGCGTTGCAGCTTGAGCGATATGAACAAGAGTTGCTACGAACTACAGGTTATAATGCGGAGGAAACTGCAAAGAGGCGAGAACTTTTCATGAACGAGTCTGCCAGGAGAGAAGAGGAGTACAAACGCAGGAAAGAGGAACTGCAGGCATTCTACAAACAAGATCAACAGCGACTGGAGGAAAAAGAAATCATTGAAACGCAGGAGGACAATTTGAAACATGAAGAAAGTAAATGGGAGCTTGAAAAAGACCACGAGGAGGGTAAAAAACAAGAAATTGAGGTGAAGAAGAAACATATTGAACGTGAAAGGAGGCGAACGCAGGAGCTGGATGTGGAAGCGATTCGGCTGGAAGCTGAGGCGCGGTTGAAGAAGGAATGGGAAGAGTTGGAAAAGGAGAAACAAATGCAGCAGGAACGAGAGCGACTGGCAATGAGCAAGTTGGAGGAGATTCGTAGAGAACATGATAGATTGATGCATCAGAGGGACGATCTTGAAAGAAAGCAGCAGGAAGAGATCAAGCAACTAATGGCAGAGAGAAAAAAACTACATACGAGTCCACCGCCATCTAACCTTACATCCAAAGACATGTACACTGAGTTTGCAGCTATTAAAAGGAATGACGGTGGAGGTGATGATCCAACGATCAGGTCCCGACAGCAAAAGCCGACTAAATCCGCCCTCAAACAACCTAAACATGAAGAAAGTGTGCAAGAGCAGGAGAAGAGGAAAGCAGCAGGATTGCCGCTGAACAATCTTGCTAAAAAATCTGATTATCTTAAGTTCGCTGCGATTCAGCATGAAAACGAAGAACCCGAAGATAACATGCAAAAATACAGACTTCAGTCACAACCAATGACGCAACCAAAAAAGATCTACCAGCCGGAGACGCATTCACACCTCGCACCTGCTAAAATAGATAAACCAGCAAGCTATGTTAGCCCGTTACAAAAAGCCAGTCCTTTCGATACTCAGTCACCGGTTACAACAGATCCAAATTTCAGGAAGTACTTCCAACAGCCAGTGCGGGAAACCCCACAGCAGCACATCCCAGAGAGGGATACTGACTACAGTAAGCATCCTGGACGAGGGAGGGACCCGTCGCCGTCCTGGCAGCCGAGGAGAGATGATAGGAGACATGATCCAGTGCCTGCTGTTATGTCAAAATACAAAGGTGAGACGGCTTATTATTGTATTGAATTCTGTACATCTATCTATTAAATATGTTGCCCTTTAACTAGGAAACTTTTCCAACTAAACCAAAATTATAATCATTTGCTTTTCTACCTTAGATGAGTCGGCGACACCTTCCCAGCACTGGATGGTAGAAGAAGCAGAAAGGAGGAGATTAGCCGAGAGAGAAGGATATGACCGAGGTACCCCTTACGAGGCACCGTCACTAAGACATACAAGTACTACGGAGAAACCCCAGCGAGACATCCCACCACCTACAGAAATGAGATACGATGAGAGATATATGTATGCTCCACCAGAGAGGGACACCGCACAAAAACCGTATGGACGATACGAACCTGAACAGCCAGTGAAATTACGACAGCAAAGAGAGACTGAAGCTGAAAGGCAACAAAAACTTGCAAACCGACGGACTCATGGCTACATAGACAGACCAAATTTGAATACTAATCGTCGCCAGAGGAGTATGGACGACACCGACAAATATCGGAGAAATAGACATTCCATGCATGAGTTGGGTAGCTATAGTAATTCGGCAGAAAACCTGCCGCTAGGTGCTGTGAGAAACCAAGCTCCACTGCCGGATGCTGGGATACATGTGAGTACGCTTTAAAATACACGTAGCATCCAGAGTATGTAATGTGATTGGTCAGTCTGTAGTCATGTGAGGTTTAATATGCAATTCATTGTACATGTATGCTGCTAGTAAGAAATGAAATAATATCGGTTTTTGAACTGTCTTGTGTACATTACTGTGGGAACAGTTCATTAAACAGTACACTCTACACATACATATTGTAACACTTGTAAACAGCATCCAGCTCAGCAACAGACGACTTTGACAATGAACAATCTGCTGGTTATCTATCGGCTGTATTGCTAATAAAACAACATTGGACATTTAAATGGGGCAGACTGTATGTGTTATTCGAAGGACTGACTGACCTTAGAGTGACAACAACTTATGTCTCTCCTCTCTGAGGTCTGTGTATAATCCCGCCCCCAAATAATTGCATTTTTCCTCAGCCAATAGGAAAATATTTTTGTTGGAGTTGATCAATAGGTTTTTGGGAAAGCTTGACAACACATACTGTTGCCGTCATGGCTATGTAATACATGCATTCATCGCTATGCATATTCATAACTTGATAATTCCATTTGGTTCACAGAAATCTTAGAAAATATTTGTTGCACTGATTCATGCGATCAGTATAGTCAAGTATTACACAAAAAATTTAATGTCATTGTTGTGATCAGATTATCAATTTGTCTTTGTTGCAGTCACATCGGACAGCTAGCCGTGGCAGTGGATCACCAAAAGTACCACCATCACCACAGAAAACTGGTGCATACCCATACCCACCTCTTCCTTTACAAGCCCCACCTACAATGCAGCCACCTGCCCCTGCTCCAATTAAGCCTGGTGGTCAAAGCCAAGGTAATCGCTCAGTCAGCGGCAAGGTGCTGTGTACACGGTGTGGTCAAGTGCTTGGCAGGGGTGCCGCCATGATTATCGAGTCTCTTGGATTACACTTCCATATTTCATGCTTTAAGGTATGTTCATTTTTATTTTGTTTACTTTTTTACATAATTCAGTTCAGAGTTCCGTGGTACTACATGCCATTTTAGCAAATTTGACTCCATGCTTGAATTAACATAATATTAATTTAGCTAAAGTGTCAAAAATGACATTGTGAAATTTTACTTCATTTTGAATTACCAAGTTTATGGATTTATAGCTAAAATATCTAAAATAACATACTAGCGAAAAGAGACGTTTCACAGTATCTGAAGTCACTCTAACACCGCTCAATCTACTTTACGACAAATACAACAAACAATGCTGCCACACACAGTTTTGTCTACACTCACATAATTTTTTCCAATATTTTTCTAATATTTTGATCAAGACCTGAAGCCAATGTGAAATTATGTCCATTCGGTCAAAAATGAAAAAAAGAAAGTGTAGAAAAATATCTCAAAATTGTACGAAATTGCAACAAAATTTTGATGGGATAAATATGGTTTTCAAAACAAAGTGTGTGTGAACCATTTTGTTAAAAAGACAAATTACTTAGAATAATTATTTATCAGCTTGCCTTGGTAGGTTTCATATCTCAGAAAAAGACATGATAATATTTCAAATGCACCTCTGGACTTATATAGGAGTGATTTCAATGTCGCAACTGACTAATATTTGGAACCAAGAAAATGAGGTTTTCAAAATTTCTATCAGCTTTGTACATGTGTCATTGATGCCTGTGAATATAGCTGGAGTGATTTCAATGTCGCAGCTGACTAATATTTGGAAACAAATAAATGATGTTTTCAAAATTTCTATTAGCTTTGTACATGTGTCATTGATGCCTGTGAATATAGCTGGAGTGATTTCAATGTCGCAGCTGACTAATAGTTGGAAACATTGAAATGATGTTTTCAAAATTTCTATTAGCTTTGTACATGTGTCATTGACGCCTGTGAATCTCAATCTACTGACTGCGTATGTTATTCTTTCTCATAGTGTTGTGTGTGCAATTGTCAACTGGGCAGCGGTGCAAAAGGGACAGACGTTCGAATCAGAGCCTCCAAACTACACTGCCAGAATTGTTATAGTAACGATGCAGGTGAGGTTCTTGACATAGTTATTGTATGATCACCCCATCTACTAATAACCCTACTACCCCCGCAAACAATATGGTTGACTCTTCATGTCACTCCCATCTCAAAGACAAAAATCATTTTCGTCATGCACCTATCCGCCTCCAGAGGTGGTTTGGTTTGTTCCATTCTCCATTATAGTGGACTGTACCATTTCAGGAATTGGGGGTGTTACAACATCAAGTCATGTACTAATATTGATGAATATTGTGTTTATAATGGTGTGTTTTCATGATGAGTCCCGACGTAATTGATATTAATAACAGATTGTGGTTGATGCTCGTTCATGGTGCTTGTGATATTTTGTAAGTGGGGGGGGGGGGGGTCCCGTGACAAATATTTGGAGTTTCAAAATAGAAAATATCGCTTTTGGCCCATTCTGTACAACCACTGTGCTATGTGAAAAATTAGACATGATCAAAATACCACAACACCATGGGATGAATAATCACAACATGACCTGCCCAAACGTAGTGTGCACGATCATTAACGACCAGCTAAAGTAGCATAATCACGCATACACATGAACTAACCGCCATTTACTGATACGACTGATCTAATTAACTCAAATATGCCCCTCACATCACAACAGTGTTAGGCATGCAGGAAAAAAATTTCCGCAAACCTGATCCAAAACATTGTTAAACTCATCGTCACCAGACTCATCGATCCATCAAAAGCATGTCCATTTTTTCAGTCTGCTTCATGTCCTTCGCATGCATTATAGTCCCATTAAATTGCATGTTACCTATTTGACCTTTAACCTTATTGGTATTATTTAAAAAAAAAAAAAAATAAAGTAGGAATTCTAACACTGAGCTTTTTGTCCATCCCTGGCATTTGACTTATATGGATATATTTTAGTTTTCTTTATTTAAATTGCTGCATTGTCTGGTTTTCACCTAAATTTTTGCGCAGGTATCCATTTCTAAGAATCTGGGGAAAAAATGAGTTTTAACTCTGGTCGTTCTGTGAGTAAAATTTTCTTTCACATCATTCATAAAGGTATAAAAAGCTAACCTCTACAGCACCACTAATGCTTGCTATATTCGTACATGCTAAATAGCCGTAATTCTCTCTTTATTTCATAGTCAAGCAAAATGTTTATGTTTAGTTGTAATTAAGTTGTTAGCTATGTTGTAATTTTTTTTTTTAATTTATTTTATTAACTATCCCATTGTTGCCTTGCTTTGCAAAACTGTTTTTGTTTATCATGAGGGTCATCACTAGCGGGAAGACATAGATGAAACGGTTGGTATGGTAACTCATGCTTGTTACTTTTCATGGGGGTGTGATGTGGGTGGTTAATATTTTGGAGTATTATTGTTTTGATTTCTGTAAACTGTATTTTTTGACGCTAAAAATGCTCCATTTCATAATTTAGAGCATTAGTAAGAACAAAATATTACAAAAGTTTCTGCAACTCCCTAGGACTGCAGTGAAATCCACTGTGACTCCCTAGGACCACAGTGAAAGTCGGTGTGATTCCCTAAGACCACAGTGAAATCCACTGTGACTCCCTAGGACCACAGTGAAAGTCAGTGTGATTCCCTAAGACTACAGTGAAATCCACTGTGACTCCCTAGGACCACAGTGAAATCCATTGTGACTCCCTAGGACCACAGTGAAAGTCAGTGTGATTCCCTAAGACCACAGTGAAATTCACTGTGACTCCCTAGGACCACAGTGAAAGTCAGTGTGATTCCCTAAGATCACAGTGAAATCCACTCTGACTCTTTAGGACCACAGCAAAAGTCAATGTGACTTCCTTTCACATTGAAATCATTACTGCTGCAATATTATTAAAACTGAGAATGAAATACACAATGGTGAAGTGTAACATGACCTTTAGATTTCGGCAATGGTCTTACTCCAGGAATCGTTGTCTTGTCTTTATGATACTCCTAGATGTGTACAGAAGATGTGAAGCAGAGTGCTTTGAACTAGAGTGACTGTTATAGCCTGCAAACACTTTTACTCGACCGTATAAAAACATGTACAGTCACACAACGTAGAGATTCAGGGTCTTATGTTATCTTGAATTTGGCGTACCCGATGCTTCGTATGTTGGCTACTCAACTAGCTTATACAGTACATGTATAGAAAAGACAACTATTTCATAGGCAAGATGACTGTTGACCGCCTACACTAATCCCAACAGAATGATAAGTTTATTGTGTTTTTTGTTACACTGTTCACAATTGGCTGTAAAATCACGAAAGTCTAACAGAGAGCTTGCCATCAGCCAATCAGAGTAATTGTTCTTTGTGAATTTAAATGTGTGGCATGTTGAGTGTAAATTACCTCAATTCATACCAGTGACAAAGTAACTACCATATTTGCTTTAATAGAAGTGCATCTCCAATAGAAACACACATAAAACAAACAATTACCAAATTGTATTAAAATAAACATTATTTTGAAAATAGATAGACCACTGTCATTTACGTAAGTACATGTTCTACTAATACGGCAAATATGGTATCATTGACCCTATTATTAACTACAGTTTGTATTACAATGTTGCAACTTCAAAATTTATTTTTAAACTTCATCTCCTTAGGGAAAATATTTTTTTAAATTTTGAAGTCATATAACATGCATGTATTTATCAAATATTAATTCAGCGGTATGTAACTCACTGCGTACCCATCAAAGCTGTATTTCTCTCTGAAATGACTTCTATAAAAAAAACAAATTCTTGCAAGGATTTTTTTCCCGTTAGTTCCGTAAATCCAAATTTGCGGTGAACATTAACAGAATTTTACCTTCTATCGTGGGACAGTTCTTTTGCATATCAGGCGACTGATATATTCTACTAATTTGGTTTATAACAAAAAAATGTGATGCCTCCCTTATCATTTTGGTTATTGAGAGTTACTTGTAATTCTAAAGACACGATTGAGTTTCCACATAACAGTGCGTCTGTGTTAACACCTGCATGTACTTAATACAGTTTTGCATTGCAACGCACTGCTTTAAATGTACCGTAGTACAAGTAGTAACAGTCATACGTATTAGATACATCAAGTAGATTACGTAAATTCCCTATTTGTCTTGCAGGTTTCGAATTTACGGAAGTTTGAACATGTTAAATATATACTGATTGAAACATATATAGATATAAATATATATTGGTCGCAGGAGGGAAGAAAACATTGCGCCGTGCTGCTAGGGGTTGAAAACCGATTTATACCCAAGGTGCTACTGATGAGCAAGAGATAACAAAAAGAACGTCTATACAATGTATTGGACTTTTATTGATCAAATTTATTGACTAGCTCACCTTTGGACACTTTGGAGAAGATTGTTTCAAGAGGTTGACACAGGAATGGAAGTGGGACAATCGAGAAGCAATAATCTGATTTGTTGGACGTTATTTCTCCGATCAATAAGAGCAATATGACAAGGGAAATGCGACAAGTTTTATGATTTAATTTGAGGAAGAGCAGTTTCTGACAAAATTGTTCTTTCGCATTTAAAGAAACATAAACATTTATTCAGTTTGTACAACTTTGTTTTTTGTATGTATTGTTGTCATGATTCTAGTTTACCATAATCTGAACAAGCTGTCTGAAATATTTGCCACTGTGTGATTAGTCTACAATGAGAGGAACCAATCATATCACAGAGAACATATATCCATCCTGAAGTTTAAAACATGGCTTGCTATTGGTCCAGGATAAACTTAATTATTTAATAGCCTGATGTGATCTTGAAGCACCACACATCTAATAAATACTCCACACTTTTTGGTGCTCCTGTATTAGAAACAAGTTTTCTGTGTCAATTTTGGGGAAATCTAACCAAGAAACCAAATCCACATGTATCTTAATACTGCCTTCCTCATTTAAAAATGTAGGACAATTTGATTCTGGGATAATTTTATTTGTAAATATTTTTTGTAACAATCATTGCTAGGCTGTTTTTTTTATTTTCTGTTGTAGTTTTGATAAAATGTAAAATAGTAAATTGCCTTCAAAATATCGGATACTGAGAAATTTTGATTGTTGTACTTCTATAATGGCGCCCTCACTGTCCATGTTTTTGTGACCTCTGCCTTCTAGCCCATAATATTTCTTTGACATTTCACCTTTCTATTGTATTATAACAGTCAAATATATTATTCATTATACTTAATTTGAATATTTAATTTTTTTATTTTTAATATATTAAAACCCAGTTAATCCAGACAATTGGGATAACATTTTTTTAAATCACTGTAATACCTTGCAACATTCCTTTTTTTTTTTTTGTCAGGATTTTATAATTTGATGACAACTTTCATAATTTACAAGAAAAAAATGAACTCATGACAGTTTGGTGGAGTCACACAATTTTTGCCATGTAGTGTTCAGATTTGTTTTTCCCTTATACATCTTGCAGTGCTATTTCATTGTCAAATCAAAATCTTGGCAATAGCAATTTAATCTCCACTTCAACTTGCATGATTGACTACAGATATTTGAGTGTTCATTCTTTCCTTTTTAAAGAAAACAGTTTTCACAAAGACTTGGTTGTAGCGCCCTCTATGGCGATTCATATAAAACTATGAAGTGTATTGTATTCAAAACAAGTCAATTTTATTTTTTCGCCGTTTCAGTGAAGATGGCATTTCTTATTCTTTCTTTGGAGTTATGATGAAAAAAAAAATTACTGTATCTACAATTCTTGTCCACAAGTGGTTTCATAAGTGTACATAGCCAATGCTTTTATACAATAAATCTGCTTATGAATTATACAACTTTACTATAATAAACATTGTTCAGTTCTTTACTAATCCACTCTCTGTAAACTATGATCCAGAAAATTGGTTCTGGCCTAAAACTGCAGTTTCAAATCCTGGAAGACATTATTTTAATTGTTCAGACTACAATTGTTTCTGTCTTTATGACATTTTACATGTATACCCACAACACCATGACTTGTAATTGAAAACCAACTGCAAAGCTAGCACGAACTCTAGAACGGAAAGATTCATAATTTTGATGACCCAGTAAGGGTTATGGACTTTGTGACCCAAAAAATGCGCTTTGATGCTTTCCGCAGTAAAGTTGATCATGGATTCCAGATCAATAACCAGTTTCCACTAGTACCATGCAGCAGAGTGGTACAATAATTAAAGCGCGGTTGTCATCGTGCAGCGCGTGTTCGAATTTCATGTCAATAAATAATGTATTTTACATGATTGTATACGTCGCTATGAGTCCCATATCGAACAGTACGCGACACGACGACTATCCGCCCTTCAAACAATTACAATTGTAGTTTTTAAGAGGCGTGATAAGTTGAATAGTTGATGAAACAATTGTATTTTCTGATCAATCTGAAAGTAGACTACCTCACCTCAAATATCAATTAGAAAATCAAAAATTCATATTGTCACCAAAAATAATCAAAAGATCAAAAATGCATATATACACCAAATTTCTGAAAATCTGAAGAAGAAAAAATTGCCAATCGTAAACTGCAGATAGTCATAAAATGACATCCGATTGAGGTCACCCAAATACACTTGCAGCAAACTTCGAATAGTATATTTATTGGAATTGGACAATTGGAGTCGCACCATAATCTCGGCTTCAGCTTACAGCTGAGTTTATAAGCTAGGATAAACAAACTGATAATAAACTAATGATATTTCAGTTAAATTTAATAATTTGAAAACATCAATAATAATTAAATCAATTTGGTGGGAAATATATATACAGCTCTGGTACACTTGGTAATTACAAATTATATTTCTTGGTTTATTAAAATTCATCTTGTAACAAATTTTGAAATCAATATTCATTCATTCCTAACAATACACAATACCTATGGTTGGAAGGAATGAATGAACACAAGCAGAATTCAAGGCATTTTCATTTTTGAATTGCAAGCCTATTTTTGTTTTTAAAAATGGCCAAAATTATGTTCAACACGTTTTGGTTTTCATGATTTCAAACTTGACAGGTGATTGGTCGAGCCACCGTTTACAATGATGGAAGCTAGTTGAAAATTCACATCTCAAAACAATAGACATTATCGTTACGGCAACCAACAATGATGAGGTTGCTGTAAGCGACAGGGGACGAGAAGATTTCTCCCTGAAGTGAATGCTGGGAAATTAATTTTCCCGTAAATAGATGCAAAACAAGTACGGAGCCTGTCGTACAGCAGACGACTGTGAAGTAATCTGAATCCACATCGTCTTGAGGAATATTACAATTTTTCATTAAATCTTCCTGAGAGTTGCCTATTTCAGCGTTTCTATGTAAATCATACAAATATTTCAGAGTTTGGTTCTTAAATATAAACGGTGTTGAATAAACTTCCGACGGAGTCTGGTACTTCCAGCGAATGCAACCAGATTTGACCGAGACACAGTAGACAAACTTGTCATGTGATCCAAATACTGCATAGTCATTGGCTGGTGATGACTCGCATGACTGATCGAGAGGTAGTAGAGATGAGGTAGAAAACACCGGTCCTGCAGTTGTACAGGTCCACACCTGAAGGAGAATGGTACAATAATTAGTTATAATCAATAAACTTAATTATTCTGTTGGGATGGGGCCAAATTAGAAACTTAATTTACATCACATTGTGAACATTTTATTTTCTCCTGCAACAATGTACCTACCTTGTTGCCATGGTGATCTACATGGTAAACATTCCCATCAACGCAACCAAACATGACTCCGTTGTCTGTGATCGTGAGGGAAGAGAAGATAGGCTTTGGTAAGAAGATTTGCCACATTTGCTGTCCTGAGTCCTGGAAATACAGAATAAAGTAAACTCAAACAAAATTTTTTGGCTGAGAATGTTGGACCAAAAAATGTTTAATTATTTTATTTTAATTATTTGCTCAATAATCTTGAAAATTACAGATTATCCTGATACGATGTAGAACACAACAAAATTGATAAAGAGCATTTTTTGTGAGTATGCCCTCACAGGCAGTATTTAGAAACTTACAGGATCTACAGCAAATAGTCTGCCAGCAAGGGTTGCAGCATAGAGGACTCTGGGATTGTCACCGATTACTGGAGATGAGAAAATAGAGCCACCACCACCAAACAAACTCCAAACACATCTTTTACTCTGTAATAAAAAACAAATTTATTTAATGAATTAAAATTTATTAAAAAATTTAATTACATGCAACAAACAATGACAGCCACAAATTTTAAATTCAATATACAAAACATTCAAATCAAGCTAGACAATTATGAGAGTTGCGATGACCTTTGACCTTTACAAAACGTACCGGTATATCAATGGCATGTAAATAATAGTCATGTGAACCAACAATAATCCAAGATGTCTGTGCATCCAATACTGGAGAACATTTCACTGGGCCGTCAGTCTGGTATCGCCAGACGATGTCACCCGACTGGGAGTGGAGAACGTACACCAGACCATCATAGCAACCTGCAACAGGGGGAAAAAAAAGTTTATGGATGATTATGTGCATTTTCTTGTTTTATACATTTTTTCCTTTAAATTGCTGGAATAACTTTCCATTGTTAATGTCACAGTATTTTAGCCAATCAGTATTAAGTATGATACTTAACAGTGTTCATTAAACAATAATGTGCGACATGTATGTACAAGGCGTGAGCAGAGTACATATATGGAGCACAAAGTGTGCTTGAGTCCATTATGGGTTGTCGGGGAGTTAATTCTTGTTATTATTTTGTAGCGTTGTCAATACCAGTGGATTTGCTGCCTCTAAAAACGGAAAATTTGGAGAAAAATCCACAGTGAACGGAATAGTTTCACAGTCACTGGTCCGTGAATCTGAATAATTTAAAATGTCTTTCTGGAAATTGTTTCCACAATCTCATATGGCAAACTGCAGTGATCGCCAGAGCAAACGGCACACCGCGACTGGTACGCTGTATACAGCAAAAGAAAGAAAGATACCAAGCTTAATTAAGAGTTTCACAGTTGACCCTGGAACTAGTATTATAAATGATACTTTTTTAGCTCCGCTGTCGACTTTGTCGAGCGGAGCTTATCATATGAGTGATTGTCCGTCGGCGTCCGTCGTCGTCGTCGTCGTCGTCGTCGTCCATGTCAATGTTTTATTTTTTCGACTTCTTCTTGAAAACTACAAGCTTTGCTTTGATACTTGGTGTATATGTACCTTGGGTAGACCTCTCTCAGATTTGTTCATTTCATGATCATATCTTCAATTCTCTAATTTTGGTGAATATTTTTGGCATTTTTGGTAAAAAGTGATATTTTCCTCTTGTTAAAAACCGCAAGTGCAATTGCTTTGATATTACACATATAGGTACTACATGTAGACCTTTCTCAGATTTGTTCATTTTGTGATGATCTTCTCAATTCTCTAATTTTGGTGAATATTTTTGTCATTTTTGGTAAATAGTGATATTTTTGACTGCTTGTTAAAAACCGCAAGTCCAATTGCTTTGATATTACATATATAGATGCTACATGTGGACCTTTCTGAGATTTGTTCATTTCGTGATGATATCTTAAATTCCCTAATTTTAGTGAATATTTTTGTAATTTTTGGTAAAAAGTGATATTTTCGACTTCTTGTTAAAAACTGCAAGTCTGATTGCTTTGATATTACATATATAGGTACTACATGTGGATCTCTCTCAGATTTGTTCATTTCGTGATGATATCTCAAATTCCATAATTTTGGTGAATATTCTTGTCATTTTTGATAAAAAGTGATATTTTTGAATTCTTGTTGAAAACAGCAAGTCCGATTGCTATACATACTAGTACTATACATATTGTTCATTTTCTAATGATATCTTCAGTTCTTTAATTGAAATGTGCATTGATAACAGCAGAGCTATCTTAGCCGAGAAGCTGCTTGTTTAAAACTTGCATCAAACAAGAATTCAATTCAGATACTATTTAAGCTAAATAAACACATTATTACAGTACATGACTTGAGTTTCATGTCAATCTGAGCACTGGTTATTTCAAAGAATTTCATTCATATGAAAAATTAGCTAATTAACTGTTTAACAGTTTTTTTTAGCTCCACTGTCAACTTTGGCTGGTGAAGCTCATCATTCGAGTGATTTCCCGTCGTTGTCCATATTAATTTTTTATTCTTCGACTTTTTCTTGAAAACTACAATTCTTATTGCTTTGATACTTCGTGTATATGTACCTTGGGCAAACCTCTTTTACATTTGTTCATTTCATGATGATATCTTCAATTCTCTAATTGTAATGAATATTTTTGTCACTTTTGTAAAAAGTTATATTTTCGACTTCTTGTTAAGAAACGCAAGTGTGATTGCTTTGATACTATACATATAGGTTCCTCAGATAGACCTCTCTCAGATTTGTTCAGTTTCTACTGACATCTTCAGTTTTTTAATTGAAATCTTAATTGTTAAGAGCCGAGCTATCTCAGCCAAGTGGCTATTTGTTTCCAAACCTAATCAGATCTTGCAAATGTTCCAAAGTATATGACTGCCTAGTTTCATCGGATTCTTGACATTTTATGCACAGACCGACAGACAGACAGACACAAGCACCCAATGTGCCATGTTAGCTTTAATACACTGACACTGCAAATGATACATCGATAGTTGAGCGTGGAGTAACTCCAAATTATACTGATATACATAAAGTAAAGACTGAATATTTACCTACAACCACGTACTGACCACATTTAGACAGACATGCCGATGACTCAACCCTGTCACCTAACTCAGTTTCCCACAATGCTTTGCCAGTATCCAGCGATATCGCTACGAATTTATGAGAATGCGATCCAATGTAAACAACACCACCATTCCTGAAACATCAACATAGATAACGTTAATCCTTTGAACAATAATCATCAACTGTAGCAAAACCCTCAAATTTTCTGAAGAACTGTAGCCAACAAGAAATTATATGAATTTAGTCAAATTAACAATTATGGCAAAATACTTAAAAATGGAGAAAATATTTGGCCAGGGAAAATTACAGCATTAGAAAGGTTAAATTTAACAGTTTTGTTAATGATAGGAAAGCAAGTTTTTGAAACCATAATTTGTTTGTAAACAACATCCCATAATACTAACCTTTCAACAACCAATAGCGGTGAAGCATCTACACACTTTCCTGTATCACATGACCATTTCTCTTTCAGCTGTACACTTCTCTCTGCCGCCACTGGCGCTGGTTTTATTTCATCTGAATTATCAGAAGTGATATTGTCATGAAGTGATCCACCATGTGTAACTAACCGGGAACCTCTACTGATAGAGAAACAGGCTGATGAAGATGTGATATCTGCATCATCATTACCATATACCATCTCAGAATCTTTGCTTCTTAATTTAATTTTGTCACTTTCACGATCTTTATCACACCCTTCAACTTTTACTCTTTTCAGGCTCTTGGTATATTGCGAGTCATTTCGACGATTCATCGCAAACTTTTCATCGACTGGTCTTCTCCTCGTACTTTTTTTCTTCAGCTTATGAGATGGGCAAGAATTGCTGGAGTTGATCAAGGTGGTTTCAACCAACAAACATACATCATGAAAGGTTTTGTGCAGGATGACGTCCATGAGCTCTGGCATGGACAGTTTTACCCATGATTCAATGCTTTCAGTCAGGTGGATTGCATTGATGGAATTGCCGCCAGTCCTGATAAAATTTCCATATTCTTCAACAGGATACTTCACACCCATTGAATTCTATAATTTATAAATATATTGCAACATTTCGTGAACAGAGAAGAGAAATTCATTCATCTGCCCCTACACTCTGCCCTCAGAGTTTATTTTAGATTTACCTTTGTTTTTATTCAAAACAATGGTCATTTTCATTCAATTGTGATTGGAACCAGATTTTGTTAATTTTTGGCTTCCTAACTAAATTACAAAATAAACTGAAATTTTAACAAAATCTAGTTCAATTTATTAGTTTTTTTACTATTACATTTAGAAAGAAATACCTGCCACAGCTGCTGAAGGTGTTCTTTATTATAACACGGAATATCTTCGTCCATGCTTCGATTTTCAAACATTTCTACCAGTTTATCATTGTCCACCTTGCCATGTGCTGTAATCGGTAACCTCTGAACAACCATGACATCATCCGGTATTCCATGGGATGGAAGCACTCCCTCCAGCTGCGTGCGGAGCACATTTTCCTGTTGTTGTTTACTCTGGAACTTCAGTTCAGATACGACCACAGCGCATAGAATTAATTTACCCGAGTTATCTAGTATCGGAGCGCATGATTCAACAATGGGAACTGCCTCACACAACTGATGGCACATAAAAAAAGAAAAAAGTTTATTTAAACAAGAACGGAAAACTGACAACAAAAATTATATGCACACCACACGACTGGCACATTTATTTAGCCATTTGTGACACATCGCAGTCTGGCTTGTACATGCTCCCAAAAGGCTACCAGGGCTACCCGATGACCTGTGTATAATCCCTCATTGACGACTCACTGGTTTATTATTGTTATCTACTCCAGAACACACAATGCCTTCGAGTGATCGTAACGAGAACTGTTCATGCAAATAATACAAACCTTATGAATCTGGGACAAATTTATCCTCTTTCCAAATCTTTTGATTTGGTTGTCACGACGACCAATATACATCAACCCTCTCTCAGTTATTTTTACCCAGTCACCAGTTGGTTTCATGGTATCCATGGAAGCCGCTTCATCCTCTATCAAACAAAATCTTTCTCCACCTACGAGAGGAAATAAATTCCTGTGTCAATATTCCATGTTGGCTCTTATTGGATGATACAGTTGGTTATACATTGTGTGTATCAAGTGCCAGGTAGTTAACTACAAGCGGACATCCTGCTTAACACCCTAAGTGATGCATAATGTAGGCAATGTCAGGTTACCAAAAATACTGTGCCAATTACAAGTAAAAAACATAGTTGAACTCTGGTGACCTTGCCCTTTGTTACTGTAAAATGACTAATTTTCACTGGGTTTAAATTTCACTGATTTACCATTTCAGGCATATTCAGTGGGTTTTAAATTCATGGTTTCGTCATTTAGATAATATGTTCTATGCTAAATTTTACATATTCACTGTGTTTTAATTTAGCGCATTTTTCCAGTCAGCGAAATAAGCTAAATTAAAACCCAGTGAATAATTACCCCCTTTACAGTATATAATATAATTCCCTTTATCATAGTTTTGTTTCAATATAAAATATGCATTGCCATAATTAATTTTGAGTACAAACAAGTTTTGGGGTTGAACCAACAGTGGGGAATCAGTCTACCGAATGTCCTTAAAAGATGTAAATATCTTACAAAAACATTGGTGCCTTATTTGTTTAATTATTTTAAGGAACATAATTTCCAGCTTTATTCAAAGTAATTCAGATATTTTAGTATAAAAACAAATGCCTCATTGCAAAAAAAAAGTGCTGCATTTAGACGTGAATAGATTCATAAAACATGCAAGATAACAGAAAATCTTAGCTGGCTTTTGTCCAAGTATTTTGTACAGGTGTCTGTCAAAAATTAATGATTCACTGAGACAAATATGAACTGCCTCATTGTGTGACTACTGTATTATATGAAAAGTAAAAAAAAAAACACCCTTTATGAATAGCTATCATGTTGCAAGCTCTGCTTTGTATGCAAATCAACTTAAGTAGTTAGTTGGTGTCCAGTGGAGGGAGAAGTCAACAGTACTGTTGCCTCCTGAGAATCTACATCTTCAAACACTGCAATCTTTGAAGTGCGTTTTTAAACCAGTATTATAAAAACTATATCATTCTGTTCTAATAGCTAAAACATATTCCTGTGAGTTTTCATTTGTCGAATGAACTGTTTGTCAAATACAGAATACATATATTTTAGAACAATTTTCTTTTTAAAATGTGGATGAAATGTTTTGCTTTTTATGTATTTTTTTCTGTATTGTTTTTGGTTTGATAACTTTGAACTAAACAGATTTTCTATTAGCTTCAGATCTTGATCAAAGTTTGGCACCCAGTTAATAGGAGTGCTTATATTGATTTTCTGACATCTTGTTTTCTGTAAAGAATTTATTGGTAGGTTTGCAAATGTGTATCAGACTGTGCAATATCTCCATGAGTTGGTTTTGAAACCCAGTATGGGATTCTGAGATACATTACCAAGGATATTATTACAAGATAAATCATTTGCTTCATTGAACACATACAACAATGCATATTTCCACTGAGATCAGTAACCTTTGATGTGTATCACCAGTGATCAGTCAAGTAGAAACAGTCAAATTATTTTATCAGATTTTCTCAATTTTTGCATGATATTTTCATACAGGACATCTGTTGTTCAAACTCAGGGAAGACTTTATACTGATGAATAAGGTGACCAAGTTTGATGAAGTTTGGAATAGAATTAGTAAAGTTATTATGCACACAATAAAAATTATTGACGATGAAGACGACAACAACAACAACGACAACGCCGGACAAAATTTTTCCCTTAATATACCTTTCCCTTCCATCTTTGATGGTACGGGCAAGGTAAAATTCCATGTTTGGCATATTATGACAAGGCTATATGATCATTCTGCATTATATGCAAATTTATTTCATCTGGACAAGAACAAGTTGTCCAAGACTGCAGGGGGTTGAACTTTTTTTTTTATAAATGCCTTTGTATCATTGAGACAGTTAGGAAAGACCATCAAGACAATTGTATTCATGAACTCTGAATTTCAAACTCTTGAACTTAAAGGGAGGTGGTTGTTGTGCTGTGCATCATTTGTGTTGATAAACATTAATTTTCCCATAATTCAATGCGCTCTTCTAATGGAAATCACAAGCAGGAGGTTTGAACCGGCGACGCCCTTGTTACCTTCACCTAAAAAATATCTAATTAAAGCTTGGTAGCATCTCAGTTTGTACTCGTTGATCTGCGCAACAGTCAAAGTCGCCATCTTTGTTTATACAAGACCCATACATCTCGTGTGACGCAATGACTACCAATCTTTAATGAAATTGATGTTATACCACTCCATTGACATACCTGTTGGCAAAAATCAGCATACATGTAGGTTGATTCTTTTGAATTTTGAACCATGGCAGATCTATAGAATAAGACAACTTACCAACAAATAGTTGTCCCTCATCTCCAGTATCGCTGACACTATTTCCGTCTTCGTCTCTCACATCAACCTCTGTTCCAATCAATGGATGTCCCAAAGGTACGCTGCAATCAAAACACAAAAAATTAATGCAAGACATATCCACATCTTTCAGACCCAGGTTTAGTGTCTATTTTGTTTCATGTTTGCTTACCGCAAAGACTCCCATTGTGTGCGTAGAGACAAAATGAAGAAATCGACAAACAAATCAAGATTTATAGTTTTCTGACTTTGAAAAGGTAACCGACTTTGACATACAAGAAAATTTAATAAACCAATTTTCTGCAGGAAACACTGTTAGCCCCCCCCCCCAAAAAACAACAACTTGTGTTGCCCTCAAGTCGGAAAATTGAAAAATTGGGTCAACAAAACAAATTTTTTTTTTTTTGGCCTTAGGATTGAAAAGACAAAGGCACTCACCTTTCAGTAGACTCAGATAAAATTTCATCCTGGGAGAGATGATAACACGTTGCCCAACTTGATACTTCAGTAATTCCATACAAATCATAAAACAGTGTTTTGTTTTCCCTTCCTTGCCAGTTTTGAATGATATTTGGTGTTGGGCAAGGTTCACCACCAAATGCCAGGATTCTCAATGAACTCTTTGCACTCAGTATCTGTGACCGCAGTAAATCCTGCCCAAATCGTCTGATGAGAGTTGGAGTTGCCTGCAAGTAATTACATTTAATAGATAAATTTTAAAGGCTGGTGGTCATCGCTTAGCGCATGTTCGAATTTCAATGCATTTCACATGCGTTGTGTACGTCACTATTAGTCCCATATCAAACGGGACACAGCGCAACGACCACCACCCTTTAATTCAACCCATAGACTGCACAATATTTCAAAAAAAATATTGGTGCAAATTTTGTAATTTTTTTTTAGGTTTTACTATTACTTGGTATATACATCTTGTTCAATTTTGGACCAAATTCACTTTGCATTGAATATGTGAACAATTACAGTAATTACTCTATTACAACTACCGCACATAATCAAGGGTCAAGGGTCAAGGGTCAAGGAGTACTCTAAACTTGCACTAAATTGTTTAGGCAAGAAAAAGTTTTGCTTTTCGTACTAGGGAAAAATTGAAGCAGTGATGATTTTTTTTTTATTTACCACAACAATAAGATAACTTTTTATGAAATAATGTTTTAGTTTTTGATACAGTTAGAATTAGATAGTTGATAGTTTTGAATTTTATTATTATTAATAGTCTTTAAAAAAAAAATCATATTTTCAACATATTATACAATTCATATATACATACAACATATTCATTATTAATATACTTTGTTATACTTTTATTGATACTGTACTGATAGAAATACTGTATTTCTAAAGATGCAATAAATATTATTACAAAACATGCTCTTAAAACAGAAAACAAACTTTTCTTCATTCTACTGTTGTGGTGTTACTGGTAGACAAAAAAATACTCTTGGAATGACGAGAAGCAAAAGCTATTTTCTTTTGGCCTAAACTAACTTTGTCAGTTTGAGACTAAAATGACAATGTATTGACCTCAATCAATCAATGAATGAATTCTGCTAAATTGGCCATTAAATACCTGCATAACAGTAACACAGTTTTTCTTCAGAACTCTAGCAAGTACTCGTGGCATCAATTTGATGATATTTGGTACTATGACCAGCGTTGCACCCTGGGATAGGGTAATAAACATCTCCACAATGCTGGCATCAAATGTCAATGGGGCAGCCATGAATACATTGTCAAAATATGTTATATCAAAAATATCTCTGAAAGGGAAAAAAAAAATTATTATTTACAAAAAGTGTAGATAATGAAAAAAGAAAAAGTGTTAACGACGTCAACAACAAATTACCGTATATTGTGGAGATATAGTATCACTCACCTAATATGCAGAACATTAGGGACAATACAAGTATGAGGCACTTTGACGACTTTTGGTACGCCGGTTGTACCGGATGTATGAACTGCATACGCAATATCCAGACATGGAATTGAGGACTTGACTTTGACTTCCAGTGGTTGCTGACTTTGGATTTCCACAACAACAAGGCCATGATCAGAAAGGAATTGAACTACCCTCACTGACAACTCCGATCCTAGAGTGTCCAGAAATCTCTGAAAATACAATTAAACTTTTTAATAAGCTTTTTTTTTTCATAATTTTTAAAGTTAAATCGTACAGACAACAGTGTTAACCTTTTCACCTCCAGCCTTTCTCACCAACATTTTTCTGCATTTTTTTTTTACATTCTTCAATATTTCTGAAAATGGACTATAATTTTGGAGCCAACAGACAAATTTGAGTAAATTTTCAGTTTTTACCCAAAAACTTTTGATATTTTTGTCCAAATCTTCTGAAGAAAAGTGCAGACTATAAACGGGACTATTTTGTGATAAAAAGCAGGAACTGGTAGTGAAAATGTTAATGATAAAGACCACCTGCACATACTGGTACATGTAAAATGATCTGTATATAAAGACAAGTGACTGCTCTTTTAGCAAGAGTTTGGTAAAAAAAAAAAATATGCATGAGACCCAATCTGATTAAAATCTGATTATTTTGGCAATAAACTTGTTTTTATTTTATTTGTTATTACTGCCATTTTATTTTATTATTTTACTTTTATTTTTTATTTTTTTTTAATTCTACCCTACCTTGTTGGGCTTTCGCAATTACCAAAACTGCAAAAAATAAATACTACCCTAGATCAAAATAAAATAAAGTAAATGTACAAAAAAAAAAAAAAAAGCCAAAACTAGAATCTTATTTTAATCAGATTACATAAAGGCCTAATTGGTGTTTACACTGATATCTTCATGTTAACACACTCTCTGAAAGATGCTACAAACATACCAAAATTAATGAAAAAAAAAAACAAGTCAGCAGACAACATGTTAATTAAGACAAACAAGATTATATTTATTTATTCCTTCTATTCAATTCAATTATCATATTGTCCATAAAAATGAGAAATATTTTTATCCATGAATTAATTAACACATTGCCTGCAGGCTCTATTTTTACCCCACTGATATTTGTACATGTCTGGGGACGCTGTCAGTACACTTAATCAACCTCTATACAAAAAAAAAAAATCAAAAAAAAAAAAATCACCAGTCTATCTAAAGAATATTATTTTTAATTTCCTGGGAATCTCACTATACTCAGGGATAGTACTATACTGTAAAATACATTATTTTCGCTTGGAATTAATTTTCACTATAGGAACGACTCGGTGAAAATAAATTCCAGTGAATACACCTTTTTTCCTATATTCAACTCGTCAAATATTAGTGAAAATTAATTTCATACAAAAACACCCCAAACAAAATTTGCAGCGAAAATTGATTCCAGCTAAAATAAAGTATTATATATTAACTTGTTTGTAGGTCTTTCATACCATTCTATGGTTGAAGTACTGTCACAACCACATGTATCTGAATTTTACATTCAACTCATCAAAAAAAAAAAAAAAAAATCAGCGAAATAAATTAAATACAAACGCCCAAAAAATCTTTTCAACCAAAATTAATTCCAGCTAAAATAAAATATTATACAGTACCAGTGTGCATAAAACCTTCAAATATTTACATGCATTCTGTTTTTTTTTTTGTTTTTTTTCATTCTGTTATAAGCTTACTTTTTTTTTGACGAGTTGAATGTAAAATATAGAAAAAAAAAGTTATATTCGCTGGATTTTATTTTTACTGAATCATTCATTCAGCAAAAATAGTGAAAATTAATTCCAAGCGAGAATAAAGTATTTTTAATACAGTAATCAACTGTAACATTGACAAATAAATGCTCATCATTTAAGCTTTTGATTTCCTCAAATTAAATTGTCAACCCCCCAAAACACTTTTTTAATACGGTAGCGTACAAGTTACCAAAAATATACTCCAGTTAAACTCCCCAAAAAGTAAAATTTTAAAAAGGCCGAGCTTTTTCAAACAGACAATGAATGAGCCAAGCACGCAAGACTTTTAAAATGTTAAGTGCTTATAAAGTATAATCACAGAGGTTGAAAGTTCCCCTAAAAAAAGATTAATAATTAAAGTACTCCCTCTAAATATGCCCAGTTTGTCATTTCAAAGCCAGTTGATTTTTGTTAAAATTCATCTCAAAAATTCAAAGCTAGATTAATTATTATTTAAATTTATGATATAAAATAAAATAGTTCAAAAAACAAGTATGCCATCCTGTAGAAAAAAAAAAATGGTGATGTAATTCCAAAACCTTGATACAAATTAAACTAACAGTACCACGTAATCTACATTAAATGCTCTTTGTCATGATTAATTGATACGCTTTCAACCATCTCTATTACGACATTATGATGGCATCCACGAGGACAAAATTTCACAAAAGTTGAAAAGAACTTTTTCACCAGTACAAAATTGGTCTCGATCTTGTGAAATTTAAAGTGGTTTACAGTATAGTGTATGTATTGTGAAAAATACAATGTTTTAACAAAGCTTTTACATTTGGTGCTTTACATTGGATAGAATTATAACTCTTCAAAGAAGCAAGGCCATCTTATAATGCAAGTGTTAAAAAACTACACAATTGGGTCCTAATATCAATAAAAGTCTCAATTCTGAATTTCAATAGTAAAGGAGTGGGTGCACCCACTATACAGACTTCAATAAACTCTCTACAGTGTTTCCCCATTATATTATAATTTTACATACATATATACATATATATTTGAACTCAAAATTAGTAGCAAATGATAAAGTAATTACACACGATTCAAGATATTTTCAATGTAAAAATAAATTTTAATTTAAGTATCATATTTTGACCAAAACCTGAATGCACGAGCTACAGAATATAAAATAGATTTTCAACAAATAGTATTTTCATTAAGCCCCCCCCCCCTCAACCGCCGCCTTCTCTCTGTCTGATAAACCATTAAAAGCAAGATAAAAATGAACTCAAAGTATCTAACAATAGGAAGTGGTTTAGAGCCAGAGTGCTAACACCAATTGGGTACACCATACAGACGAATTCTATTTACATATTGGATTATATCCCATGGAAAATATGAAAATGTTTAGGCCAGACTTTTATTATCCCTTGCTTCGTGAACCCGCCGAATGAACAGGAGCCGAAAATGAAATAAAAATGCAAAATTAGTTCAGCGTAATTTCTCGCGCCTGCTGACTTGTAAGTGCAAAAAATTGCTTAAAAAAACTTATTTTTATCTTCATTTTTTTCCGCCCGTCGCATAACAAACCCAAGTTGCATTTTCGTGGGAGTATCATGATCAAAGTACCGAAGTCTCGCGCAGATGAGAAACAAGGTTATACATGGAATAACATTTTATTTCATTTCTTCTCTCCGATCAATGATCTCACTTACAATTGTTTGAGAATCACAGAAATCTAATGGGAAAAAAAGAATTAATTTTATTTTTATTCCGCCCTCCTCAAAAAAATTGCCTTATAAAAACTCGAGAAACAAGGAATAAAATACCTCTGGCCTTATCTACCATACCTGAATGACTTCTTCCTGGACAAGAACTGTTCGGATATTCAGTTTCCCAATAAAATATTTGTTAATTTCAGTCGGAGCAGTAGGATCAATTGGAGCAAACGCTGCTGAGGCTTGTAGTATACTGAATGAGGAAAAAAAGAAAATTATTATAAATAATAAACCCACCAATTCTAAATATTGTTCAAGCATAACATTTCTTTATTGAAATAAATAATAAGATAAATGGTGGCAATATTTTAAAAATAAACTGTAAATTACACATGTTTAAGTTTTTCTACGAGATTACGGGATTCCTCTTCTGGAAATAATACAATCTGTAAATACGATACGTTTAAGATAATAAAAAATGGATATTATTACACTTCTAATCCAGAGTATCTTATTCTGAGCAAAAAAAAAGAATTGTAATTTAATACGGTATAAATATTATATGTATATATGCAAGTATCATATATCTGTGTCGGAGACAGCACTGTCTGCGCTTTTAACCTGTTACTATATTCTCCCAACAAATCTGTATATGTTATCAGGTATTGGCGTTAACCCCATATTTTGCTTCCCTGACTCCAATAATTGAAAAGGGACCCAGTTTTTCAGGCAAGCTGGGGGTCCAATCTCTAATAAAGTTATCCAGGATAAAATTTCTATTTCGTAAAATTTTGTAAGCGAGACTCCTCTTGCCGAGACACTAACGCAAACCCTGATTATATTCTGTAACATTTCATGTCATCTACACACAAGAAAAGTTGTTAACCTCCACACTTGAATAATTCCCATTCATGTTATACAGGTCATGGTCGAATTTTTGTAATTGTCATTAGACTGAGACAATAATGACCAGAATGTGTACACTGATTTTTATTTTTTGAAAAAAAAAAAAAAAGATATGGAAGCACGATGCAAAGCTTGCTTACAACTACCATAAGAGTGTCAGAACGTATAATTATTGACAATAAGGAAAGTATATTACATAATTCATGCGAGTAGTACTTTATATTAACACATCAATGCCCGATTGATCTTTGCCATGTGATGGGTGATGTTGGGAGCAAAAAAAAACAGTTAAAAGTCACTGAACACAGCTGTGAACCAACTCGTGGGAAAATTCAGTGCAGTTCTAGTACTGGTAGCATTGAAAGGAACAAATTTAAATTAATTGTCTCTTTCGTCTAGGTTAAAAACTTACTTATTCATTTATGTATATTTGTAATCTAAGGCATATAGAAAGTGGAACGAAAAAAATCAAAACTTTAATTCTGGTCTAACTAATTTTTGCCATTTTCTGTATCATTTTCATTTTTATATTGAAAGTAACTTTTTCCTTCCAAGATTGAATATGTTAAACTAAAAATAAAAAAAAAATAACACATTGTAATTACTTTTGTGATAAACTGTATGTACGTATTATTTTTGATAAGCAATGACTAGCAAAATGCATGTGTCATTGTATGAATAGGTGCGTTATGGGAGGGAAAAACGAGGGACTCACTCAACCGTTGTGATCCCAAGAACACTCAATAGTGCAATTCATTTCATGTTTATAACAGAGTGTACGCAATGGGGGCTGAAACACCTCACACCTGAAACCACTCAGAGAAAGAAATATGCAACATGGTCTTGCATCAAATCTATCATGGCACTTTATATTTTTTCTCCTTTAATATGAACGTTTGCCAATTGATTTTTCCCAGCAAGCTTCAACAGCTGGCGCATCAAACCACAAATAGATCATACCCAGTTCTAACTCAGTTTGTTATGTCTGAGTAGCTCCAACACAGTGTGCACAGTACTTGGGAAGAATGGCATTGTGCACCGATTGTTGAAGAAAAACCGCAACTCAAGGTTGGGATACATTTACCACGTGGCTGCAGCTGCTTTCAAGGAACACTGCATCAATGGTAATCAAGTCTGCGGTTTCAGTTTTCCATTTGTCATTTGACCTCAGGATGATTCAGCCACTTCCAAAAAGTGTCTATATAGAGGTGCAGATGGCAGCACGACCCTGTGTGTGCAGTATAACCTTGGTGGTAACCTGCACGCACCAAGGTCGAAATCGCACCAAGGTCGAAATCGCAATGAACACTCTTCTATCTATTGTTACTCTTTCCAAGCTTAACATCATGGTCATTAGTAACTATGAAAACATTCGGCAACAATAGCAAAAGTTGGTAACATAATTACTTTCTCATGAGAAATAAAAGCCCTTGATGAAAAGAGACAATTCCAAGTTATATTTTAGTGATAAAAGTATAATTATAGTATGCAGTTTTAGTTCAAAATTGCGAGAAATGTTATTGTCATTTTTTTTTTATTGTAATGTAATTCAATACAGACTCAGATTTTGACTATCTGAATATAAATAACATTGTTTCAATTTTGAAATTCATGCTAAGCCCGATGACTTGAAAGGTATGCAGCACAACCTGCAAATTACAATCTACCATAACACGGCATACAATGTCAGAGCATATTTGATTTCCGTTTTGTAACTAATAGAATGTAACGTGCACCTGTCTGGTTTTTGGAGTCACCCAAATGACAACCCTGTTGTTTGCACATCTTATTTATTACTTAAACAGTGGGAATAATGGACGATGTTGGAACACTGCCAGAAAATTGTGAATGATGTTATCTGACATCGAAGCAGACGAACAGTCCAAATGAATGCAAACTAGAAATTATAGATTTATATAATCTGTATGATATAACAGGTGGTGTCATCACCGTAACAGAGGATCAAAATTAAGGATTTAATTTAGTATGTTAATTAATCTACCACAATATTTTCCCAATATTTTAAGATAATGCGTACGACTACCAGTATCTTACCCAAGAATAAACGCTGGGAGGAGTGCCGCTGCGTGGTAGTACAAACCAACTATTTCCCCTTGAAGATGAAGCTGTTCTAAATAGGTTGTAATCTCATCAGCTCTTTTCTGTATATCTGAATATGTTACCATGACAACTGTTTCCCCATCGTCAAAGTTTACAGCAGTTTTGTGGGGGTGCCTTTGAGCAGAATCTTGGAAAAGAGCATGTAACGTGGACCTTTCGTCCCTGTTTTCTTTGTTCAATTTCTTATTCTCGACCTGCCAAAGTAAATATACGAGTAAATGTTATTGTTTACAGCAACTACAATGTAATGGGTAAATTTCTGGGTTTTTTTAAACCAATATTAAAAATTGCGAAATATTTTTAGAAAAATGAAACTTGAAAGAAAGAACATTGGGACATATGATGAAAAAGCACAAAGACGCTAACTGCCACTAGCACTCCAGTTGGCATAATTTGGGGGGAAAAAACGCGTACTTGTATATTGTATAATAAAATGAACGCCTTAAAATGCCACAACTTCATGTAAAGTCAATTTAGTCGTGAACTTACCATTTTTTTTAGTTGGAACTACCAAACCGCCTACACAACACACCCACGCGTCTATGTTTTTCTCCGCTGGAATTCAAATAGACAGATCTTGTCGATGGGACCTGGGATCCGTTGTGGTTTTCTCTCGCATGCAGCTGCTCGCAAAACCGCAAATCAGAAACCGGAGTATCAGCCCATCTCTTTTTATATCGGTCCCTGGAGCTGCCAGTGCAGCTGTTGTACTGTATGGCGCCCTCGTGCAGTGACCTCCAGAAACCAGGGGGTGGAATGGATTATGGCCTCGTCTCACGTAGGGATGTGGGCAGTGCGTTGCTTTGGCAATGGGATTATGAAAATATTGGTTTGAGTGAACATTTATTGAAACTTTCACTGTTTTGATGAACAAAATGTCTTTAAGAAAAGAAAAAATACTGGTTCCAGGTGGATTTTTACCCGTCATTCCAAGCGACACGTTAAAATCCAGGAAGTTGAGAACACGTACAAAATGTCGGCGGCCAGTGAGGGGTCGGAAACACGACAAAAACAGGCGAATGTGTGTTGTCTTGTTTGTCAGAAAAGAGGGAAAATTTTAAAGAGATGTACTAAATGTCATGACGCATTTTATTGGTGAGTGCAGAGTGTAAAACTGTGCTTAGGGACGGACCATTATAAATTTTGGTGGGGAATAGCCTGTTATTACTGTTGAACCTTTGTTTGTAGGGAAGGGTATGACATAATTTTCGGACAGAATATATTGTTATACTTTCTTTCTCATAGTGCGTGTGTGCTCTAGCTTAAACTAATTTGGTACATTTTTTAAAGTTTATTTTTCACGAATTTAATCCTATTTGCAATTTATAGCCAGCAAAAACCACCGTCCTCATCCGCCTGCTATCATCACAGTACCGTTATGTATCATGTTGTTATGTACTAGCAAAGACAATAGAAAATGTCTTTGGTACTAGTATGTTGTTTTGAAAACTTGGAGATGGCTAATAAACAAGTTTTTTAATTGACTATCCATTTCTTTACATTTATAACATCATCACTGGTTATGTGCTTCTGAGATCATCATTTTATTAAAATATAGTTTAGTTTGATGGGTTTTACCAGAGGTACATTACTTGGGGTTTGTAACTACGGTGACATGATACCAAGATCCCGTCACAATTTTGCTCTCGCATAAGCGTTCCAACTCAGAAAAATGCGAATGCGCATGCCCGAGGTAACTAGGATACTGGGATGTCCAGGTGGATCAAAATAGCTGCCCACGATATGACGGATTACGAGAACTATATTTTCTGTACATTTTCGATGTATTACATTTTTCACTATGATAGTGACAAGAAAAGTTTTATTTTTTTCATTACAAACCTTGAACATTGATATGTGTCATGTCAGAAGGTCGTAGCCTCAGTCTCGCTATCTACGAGAAGAGACTTGAATGGGATCTTGACATGATGTTACCATACAGTACTATGCGAGTTGCAAACCCCAAGTAATGTACCTCTGGTTTTACGTTATGCATGCTTTTATCAAAGATGTGGTGTATACAATTTTATTTATTTATTTGTTCATTTTCATTCCATACCAGTTCACGGGAATGTCAAATTCAAGACTGGCCTTCACATAGAAGTAGCTGCAAACCATTGAAGACGAGTACGGATACCGAAAAAGATGCAGTAAAGACAAATAAGACAGAAAGCAATAACTGTGCTGCATCACAAAAATCACCGAAAATCATACAACGAACAAAGTTAACTGATAGTGAAAGACAAAATAATGTTGACGAAGTGCCAAATGATCTTCGACACAGTGATTTGAAATGCATTTGGACTGATTGCAAAGACGGAAATATGCCGACTGTGAATAATTCTTCTGGCCTACTGACTGAAGGGAGTTTGGATCTAGCATCAATAGAAGAGCAAGTTGATCAGTCGCATACAATAACAATTAAACACATGAAACTGAAACACAAGGTTAAAATAACAGAGAGTTGGAATAGCGAAAAAATGTTTTGCCATGTCTGCGATTTTCTTCGTATACCTGTGGATAAAATAAAACTGGTGCACAAAGGTAAGCTGATGAAGAAGGAAAATTTAAAAGAGTTTGTCAGAGAACGAGCAGTTTTCCAAGCGTTCGGAGAAGTTGCAGAGAATGAGGATGATCTCCTCACAGGAGATGTTGACCTAATCTGCAAACAATTGTCGTGTGAGCGAAATGCTGCAATCCGTGCTCTGCGAAAGACTGGGAATGTTGTTGATGCTATATTCTATATTGCGAATGCATGACCCCATTTTGAACAGTGATCAAAGTAAACTTTTTTCTGAAAGTTTGAATCTGACCTGTCGACAATTTAAGGTATTACCAGAATCTCGATTTGCTCCAAAATTAAAGGTGCAATATGGAGAAGAACAATTAATTTTTATTGTTTGATAGTATATTAAAGCGAGAGGGTAGTCACCTGCGCACATGCAGGTATTGAGTCCCAAGCGACGATAACAACACGCGCTAATAACGCAAAGGCTCATGGGTAGACGCTTGTTTGTAAATAATGACACGCTATAGCCATCTGACGTATCCCCCGATTCAACAAATACATTGAACTACGATTTATCATGAACCGAAAACTCTGTTCTTGTATAACGCATCTAGGTATTCATTCAATAAAACATTGAAATTTTCTAATACATGTGTACTGGTTGTTTTGGTACATACAGTATCAATCACTGCACATGCATATATGGGTTTTTATTCCACATTTAACAAATACTCTACAGTCTTAGTCTTTGATTTGAAATATCAAACAACAATATTAGCAAAAACTTTTATAATATTGAAAATCATGCACAATTTTTCATTAGAATTTTGTGGCAAATATGGTGGCTTATAAAGAATACTGTAGAATACTTTATTTTAGCTGCAATTAATTTTCATTGAAAAGACTTTTTGAGTGTTTTGTATGGAACTTATTTTCACTGATTTTTGAATGTAAAATATGGGTTTTGAGGATATAAATCATATTCTACGGGCTAATGGCTAATTTTTAATATTGAGTTTTACATATTTGAATGGTACTGTAAAATGACTAACTTTCACTGGGTTTAAATTTCACTGATTTACTATTTCAGGCATATTCAGTGGGTTTTAAATTCACGGTTTTGTCATTTAGATAATGTGTTCTATGCTAAATTTTACATATTCACTGTGTTTTAATTTAGCGCATTTTTCCAGTCAGCGAAATAAGCTAAATTAAAACCCAGTGAATAATTAACCCCTTTACAGTACGTAAACTTGAAAACAGTGTTATTGTAATTTCAGTGTTGTCACTGTGTTTGTGAAACATTCAGTGTTAAAAGTATTTCCATACATAAAGGCACAGATAATAAGTAAAATAGATTTTGATCATTTGGTTTTCAAAAATTGAGGCCAAGAAGGATTATTTTTGTATTTATTTCAAAATTCTCCTGGAATTGCACTTTTATTGTGAATCTTATTGTGAATTGGATTTTTTTTTTCAAAATTCTGATAACAACTGGAAATGAAGATGCACATTTTTAACTGATACGCACAATAATAATCATAAATAATCATTTTTTCAGGCATATCATATTAAAGCGAGAGGGTCGTCACCTGCGCACGGGCAGGAATTGAATCCCAAGTGACGATAACAACACACACTAAAAACACAAATGCTCATGGGTAGACGCTTGTTTGTAAACTGACATTCTATGGCCATCTGACACATGCACAGGTGATACCTCCCTCGCTTTAAGGTCAGTGAGACCTTGTTTATATTATTCTACCTCCTAAATGTGTTCACTTTGCTATTTTAAATAATTTTGTATTGTATTTTTTTTGAAGAACAATAGTGATAGCAACAATCTGATGAAAGTGGAACTGTACAGTTAAAATGTTTTGATTAGATACAATAAATATGATTATTACATGTATCAGATAATTATTAGAGTGACTTAAATATTATAATAAATAAATTATGAGTACCGCTATCATGCTTGTTTAACATTTTTCTCGCCTTATAAGGAAAGGCAAATTCCAAATATGAAATGATTACGCCATGCAGTTCTAGTTTTAACCTTTTCACCACCAATTCCCTCTTTATCTGTTCATCGCAAATTCACAAAAAATAGCCAAATTGTTTGAGTAAAAACTGAAAATTGACTAAAATTTTGTCTACTGGCTCCAAAATTAGGGTTCATATTCAGAAATATAAGAAACAAGTCATTGTCAATGACATAGTCTTGTCGTGTTTTTAGTGACTTTGACAAACAATGAAAACATAGTCAGATTATGTTTAAATATTAGTATTTAGCATGTTAACTACAAATGTACATGCAACAGGTATAAAAACTAAGTTTGAATTAAATTGGTCAAGGCATTATATCCATTATATCTTGTCTTTGTACTAAATTTAAACCCAATCTGTAAAATCATCTCTGTACAATGGGCAAAACACTCGTAAAGAGAAAAATGGCCACCAGTCCGCCATTTTAAATTGAATCACGAAAAAAATGAAGTGCATCAGTAACCCACTATGACTGATGTCAATGTCAGGTTTAAATGAAATCGGTCAAGGCATGTCTAAGAAATGGTTGATGACATGTTTGAATTTTGTGATTTTATTCGTTTTTGCTAAAAATGGCTGCCATTCGGTGAAATTTAGATGAAAACGAAAACTAACTGAACAGAACATTTAAACCATAATATCTTGCTTTTGTACCAAATTGAACCCAAATCTGTACAATCATTTTTGTAAAATGGGCAGAACACTCGTAAAAACAAAATGGTCACCAGTACGCCATTTTGAATTGAATCACGAAAAAAATGATGTGCATCAGTAACCCACCATGACTGATGTCAATGTCAAGTTTAAATGATATCGGTCAAGGCACGTCTAAGAAACAGTTGATGAAATGTCCAAATGTTGATTTTTGGTGTTTTTTGGGACAAAAATGGCCGCCAGTCAGTTAAAGGTCAAGCAAATCAAAAATATATCGAAATGCACATGTCTGCCATTATGACTTGTCTTTGTACCAGCTTTGAAGAAAATCTGTCCAGGCATCTTTGAGAAATGATGCTGGATACACACATGGATACCAAAAACCATAAGTCCCCGTTTCAGACTACGTCCGATGGGGACTGAAAAGTGCAGACAAATTCATTCAGCCTGGTGGTGAAAGTTTCCCTCACTTTATCAGCATTAATTTTTCATGTAAATAATTTGACATGTGTTGTATACGTCAGATGGCACTCCTTTCTAACACAGCAAATCTTTTACATGTTTTGGAATCGTGCCATGAAGATTCTTGTACATCTCATTGTCACATAGAGAGATTTGTTAGTTGAGGACCATTTGAACTCTAAGCTTACAATTTACCAACATTTTCAAAATAAATTCACATAAATTTTTCCCATTTCTTTTAAAAAATTTTCATGAAGGTCTGTTAGTGTAGCTAATGAAAAATGTGGTTCATTTGGTGCAAAATAAACACAGAGTTTATGGAAAACGACATAAAAATGTCATTAAAATATTGGCAGCAAAAAATAAAGGACATAGTTGGTGAAATGAAAGTATTAACATTTTTTAATACAAATGGAACATTTCTACCAATGGTGGATTGGCTAGAATTACAGATATATACTCGTGAAGGAATTTTGATTTTCCTTTCAATTCCTGGTGTACGAGGCGCGGAATGTAAATTTATTATTTTGTGTATACTAGAATTAAATTAAACTAATAATTCAAAATTACGTATGTTATTGGAGGCCGTGGCGTGTGTGTTTTAAAATGGTGTATGCATTTGAAAAACAGCGTGACTGTGCTTTTTAATGGTATGTGCATTAAATGTATGTGCATTAAAAAATGTTGTGTATTAAAAATTATGTGTGTTTAAAACGAAGTGTGTGAATTAAAAATTATGTGTGTTTAAAACGACGTGTGTGAATTAAAAATTATGTGTGTTTAAAACGACGTGTGTGAATTTAAAATTATGTGTGTTTAAAACGACGTGTGTGAATTAAAAATTATGTGTGTTTAAAACGACGTGTATGAATTAAAAATTATGTGTGTTTAAAACGACGTGTGTGAATTAAAAATTATGTGTTTAAAACGACGTGTGAATTAAAAATTATGTGTGTTTAAAACGACGTGTGTGAATTAAAAATTATGTGTGTTTAAAACGACGTGTGTGAATTAAAAATTATGTGTGTTTAAAACGACGTGTGTGAATTAAAAATTATGTGTGTTTAAAACGACGTGTGTGAATTAAAAATTATGTGTGTTTAAAACGACGTGTGTGAATTAAAAATTATGTGTGTTTAAAACGACGTGTGTGAATTAAAAATTATGTGTGTTTAAAACGACGTGTGTGAATTAAAAATTATGTGTGTTTAAAACGACGTGTGTGAATTAAAAATTATGTGTGTTTAAAACGACGTGTGTGAATTAAAAATTATGTGTTTAAAACGACGTGTGAATTAAAAATTATGTGTGTTTAAAACGACGTGTGTGAATTAAAAATGATGTGTGTTTAAAACGACGTGTGTGTATTAAAAATTAAGTGTGTTTAAAACGACGTGTGTGTATTAAAAATTATGTGTGTTTAAAACGACGTGTGTGAATTAAAAATTATGTGTGTTTAAAACGATGTGTGTGTATTAAACATTATGTGTGTTTAAAACGACGTGTGTGAATTAAAAATTATGTGTGTTTAAAACGACGTGTGTGTATTAAAAATTATGTGTGTTTAAAACGACGTGTGTGAATTAAAAAGTATGTGTGTTTAAAACGACGTGTGTGAATTAAAAATTATGTGTGTTTAAAACGACGTGTGTGTATTAAAAATTATGTGTGTTTAAAACGACGTGTGTGTATTAAAAATTATGTGTGTTTAAAACGACGTGTGTGTATTAAAAATTATGTATGTTTAAAACGACGTGTGTGTATTAAAAATTATGTGTGTTTAAAACGACGTGTGTGTATTAAAAATTATGTGTGTTTAAAACGACGTGTGTGTATTAAAAATTATGTGTGTTTAAAACGACGTGTGTGTATTAAAAATTATGTGTGTTTAAAACGACGTGTGTGTATTAAAAATTATGTGTGTTTAAAACGACGTGTGTGTATTAAAAATTATGTGTGTTTAAAACGACGTGTGTGTATTAAAAATTATGTGTGTTTAAAACGACGTGTGTGAATTAAAAATTATGTGTTTAAAACGACGTGTGAATTAAAAATTATGTGTGTTTAAAACGACGTGTGTGTATTAAACATTATGTGTGTTTAAAACGACGTGTGTGTATTAAAAATTATGTGTGTTTAAAACGACGTGTGTGAATTAAAAATTATGTGTGTTTAAAACGACGTGTGTGTATTAAACATTATGTGTGTTTAAAACGACGTGTGTGAATTAAAAATTATGTGTGTTTAAAACGACGTGTGTGAATTAAAAATTATGTGTGTTTAAAACGACGTGTGTGAATTAAAAATTATGTGTTTAAAACGACGTGTGAATTAAAAATTATGTGTGTTTAAAACGACGTGTGTGTATTAAAAATTATGTGTGTTTAAAACGACGTGTGTGTATTAAAAATGTGTGTTTAAAACGACGTGTGTGTATTTAAAAATGATGTGTGTTTAAAACGACGTGTGTGTATTAAAAATTATGTGTGTTTAAAACGATGTGTGTGAATTAAAAATTATGTGTGTTTAAAACGACGTGTGTGAATTAAAAATTATGTGTGTTTAAAACGATGTGTGTGAATTAAAAATTATGTGTGTTTAAAACGACGTGTGTGAATTAAAAATTATGTGTGTTTAAAACGACGTGTGTGAATTAAAAATTATGTGTGTTTAAAACGACGTGTGTGAATTAAAAGTACCATTCTTAGAAATTGCGCCCTCTAGTGACGTAGCCCTTCTGTGACGTCAAAATGACGTATATGGTAGGTGAAAGCAATGCTAATCAAATCGATAAATATGGTTGTGCAGACGTTCGTCATTAAGAATATAATAAAATCTCTCAAAACATATTTTTCATCGATGGACGACTACAGATCAAAACAATATCGACACTTGTGTCTCTATTTTTGCGTCATATAATCGTTTTATCGCTAGAGGGCGATATTTATTAGAAAAATGTATTCTGGTTTGCATAGTCATTTTGACAGATAATAATAAGGGACCGTCGGAACTCTAAAACAACACAGCTCATGCATTTTTTTATACTATGTTGATCAATTTCGAATAGCCAATCCTCGGGGCGGGCGTCCGGGCATTTTCACCGCCTGGCAACCCTCACGGTGAAAACAAAGGCCAAAAACTCGCAGAAAACGGTACTTGGGGATGGTTGTTGAGACTCCCCTGAACAGTGTAACAAGACTAGCTCAACGCGTGTAACATATATAAATTTGGTTGTTCAGAATTACTTCAAAGTTGAGTTGTGTTGTTTTCTCGAATTTTCACCGGCTCGACCGGCGTTCCACAGCAACGCGCACAGAGCCCATATAAATGCATGTACAGTGGTGCGCGGAACGTCTGTGACGTAGCTCCGCCCCGAGGATAGATCAAACGAGGCTTTTGTTTTGTAAATTTGTAAAATTGACCAATTGTGTGGAAAGATTACTTGTATATCATAAAAAGTTTGTCAAAATACTACAAAATTATTGTAAGTTATATATCTATTTACTCTGTATGTTTTCAATCTCATGTTGTTATGACAACAATATAGTACAAATAAATTAAAAATAAATCTGCACGTGAGTCTTTCATCATGCAGCGTCAGAAAACGCACAGCGCCCTCTACCAATCATGTACAGGAATTGCAGTTGTAAGAGTTCAATGGCTCTTTTCAATAAAAGAGGCGTGTCACGATTCTCGACTGAACGAGCTGAACCCTAAACCACGCCACCAGCGGCAGCAACTAGTTGAGGTTTGGAGAATGACCAGGCACTGTTTCAGTTCATTGTCACCACTTTGCAATTTGGGAATCGCAAAGATGATGGAATTTCGAATAGATATTCAAAGATGCACATTTGTTCAGTCTAAGTAAAAAAAGGTAAACGCCAATTTAATTTAAAACAAGCAGATAAAAACGACCGATTTCACTGTAAACGTGAATTCTTGCTGGTTCCGCGAGAAGACAAGGAAGACTGAGTCAGATTAAAACCGTTTGAAAATGCAATATGTACAAAACAATGCATTGATTATCATAAATTATAAGCCAATGTATTCATTAAAGCGCGGTGGTCGTCGCGCAGCGCGTGTTCGAATTTCATGTAAATAAACAATGTATTTTACACGCGTTGTATACGTCGCTATGAGTCCCATATCGAACAGGACGCGGCACGACGACTGCCGCCCTTTAACTTACAACATGACATGTTCTCATCCATACATCGTCATTTACCAAGCCCTCTTGTGACGGCTCTTAACTGCGCCGTCCTTTTTCGGTGCATTGGAAAAAACATACTCTGACTCGCAGGAATATATATCTATAATGCATTTTTTAAAACAACCGCATTCTTTATTTTAGACTTGCTTAAAAGTCTTATTGCTTTTTGAAAATAAACAAAATTGCTAAAATACAAAATAGTGTACGCGAAATAGACGACTCACGTAAAAACAATTGATTAATGGGGGCGATGAAACAGAGTGGCTTACATTTCCCACGTGTAAAGTAAAACATAAAATATACCCACAGGAAAACACCATTTGACGACATTCGCCTTGGCAACCGGAAATTACATCCGTTTGGGAGGGTCGATCGAAGTTCCTTTATGTTTTCTTCTGACCACCCAAGTCGAATTGCCCATATTTGGTGGCGATGTAAGTGTCACATGCACTTAGATAAATCTGTAATAATTGTAGTTTTTAATTGGTGAGATTATTTTCATAGTGTGGAATATTGAACCTATTATAAACTAGCACATACATCATGTGATCAATATCGGATCCAATTAACGCCTGCGTGACGCCAGCATTGCGTCGTGTTTGACATGGGTCCAACGCGACGTAAAGAACGCGTGTAGAGTACATTGCGTGTTTTACACGAAATTTCACCCACACATTACATTCATTGTCAAATAGGTTACTCTATTTAGAAGAGAAAGTCAGGCCGTAGGTGCACACACTCCATGACATTCTGTCTCTATCATTTCTGTCTTCAGTCCTTTTGCATAAGTCATATAACTTTAACCCTGGCCATTATTTTAAATCATCAGTCCTAGTTTCTTCTCAGCCTCGGTCTGTCTCCTTTTACCTCTCCTTGAATCAGAACCCATGAGTGTTTGTTAATCCATCGCGGCTCTGATCTGGTGCCCCCCTCCCCCAAAACGAACTTTCTTCTCTAAATTGTATCCAGGAGTTTTTCTGGTTCTGTTCCCTGACTTATTGTTACTATCTACTCTAAACATATTCATTTCACACCTTTTGTTTCCATGTTATCCCTAAAATTATTGTGTAAATTTTAAATTCAAGGCTTCCAGTTTCTTCGAAGAAGACCTCTCTAGAGTCCAGCTCTCACATTCATAAAGTACGGCGGAATTTACCAATGGTCTCAAGTGACTACTATTGACCCCAAATATTTACAGTTCTCAACTTGCTCAAGGTACATGTCGTTAGCTGAAATATTCATCTTTCGTTTGTCTAATATTTTCACTAATCATTGCTTTGTTTTCTATTGTATTTATTTTCATCCCATATCTCCTAGATGAAAATCCATTCTATGTGTGATATCTTTCAGCCATTGAGTTAATATCATCAGCAAAGCGCAAGGTAGTTTCAGACTCAATCGAACTCCTACCATAACAAAATCTTCTAAAGTATCTCCCAGAATTCTTTCAAAAAAGATTGAAAAGTGTAAGAGAAGGATTCAACCCTGTCTAACACCAACTCGGAGGATAAACGGGCGCGTAATAATATTAGATTATTGCCGACCCCTAAGCGATGGCAGCAATTGGTCATTGTTTAAAAATGGCTTCACATCCATAACTTTGTAATATATAGTGCATCCTTGGTCGTCAACCAAAGAACACCGCGTGTGATTCGGCGGCTTGGTGACATCGCAAGATACTAAGAACTCAATCATAACTGAATGTCATGTTAATGGTTTCAATTTTGTCTACAATCAAACTTTAACGCAGGAAAATCTTGTCAACCAAAGCAACCATTGTCAATACATTGATGACGTCACATGGTTAGTCTTAGGTGTGTCAATTTCGTCATAAAACACATGGCAACTGGATTGAGACACCAACCACGATGTTGTGTGTATCTTGACATGTACACGTGTTATTAGTTTGCCATGAACTCATTACTTTCATTAGTCTTTAATAATCATTAGTCGCGTATATAATGAACTACTTCGTTGCAATGGTCACCCCAAACTGTTTAATCGTCATAACCTTTGTGCGTGGAATTGATTTATCTCGATATCCTTTTATCTGTGATGACTATCTTAGTAATCTCTCAAATGAATGGGTTAGTTCATCGACCCAATCAAATTCCCGACTGTCGTTTTCTCTACACACTGTTACAGAGTACGCCGGTCTCACACAGGGCGATGCACCGGCCAATTGCAAGGTGAACATACTGCGATACACAGAATTTGCACAATGAGGTGCAACGAAAAATAAAATCTAGACATTTTATATCGACATTGTGTACATTTGAAATAGACATGTACCGACACAACGGTTTATAAGGAATTGGACGTTAATTATTCGTTGGCGTGGAATTTAGGGAGGGGGGGGGGGGTCACAATTGTTTTAGGGCCAAGTTTGGGTGTGTCAAGTCACAAGGTGAGGGTCACGTATTTTTTTCCTCTCACATAATGGTTAACAAAACACCCTCAAACAGTTAAAAGTAAAATAATATATTTCTTATTTCTATAGCCCTGGTGGTATCAATAGCATTACAGGTGAACCATCGATTATCTACACAGGCTGCATAGTCACGTGGGATTGGATGTTCTCCGTTTTATCACCTCCATGTATCATGATGATGTATTCGTTATATACGCTGGTTGTATTTGCATTGCGTTCATGTTCATGAACAGTCCCTAATGCCATTTCTGTTTAATAATAATCTATTTTATTTTCACTACTGTAACAACAAATATCATTACAGTGTAATTATTGATCTAATGTATCAGAAACTATATCAAATTCTTCTTACTATATCAGACAATATTCCCCATTGTGAAAAACATAAACTTGTTGTTCCCGGATGTAGAAAGTCAACAATTGCAGTTACAATGTGTTCTATAACTGAAATGTTTAATGTACCTTGTTGTAAGCAGACAAAATAAAAAAATATCAAATTTGTCATCCGATATTCTCCAAATCAATTCTGGTATTATAAAAACAGACTTTTATATTACAACAATGTATTAAATAGAAACAACCCATTTTCTCAACTTACTTATGAATATAATATTAATTTCAGCATAATTATAATTTTGATCTGAGAGCAAAATAAAATGTCATCTCAATTTATCTGTCAACATCCTAGAACTGAGTGCTCTGATCAAATTAAAGCGGCGTTAGTCATACTCATTGTGTACAGTAAAGTAGAAAAGTATGTTGTTTTAAATTAGGTAAGTGAAAATACCTTGAGGAAGAACAGTTTGCAAGCATTCTTTCGACGCTTTGAGTAATTTCAAATTTTAACGTCACCCTAAACCTCACAGGAACGCAGTGACAAGTATTACATATTTTCCCGTTAATATGTTCTGGTCAACTGTATTCACGGTTAACTTATTTCAATCAGTGTTCGATATTCCAACGGTTTTGGTTTTTATGTAGAGCTGTGTATGTTGTTAGAAAAATAGATATGCTGCATGGTTTGTTCACGTTTGTAGGTGTATATGATGATAACATCAAACATAAATTTAACAAAAAGTCACGAATTATTGATGCTCAATTGCGTGAACGTAAAAAAAAAGAACACAAAAGACGGAAATATCTGGTCAATCGAAACATCCAATCCAGCCGATGCCATATTTTTGCCATGGGTACAAAACGTAAACACGACTGAGTAAACGTGAGATTTTGAGATCTTCATTTTCTTCTCATTTCATTATCGGACACAGCTTAGACCGGCGTAAGTTTTTTCTAAGTGATGACACGGCAAATTCCATTCACGTACTGTCCAAATAAGGACATTGCCGGTAAACACAATACCACGTTACCATGGAGACATTGTCGTAAAAACGAACCCGTAGTAATTGGGATCGAGGGAGTATCGTATCAGTTAATATTTGTAATCGACTCGACATTTTGTCACTAATTATTGTTGCTAAATTGAGCGAAGACATCTGTATGTTTTAATTGTAGGCACTTCTGATTTCCTTCTTTGAAAAGATTCGTGGAAAGCCGTAATTTCTTTTCAGAATCTTGGTTCAATTTTGTGTCGTTCCATCGACACTGATTAAGTTTGAACATTACTATTCCGCGGCTTTTATACAAAGCAGTGTTTTCTTTCTTTCATCTGCTCATGACGTCATAAGAAATTGTCACACATTCACACATTTTACTTAATTTACCTAAATAGTAAGGAGATTGAGGATTTGACTTCCGGTTTCGGCTGCCATCTCACCAATGAATTCATGCAGTAATTTCTGTCGACTGCTTGCGGCATTCGGGATTCGGAGAATGACGTCCAATCAGAGGGGACGTAACACAACTGGCTGACGATCCCACGTGCCAACGCAACGAGTAGTGGTTCACGGCGGAATGGCCGGATCATACCCTCAAACTGAACGAGACGTACAACCGCGCACGATTTACTTTGATATGACTGACTTTAACAGACTTTCAGGATATTAAACGTCGTAAGGCATTGGCATTCATCTACTAATGACCATTTATAAGAGTAATATGTGGTTATGGGGCCAGTAGAGCATGCCGTACTAGTGATCATTGTTATTATGCTCTTGTTTTCTCGTGCTCTCGTCGTTGCTGTTGACAACAAGGCAGTGATGCGTCGTGTCATTTATCTCCACACTTCAGCGTACGCGATAATGCTTACTTATTTATTCATAACAGGCTACAGATACTCAATAGACCTTAGAACCGAATGGCCGCCGCCGTGGTCTCGTTGGAAGCGAGAGGGCCGCGAGACTTGTGTTTGTCACTACGTTCACTGCTCCTCTGACGTATGTATCCGCGGTGTTTGGAACAGTGAACGCGATGGCACGAGATCATGGAACGCTATTCAATGGGCACAAACAAGTCTCGTGGCTTCACTCAAAGCGATCGAAATCTCGATCAACAACATATTAAAATCTGGTCATATCGTAGATAGCGAGACTGGTGCTACGACCTTCTGACATGACATGACATGGGTGGTTTGTAATAAAACAATAACACATGTATTACCACATTCATAGTGAAAAAATGGAATACATCAAAAATGTACAGAAAATATAGTTATCGTAATCCGTCATATCGTGAGCAGCTATTTTGATCCACCTGGACATCCAAATATTCTAGTTACCTCGGGCATGCGCATTCGAATTGTTCTGAGTTGGAACGCTTATGCGAGAGCGAGACTGAAACGGGATCTTTGTATCATGTCACCGTAGTTGCAAACCCCAAGTAATGTACCTCTGGTAGGACCTACATGGAACACGAGGCGTAGAAGTCGACAACAGATTGCACTTTACGATGATGATTCCGAGGGGGGCACCAACTGGGCAATAATCACGTGACTCAACAGTTACACGCAGCATCTGTTCATGGAATATCATATCCTCCACAGTCACATGACACAAAAAAAATCATCAAATGAAAATTCCGATCAATTTAGGGCAGAGTAGATTTTCATAATGATATGACATGATCAGGACAAGTGTATAGTGTATATTAAAAATGGTGGCTTCATTTCACGAAGATTTATGTTATACGTATATACGGGAGAATCCTGTTAGAAAATATTCAGAAGCAGGTTAGATTCAACATACAAACACAAAACATTTGTATATTTATAGAAAAAGTTAGGAGGTAACCATTAGAAACGCGGTGGAGGGGGGGGGATAAAAAAACCGTATTTACAGAATTGGAGCTATTAATAATAATAGTAATAAAAACACTTTATAGGAAAATATAAAAAAAAATCTTTAAAAAGTTGCAGCAACATCATCGTAAAAAATCTAGCTCTAAAATAATGAAATGAATTTATGAAAAAAAAAATTGCGCAGTAATTCTACCCCCCGGTCTATAATGGTCAACCTTTTATGCAGATATCATGGAGATTGTAAAATGACAAAGTGTAGGGATACAGAAATGTCATCCATTAAACTCCCTTATACGATATGATAATCGTCTTATGACTGGGGGTTGCCATGGCAACTGTTACAACGAATTATAACTATCCCTGGTCACCGCTGTCACAGCGAAGTTGTTGCCACGGTGACCGACGAGCAAACAAACACGGCGCTGTGAATCTCGCTGTCTATAGAAACGAGGTTTTTTTTTATTCTTAGTCATGTGATGAGTTGGACGCCTAGAGGTGAACGCTCTATCATACACTGCCGATATATGCATCATGATTGCTACGTATATCTGTCATCTTTGTCATGTCATTACATTATCTATATACAATCCTTTATAAAACATGATAGGTAAAATGGATATTAAAAAATGAAAGGTTTGAAGTTAGTCCATTCATGATTCGACAATATCGACCACGAATTGATTGATATTTTTTGCGCATTTAATATTTAAAAGACATACTTTAAAATTTGAAATCTTCCAGTTCGGGGGATCATCATAGTTTATCGACGGGTTCATGAGTGATTATTTTTTTCTGTAGAAATATCTATGTGAGCAGTATTGGCGATGCTGCTGTGGTTGAGTTCCACGGCTCCCCAGACTTTCATTGGCTCACTCCACATATGCACACTGATGGTGACAATATTCCGGAGAACATAACAGGACGAGTACATTGTCAGTTATCACAACTGGTATATTATGCTGCCAACCATTTCCATTGTCAATATTATTAAAACGTGTGATCAATCACTCAATGAATTGTCCACTTGAAATCAAATATCTAGCAAATTATTTTTTTCTAGGTTGTTACTTGAATAACGGAAATTGAACAAAATTCAGCATTTCTATATTACGATTGACGGCCGGCCCGATTTTAAAAAAAAAAAAATACACGTCCGTTTGTTTCCAACACTGAAACGGTACGACTAGTCTTTGACATTAAAAATGTGTGTTTTTTTATTCTATAGTGTGTGTATACACATATTTTGTTTATTGTTTTGTATTATCTGAGTTAAAAATTCGGGAACAAATTATGATTACAAATATCAAAGGATTTGTTTGTTGGTTATTTATTTTTAGTTTAAAAACTGACAAAGTAAAGTCTTTACTGTGCGAGCTTAGAAATAATCAATAATGGCGTCATATTTTCAAGTGGTAATTTATTTCGCTGGTATACCGAACGATAAAAGAATAGTGCAGTTTATTGGTGTTTATAAGCCAAATGTGTTGTAACTATAGTTCATTGCTGGGACTATGTGACTGGGCTGTACAACCGACCGTATACCTATTATATTAACAGTATGACAATTTAATGCGATATTCTGGCGTCGAATAGTCCCGGTCGAACACAACATTTACGGACCGTAAGCAAGGTTTTCCCAAGGCTGCATTCGCTAAAGAATAAATGAGTCTTGACCCTCTGCTACCTCATTGAGTCTGTAACACGCTCACACGAGAATGTGAACGATATCCATCGGTGATCAACCTCAGGTAAGATTTTGAAAATGTGTGTTGCTTTAGAACTGTGTATAATATTGTGTATCGTTGCTTCAGTTGTTGGAAGATCATGTCTTGCATCGTGTAACATATTTACACAACCCAAATACGACCACTTTAAAAAAAGCTATGTACTAGTATTTTTGTAAAATGTATGTCAGCATCTTTCAGTTCAGTTCACCTTTAAAATGGGTCACTAATCAATTTCCTGTTTTCGTTCTCCTAAAAACAGTTCAGGTAAATTGAACGAGGTTATTTTTTTTATCTGAAATGCTCCCATTTCCCCGGCTGTGAGGGGAATTTAGGTCAGGTCGAAGTAATGTAATTTAGGCCATTACAATTTGAAAATCGTTGGTATTTGTGACATTGTGTTTTCGGGGCTGTATTACTAAGTGCTGGCAATATCATTTACCTGTAGCTTCATAGCACCGTGAAACAGAATTATGTTCTTGTCTGTCTGTATGTGTTACATTACTGTACTTCGAGGGACTTTTTACAATGCTAATGCAACATAGTAGAAACCCAGATTTTTCGAAATAATTCGGGACAACAACGAGTTATCAACAGCCTCTATTTTTCACCCTATGTCACCGGCAAACAATTTGAGAAATGACACAGTATCTTCACAATAGTATCCAATGGTAAAATTCTTCAAATACTGCTATTCAATAAAATATAACTATAACTCTCTAAATCTAAAAACAATAACTGTACTGCTCAAAAGTACATTTTTCTCACAAAATGGATAAATGATTTACATTACATAATACATATTTTTTCTTTTTTAAACCAAAAGCAAAAATAAAATGTCTTTACATTTAATCTTTAGTATGACAGACTGGGATATTATATAACAATTACACACTGTGTGCGTCAATGTCAGAATACTCAGAATTTTTTAAAACACGTTATATCATCCAATGTAAATCTGGGATAATTGGCAATTTCCACGAAATCCCCTTAAGTTACTGATTTGTTTACATGGTCGTATACCAACACTTATTAATAATACGTAAATTGTTATGTCATAGTTTCATGTTTTCCGACAGATGTTACTCATGATTGTTTTTGCAAACGTCATACACAGGTTCGAATGAGGACAATGTACTAACTCATGCTGCTTTTGAAATGAACAATATGTTGGTCTATGAACTGTTAGGAACACATTGTGACCTATGCAAAAATATATGCAGCATGTGACTAATTCAAACCATGTTCTGAATATCTAAATACATGATTGTATTTTGTCATATTTATTATTTAATTGCATATATATTCATTAATCATGGCAATGCAAAACATGTCAATCGAATATGTATATTTATATAAATATAGGCCGTTTCTTGTTATTGTTAAATTAAAATACAGTGAACTATTTAGTAACGCTTTATCAAGCAATAACCTGAAGTAGGGATTAATTCCTGAGGTAACATATGGTCTTAGGAACACACACTCCAAACCTTGACGAGGGTTATAAAGTTATGTATGTATACTAAAACGATCGTGGTCGCCGCGTGGCACGTCTTCGGATTTCGTGTAAACAAACACTGTATATGACACGCGTTATGTACGGCGGTATGGTTCCACGTTGAACACAGCGCGACGACCACTGTCCTACAGTTGAGGCGAATTCAACCAATTTCGAGTCAAATATAACATGATTCAGTACCATGAATGGCTGAGCACGGCAATCGGCTCTGTGTTTGTTCCCGTTGGTACAAATAATCTTACCTAGCGATGTAGGTGAAATTGTCAAGTTCTATGGACAGAGTTTGAACGCAGTTTACTAATTATCCGCCTCTGAGTTCACCTTAATGCATGGGACAGCATGTGGTTAATTGGAATTATGGTTTGCATACAATGTCCAGATTATATATACAATATAGGTTGTTCCTTAATATCGTTGATGTAATGCAAGGCATACATTCAACACCCATCAAAAGTCTGAAATATATCATGGTTTGTAAATTACTTTAATTCCAGGACGCTGATTTTGACTTGCCGTGCAGACACAAAATGGCGTTATTGTTTCAGACTAATCTACCTACCAGGTAGTTCTAATAGTATAGTATATGGGGGAATTGTTTTTTTTTTTAAACGACTATTTTGTAGAATATTATTATATCTGCAACAAACTACAAATTATTGTTAACACCAAGGGTCGTGCAAATATGATCTTGAAAAACGAATATTGTGGATAGGTTTCATATTGTTCATATTTGCCTAATACATACTATATCGGTGTAGGTATATATTTGTAAGCGATTCATATCACATGATACTTGCATATTTCGAAATCAGTTTCGTAATCAAGTATTTGTAATTCCTGAATTATTCGAAAATGAAACGTTCTATTTGAATGGTGGCCACTGTACGAATTTCTGACTACTAATAATTCCCTGTAAATGTCACTATTCTTAATAATGGATAAGATAGTCACAGTCGAACGACGGAACAAGAGGCAGACGGGTCTGTTTCTCATCGTCTCTGTACTTTACAATCCTGAATGAAGTTTTAATGCTTGTTCAAGTGTTCGAATAAGGTAATACTAAGTCCTAAGATACAGTTGAAGTATTTCTGTAAATCGTACAGATCAGTGACTGTACATTACATTGTCAGTTAAGAGTACGCCTAGTGTAGATAAATCATAGGTTGCCATTCAATTATGTGATTGCAGCCAATGTTAATCTGCTGAGTCAAAAATCGAGAATTATGAGAAAAAAATGAACAATGTACGTTGATATACAGAATTACTCTATGAAAAGACTATTAAAAACCTGAAATGGTAGGAACCAAATATGATAAGTTGGTACCAAATTCGGATGATTACACACATACTTGTAAACATTGGTATCACAAGCAATAGAAAACACACTATTATTGTTTATGATAAAACAAACTTGTTGCGTACATTATGACGTTCGTGACTGTAGATATTTTATTTTTAGTATTATTAATAGTGTGCAAAACGTTCAGTTCCTGACACTCTAACTCCCCCATCATATGCTACGGTATTTTGTATAGTTACGAGAACGATAATACGTATATTATACGTATCAGATTTTATCTGTATGCCTGTTATATGTGTGTGATAGCTGTAATTTAATGTACATTCTGTTCCACAAAGTGTAATATATTTTTTACGAAATTTCCTTATATCGATCAATCAATCATCAAATGTACGTTTGTTCTAATTCGCGTATCATTGGTAGCGATGCTACGTCATAGAACGTTCTATGTTGCTAGGACGCACAGCGCTGTGCAATGTATGCCTATTGGCTCTGTGCGAGCTCCCATGGAACGCCGGTCGAAGAGCCGGTGAAAATAGCCAAAGTCAAGAAAACATCACATACTCAACTGTGAAGTAACCCTGAGCAACCAAGTTTAAATATGCTGTTCATGTAGGGGTAATCTTGCTACGCTGTTCAGGAGAATCTCAACAACCATTTACAGTTTTTGGCCTCTGCTTTCACCGTGATTGTTGCCAGGCGGTGACAATACCCGGATGTCCGCCCCGAGGATAGGGTATTTTAAAGACACGACATCAATCGATTGTATGAATCCTTCTTTTGGCCCTTCGCACAACTATTTTGTGATTCTAATGCTAATATGTCAATATCTTGTTATATCAAGTTTTTCTTTTATTTTTTTTAAATGTAGTAAGCGATTTCAAAATCAGGAACGATTTTTTTCTCAATACATGGGCATTATTCTTCGACCCAATTAATATTAACTTTTTTTATCATTACTATCACATTTATTCAGATTGATTGTAATGACTCATTAACAAATTGGAACAATTATTTGAATGCAGATCTTTTTCTAGATCATCATCGGCAATGTTATGAAATATGTTAAATATTTAGAATGGCAGATGTTAGGATGCATTTTCACCATCATAATATATAAATGATAGCCACAAGATATACATGTGACTCCAGTTAGTCCATGTGTTGCGTGATTTATTACAACACGCATTTCGTTTTCAAATTAGATAAATCTGTAATCCAACAACCAACCAACCAAGCACACACCCACAGCGGATTCGAGACGCTTTTTGAATCTTTAATATACTAATCTTGCAGTAGCCCAGTTACGGGTGGTTAGTTTTGCGTGTATTATTGAATATAAAGCCCAGACTATTTTATATATAAAGTAATAATCTCGTATTCTTACTTGCGGTGTTCTTCTTTAAATAATACTCATCGTGTGATTCTAATGACATCTTATTAATATTCATGACTTTAAATCAACGACCTATCTTGTTGTACATAAAGGATATAAATGGTTGATATAAATAATTGGCTAATACGTGTTTATTTTATGAACTTCGATATCTCATGTATTCTGTACAAATCGAATGATTTTATTTTGAATTCTAAATTAGTTTTTTTATAGCTTATATATATATTGAAATTCCGATCTTTGAGAAGGCAATATGAGACACCGTTACTTCATCTACATTGACTATCGTCAATTATGTATAGCGCATTACTGTGGTTTGGATACCACACCGCTACGAAGCTAACGAAATATTCAGACATGTTGTTTTCATATAGTGAGTACTTAGTTACGGATGTAAGGAACAGAATAATATATCCAAGAATCTCTCCCTCACAAATACTTCCATAGTGAAGTCAGCAGCTATTGATACCATCTTTGTTCATGTCATCATCAGGTAATTATACGAGGTCAATAACACCAATACTGCCATTACTCATCCATGTTTCTTCGGAAGGGCTATATAGTAAAAACAAATTTGCTCTGTGATGCTGATGCGACTCCGCTTTCACTCTAAATTAAAGTCAAATCGAGTTATATTAACGCGTGGATCCAATTTTGTAATTGCAAGGACAGTTTATTGAAACGATTGATGAATCACGTGGCAGATTAATTGCATACTCCTATAGTTCCGCGATAGCACGCACTTTGTACAAGAATATCCTAATCAGTCGTTAAGCTTTAGGAGCAATTATAAAAACTACGAGGTGATCACACGATATCACTTTTTTACCCAGCATGCGGACGGGTATATAAACAAAGAATTTGTTATGTTAATTTCCATGCATGTGTGATTCATTGATTGTATATGTATTTTATTCATCATGTATTGAATTTAAAGTTTTTGTTTTGTGATAATTATGTGAGAAAATAATGGAAAAATAACAGAAATCAATTCAAGTATTTAGTGAGGTCATTTTTCAAGATTTGTTCTATGTTATCACAGTGTGACTGCAGACCAAACGACCCAGACACACACCGCCAAGTCAGTGCGAGAAGGACGCATAAACCCCAAGGTTTACAGTTAAGAAGTGACTCGATTCAAAAATATAAAGCACGCTTTACCCTAAATTTGGAAATGATTGAGGTTCTGTTAAAAACTAAACACATGAGGTACGTGAGATTGAGATTATTTTTGGCAGCATTAGTAATATCATTTGTATGACAATATTATAAAGTAAGTTTGAGTTATTTGCTTTTTTTCTTCGTGTTCCATGAATGTATACACAGGAAATACGCACAGTCAAGACAAATGAATAGTAAATGTTAAGATTATCATTAAATATTATTTACAGAATTTTGATTATTATAGTACCTCATTAACGATTTTGCAGTTTTCATTATAAATAATATGAGGTTATTACGAGGATACTTCAAAGTATGCACGAAGACAGTACAACAAGAGTATCGACCGACGCGTAGCGGAGGTGTATGGTGTACTGTCTGAGTAATAACCTTGTTATTAAACATCTTTTTCCTTCCAAGGATACATCATGGAAATGCCGAAATCCGAAATGTTTAGAACAGAATCAGCGAACTTCTTTGTGTGGAGTCCGGTCAAACCTTGGTGGCAGCCATGTTTGTTTGTTTTATTATTTATCATTATTAGAGGACGCTTACTCGCGTAATCATTCCATATTTGGAATTCGCATTTCCTAATATGGTAGGATGAAAATACTCCGTAAAATAGCGCAAAATTACGGCACGCTGCAACTCATGGCGTTATGGTGACAGATGTATAATAATTATTTTTATGACTAGTCTAATCTAATGGAAACATCGTCTATTTTTTAGAGTAATTTATAATATTCATGAAAAATCCATTAGAAATGTCGAATGTAACAGATATCAGCACATAGGAGTGAGATAACTGCAGACAAAACCTTTACACAGTAATATTTCTTGCAGTGTAAAGAACCAATCCCTTTTATAGATTGCACACTCAGTTATGTGATTGGGGGTTATGCTGATCGGAAAAGATATAAAGGAATAAATAGAAACTGCAATGATTTGATACATTCATCACCATTAAGAACTTAAAGTAGATATAATTGGGTCAGAAAACATACATCTAGATAATAACCACCTCAGCAATTTGCTAACTGATACTAGTTTTATATTGATTGCTTTCATATTTCCTGTATGTGTGGGGGATATCTGGTCTCACATGCATTTTGAGTATATACATCTTAAACATAAAAAAATGTATTACGTGCATTTGTAAAGATTGTATGTCGTTTATTATTATCAAGTAATTTACCTTCTTTGAAATTCCAATATCATGAAATATTTGTTCATAGTGAGAAGTGTTCTGTGTTACCAGACTATTATTCATTTTCTATTGTGTAAAATGAAAAAAAATAAATTGAATACACATTTCACAATGTTTACTTTTCATTACATAGAAAATATGAATAATAAACTAATATCATGTATGTAAAATATTCAAAATGCATTAGCTAGTGAACCAGCGTGTATATTATACATTCCCAAGACATCAGAACATTCTGTAATCTAATTCGGCAACATTACCCTATGGATTTCACAGCATCATTGGAAATATCAGACGACAGGATTGATCTGTAGAATATATCTACTATGAATTACTTGACGAAGATAAACATCATAGACGGGGAAACTCATCATGTATAAGAAAGTGAATGTACCGATCAATTGAAATCACTCTGGATGGGAGAGAATTGTGGTGATATTACCTATACATACCACATGCTGAATGATTAAAGGTGAATTGGATGCACAGGCCATGAATATAGATGACAATTCTCAACACCTTGACTACAAATACAATCATGCCTATTATTATTATTAGTATTATTATGAACAACATGGAATAATTGTGTTGCCCCTTTTGGGGATAAGATATATTATTATTGTAGTAAATTAAACACGTGTTAAATTAAAGTACTAATGCACGTTTTGAAAGTTGGGAATAGGAAAGCATAAGTAATCTTGGTCATAATCCGTGCAACAATTGACCAATACTCTGTAGACAGATAATACAGCAATGTATAGGCTACATAAAACATATAACCAAGACGACATTGAAATTCGAAGTAACGTGCCAGTTGTAATTTTAAAGTACTTAGCATTATAGTTAGTTTTCCATAGAAGGATTTACAATGAACTGTTGATTGTCCATGTTCATTTACTATACCTTAAACGCTAATGGCCGCTAGGGACAAGGGAGCCAAGTCGGATCTACTCCCCTCAAATACTAGTAGTATCTAATTTTATTCCGTGATTGCGTCTACTGTTTTACTGAACTACGTAAGCATAGCTCTCAGAACAGTTGCTGCGATAATTTTAGATCATAACGAGATTAAACATGTCTTGGCAAAAGTGTAGCAATGTCGACATTTCCCCCCATTCACTTTATATTCAGCGTTGCATGTCTAGAAGAGACATAGTTGTCACAAAGTGAAACAATGAAACAAATGAAACAGTGATGTACACAATTGTATATTGCTAATGATTTAGAAACACTGTTATACAATGTACTAAAATAAATACATTAGAGACTATTGGAAATACACGAGAATAATCACTCAATGTGTCACACAGCTCATTTGTAAATAGTACAGTTGCTATAAATATTGCGTGTTTTTGCCATATATTGAGTTGGTACATTGTAAGCTTATTTTTAGCGTAAAAAATGACACAATTGCCGTAGTTTGTTGAATGGCAATTGTTGTTACACTGTGCTTCATATGTTTTTTTTCAAATGTGATAGTTTTGCAGTAGAAATAGAGAAACGGCGTATACGACGCGTGTAAAATACATTGTTTGTTTACTTGTTTGTTTACGGTCGTTAATCATTTGCGTTCCATCATTCTGTTTTTGCTTATTTTTATTCATGTTCTATATTTAGTTCAACAATTTAGAAAAAAAAACATGGAAATAATCACGGGGTTTTGTTTTGCGTGAAACTTTAGCGCTTAAAAGATAAACGTCGTAAAGTGATTGTTTTCAAATAAAGTATCTATACATTATGCCAAGTGATTGATTATTAATAAAAACGTTCAATTCTAACAAACACATACTTAAGGGCATTTATTTAGACAATAAACCTTTTTTGGGGGATTTACAGCAAATCACTGAAAATCAGAGCAAAAACAAAAAAAACAGTTGGGTTTGAAAACGCCTTTATGGTCTACAATCATTTTCCTTATTTGATATATTTGACGGCTGTATCGCGTTCTATAATTACGTCAGTTCTATTTTTAGCAATCGTGACAGACACTATTAACTTTTACTCCTCGCTGACCGCGTCATTTCCATATTCAGATAAATGAGATTATGATATGAGGTTCTAAATAGATAGATGATTCACCTCCAAGCGCATTCGTTATTTTAGGCATGTACGTCTTGTTTATGAAATTAAATCAGAGATTTTCAAGACAATGACGCACAGCAACATTTGATGGTAGAACAATATTTGCTCAATCTTTTCAAAACACCTGACATCATTTTTGGCATGCCTTGCGATCTATATATCATTCACCCACATTGATTGTTGTGGGTATTTATATGTTGTGAATTCACGAATGATATCACGAATTTATGATGTTGGCAAACCGAACAGATAATCTCTGAATGTTTTAACATCATTTGTTCTGTGTGGAAAGTCACATGATTGACAACGTAGATTGCATAAGACGGGTGCTACCGATAGGACAGGATATATTCACTCTTTTTTTTTTTTTACAAACACCTGATATCAATTCGTGGTCGTAACATTGAGCATCGTCCGAATCACACGGTTTCGCTTAAGCCGGCCATTCAATAAATGGTCCTTGGCTGGCGGAGATGAACATTGAGGTTCTTATATCATACTTCTGTACATACATTTATGTGAAGACTCGTGATCCAAGACTCGTGTAGCACATTATTTACTGTACACATTGTCTTAGGTATGTGTGCTAATTTACTTTGTCTCGTGTATATTTTTATTGTCATATGTCCACAGTTGAAATCCCTATACGACTATTGAAATTAAATTAATGGATGTGTATTTCTTATTTTATTATTCAAGTCATGCCAACATGCTCTATAGTGAACAGAATTAATTGGTAATTTAGTTAAGTACTGGTGACAACATTTGTCATTGTACTATTGGGGCGGATTTGACAGGCATTGTGTCTACTGCGGCACAATGAACCATTCAACAAATATAACATAAGATAGAGGCTAAATACGAGATACCAAATTACTTTGCTGTTGTCGTTTTATATAGATACTAGTCAATGGAACACAGCAATGACTGAATAACCGCACACACATGCTGGGTTCGTTGCTATCATTAATGAAACAATATTACAAATGTATCAGAGGGCATTGATGTAGCATCGTCGATATGGACCACTAGATTCTAATAATTGATTGTAAAACAAAATTGATATATGTTACTAACTCCGGAACATTATACATAAATTCTTGCCTGTATGCCCCAAGACCAATTTGTCTTTATCGCACAGATGTGATCATGTTTTTGAACAGAATTTTGACAATGAATGCTTTACCTACCTATCTGTCTCCATACAAGCTTGTCTACGTTGATTAACTATTTTAGTCGATATCACCAAGATTGATGTACAACCCATTTAGAGTTAAATATTGCACAACCGCCTCTGATAACGACACTGCTTGTGGGGTTAAGAACAAATTTATTTTTGTCCCTGACTCTGGAATAGGAGTTAATGCATCATGAGGAAGACACGTGGAACAGTAGATTATTTCAGCAATGATTTTTTTCTTCAGTTTACAAAAACAGTTTCAAAACTCCAAAACATTTAATTCTACATTAAGTGAACACTAGCGTGCATATTGTGAGCGGGTGTTAGTGTTTATATAAACCGTTGGTGACGTTACACGTGGCACATTTTTACGTTCCACGTAACAATTTGTGTCTCGCGTTGTGTGGAACCAACAGGGAATGTATTTGTGTTGTGCTCGCATGTGTATAGACAGGTGAGTAAACTGAAAAACTCACTATAAGTCCCAACTACCCGACGCAAATGGTTTGGTCGAGACATTTAACTCTTAAGAATATGCTTAAATGCACGTGGAATGAAAGAAACAAGGACTGGGTTCAATATATGTGTTATTTGTACACCTGAAGACTCCCCAAGTTAGTTTTCATGCCAATCTAACTGCATGGTTTGACCATCAAGGAAAGATGACTAATTTAAGAGAACTATGAACTTCGGAAAACACAAATTCAGGAATTATATGTATCTAGTGGATTTGAGGCAGCTTTTAAAGGATACATGTGATATTGAGTAGAAAAAAAACATGTCAAACACGAGTATACAAAAACACATTAAGAAGAAAGCTAGAAGCATTAATATTGTCATTTGACAAAGAGATGGCCGAACAGCCCTGTCACGTAGACCCAAACATGAATATGGCTTATGTGTCAAAAATGCACTACGTGCCAGCACTAGCACTTGCAATTTGCAGATACAAAAACAAATCAGGCGAGACAACAGTGACATTCAATGTCCGGAACTGTCAAGGCACACAAACATTTTGAAAAAAACACCGCGTCTTAAGCCATGCCGCTAGGATACGCCTATGTCTACACATACACAAACTCCACCAGATATCCTAGTTCGGGTTGGGTACGATGCTATCTATGTGCATATTTTTTATATATTGTATATCTGTTTATGAACTAGTGTGTGTGATGTTCTTTTATACACTCATTTGTACATTGTGACCCGTCCATGATGAATGTAGCGAAGTTCTGTTTTGTGATTGGTCACGCGGTAACCAGCTGCAGAACCCACACAAGAGGTTGAAAGTACATGTTGGCACAGTCTGATTAAAATCTGATGTATTTTATTTTATATATTTATTTTACTTTTACTATTTTTTTTGTGTGCATTTTTTATGTTTTTTGTTACGTACTTGTGATTCGGTATATTTTTAACTATCGCCACATACATCTGAACCAATGCCTATTTAACGAGATTTCAACGAGATCTCCTCTGACTGGTTTAGTCAACGAATCACAGACCTCCTTCTATAGCGCACCTGATGACGTCACCGGCCAGAATCAGGTCACAAAAACACTCAAATAAAATGGCGGATTATACCGACTTTCTGGAAAAACACGGCTTTTCGGTGAGTTTATCATTGTCAAATGCTACGAAAGTCATCTATAATTTTTATGTTATTATTGTGGCTTAAATGGTTCCAGTTTAGGTCGTTATTTTGCGTAGTTATTCCGGGAGTAACGATTTTTTTTCCACCGGTAAGCCCGAACACCGGTATCTTTTTCAAGTCGCTTGCCCTGGAGGTGTTTTGTTGACGATCGGGCCAAAATCATCTACGGTATTGAAGTCGTAGCTGTAAATATTCATCAATTTAAATGTATCAACATTTTGTACAATAACTCTTTATTAAATTAATTGAGCGGATTTAGGCTAGAATAAAATAGTATTTATTCGCAACCCTTTCGCATGAAATATTTGTTGCTCCAATATTCTGCGTGGACGCCGTGTGCCGATGACCGTTATACATGTACCATTTAAAATCAGTTTATTTTGTTTACTATAGCTGTTCACAGTGTTTTAATCATTATGATTTACCTATTTTTTGTTTCCATTCTAGATTATTATAAGTATTCTCAGTGTTTGGTGTGAAGTTGAAGCGATGACTGAATAAACGAACCTTGGCTGGCGAAGATGCACCAGGAAGTGTACACATTTGTTGGAAATGAAAAAAATATTCAAGATCATGAAAAAAATTGTAAAATGCTGTGGAATCTTATTTGTAAATAAAAAAAATATACTAGTAATTTTTTATTAATTGTTTATGCAAGTAAATTTATTGAGCTATACATGAATCGGTGGGCAAAATATAATATACAGGAAGATTGCCTGTAGAGTATTATTGCTACACTGAAAAGTATGAATTGCAAAAAAAAAATACTAGAGCGAGAACCTGACACTTTCCCGCACCTTATCTACACTTGATATTATCCTCGCTACTGATATTTTTTCGACGTGGTGGTGATGTGGAATTTTGAAATAAAACAGTTTAATGACGAGAATCCAAATTCCCAATGATAATTTGTGCGAATTATCGAAGGGCAACAAACAATTACGAGAAAATGAGAGAAACAAATTATCACCAACACCGATGAGAACATGAACTCTTGCCAAACTGCGAAAAGTGCGTGCTTGTCACACTTTAACAATTTGAGGTGCGAGTGACAGTAATAATACTGAAGTCAATCTAAATGTTACTTCAAATCAAGTACGCACTAGTTGCATTCAAATAAATTCTGTATGCCAAAGAAATTAATTTGCAGTTGTATTTTTGTGTCAATCGTAGCAGCCACCTCTACCATTCCTTCAAAAATAATTCCTACTGACTGGACAAGGCTTCACGATCGACATTCAACCGCACATTTAGATCATCGGAGCAATGACGATTTCGATGTTACACGTCTGGTCGTGTTTTGTACAACTTACAATAAAATATGGTCAAGAACACGTCAGTAAAAGGAACAATCAAATAAATTGTTCGTCGCAGTTCATGGCAGAACATTTTTAGCCTTCAAAGGCAAATAAAAAAATGGCTCGAGTATCTAACCACCTTTTCCGGGCATTTCCCTGGCCAACCTTCGATTGAGATGATTGTTTTCAAAATGAAACCCATGCGACGCAACACGACCTTTTTTCTTGTACATTTGAATTGTTTGTTAATTATTTTCTTCAATGAGTACGCCGTCAGCCAATATAAAACACTATCTGTGATTGACCGTAGCTTATACGAGATTTGAACAGGATTCATATAGGCAGTTCCTTGTTTGGCATTCGCAATTACCAAAACTTTAAAAAAACAATCAACAAATTAATAATGGATCCAAAAAAAATAAAATTAGAAAAAAATGAAAAAAAAAGCCAAAACAAGGATCTTATTTCAATCACATTGATGTTGGCAGCTTTTTTTTTATTTTGGGAACTGTTGACACTTTCGCATTCAAGTGTACAATATTCGGTCAAATATATCACACCAGTCTGGACATGTAACTTTTTACAGGATATTGATAAACTTATTATGTTGTACTTTTTATTTATATTTGAACACACAATACGTAATAAATGACAAATTTATTATGTACGTTCACTTTTTTTTTATCTTTCTGATCTCGAATAATTGAGACAACGCAAATTGATACAAATCTTAACCGATTTGTCTGGAATTGTCGTAAATGCTTCGTTACATATTAGCTAATATAACTTGTCACATATATAATCCGATAACGTTACGTGACTGATAGAAATCACTCTTTGTATGAAAAAATTAGTAATTTAATCAAACATCCAGAAATCGATACTTTGAATGATTATTACTGAAAAAAACAACGACAAATAACATAATCTAAGTTGCATTATTTTTCCAAATCTACTAAAGAGTTGATTTCGAAGGATAATATACTCTTATATTCTTTCTAGTGAACATCGAACGCGAGGCGAAGGAATTTTCATACTGACTCGCCGGTTGATACGAATTTTACTCATGCTATGACAGCGCCATCTAGCGATAAATACGTCTACCATACATTAATCCTAGCAATGGTGCTCATTCTTTCTGATCAGATTAAATAGTATTGACTGGGAATTGATGAACATTGGAACGCAATAAAACTTAATAATTACGAAGACGTCTAACGATGACATGCCACCGGGCAATACACGTGTAAAACGATACCAACAGTAATTTATTGGTTTACATAGGTGATAATCTGCCGTGCACTACTGGTACACACAGTATAATCCGACGAGGAGTAGTATGTTGCGCCGTTCTAGAATTACACGGAAATTATCATGAAGAAACGAGAATAGAGCCAACAGCATGGCGATGCGTCTCATCTATTATCTATTATGATGTACAACGAATGGTGCTGGCTATCCAAATTTGTTCTTTATATGCATGATAGCAGCAACGCAACATGAGATCAGGCTCTTAAGTAACGGGTTATTTGATTGGTCGGTTCGCATCTCTTGGGGTCTATCTCATCGCTGTTGTCATTTGGATGTACTCTATTCCAATTAGTTCTACAAGGAAATACACACAGGACTGCGTAATACATTTCACTGACATTAATGATCTAACAGCATAACACTCGTTGAAACGACCCTGCCACTCGCGCAGACGTTCTCATCCTCGGACAGAAATGCACAAATTCAAATTGATGCATCATCAAGTTTTGTTTAACGTTCTGATTGGTTGTTGCTATTAGCAACAGGCTCCTCGTCTCTCGGAAAGCAGTGCTCGTCTCTCGGAAAACACGTCATCTAGTTATTTAACAGGACTACGGCAAAACGCGAAGAAAGAACAACAGTATGAAGATATGAAGTGACGGTAAATTTGTGTTTTCCGTTATACCTACGATATGTGCCGTGTACTCTGCTTGTTAACAGCAGTATTGTCATAATTAAGGAGTAGACACAAGCCGTTTTCAGCGTATTCTTTTCCGGAAACAAGGTATCGAACACAGGAATTACAGAGAATATCGTCTTGTCGACATCTTTTACATGATGAGGATGCATTAGAATACAATACACTGAGAGGAAGTGGGACTCTTGAGTGTGTACATCGCATCAATTTGCCAATTTTGTAGTTAAAATTACCGAACAATCGCAGTTTCACGGTGGCGAAGTATAAAACAAAGGTTCGTCAATCAGGAGCAGTTTTAATCGGAGATACAATAATGCTGCTACGCCGTGTCCAGTGGGAGAAGACGTACATGCCGCGATAAGGAAAGTAATTGCTATTCACTAAACCTTGGATCGTCATTTCAAGAACACGAAGGTAGGAGAGATGCTTTTTTGTATTATTAATGATTCATCTTATGTCCGTTATACGTATTGGGAATGTCAAATTTTGATTTATTTATATTATTAATTAGTGTGTTTTAACACCCAATGTTGAAACGGCACGAAAGACGAAGAGCTGAGCATGAACACGGACGCTTGTCATTGTTGTTGTTGTTGTTTTTAAAACCATCGCAGTTAGACTTATTTAGGATATTGATATTTGACAGACGACGAAATGTAACATCATCGTTTTAGCGGTGTTTCATTTATTCATACATGCTTCGCTACGCTCTATATATTGGGAAAAAGGCTTTGCATATTAATGAACGAGAAATGAACACCGCGGGGATCACACGGACTTTCATTTATCATATTCCATCAAAGCTCGGAAATAAACAAGGACAATTGATGGGTACAAATGAGTAAGCTGTTCTGTCTAATAAGGCAATTAATATGCGCGTCATGCAATCATCCCGTGCGACGACGTACTCTCGTACGTAATACGCCACGGCTCAATCAATGCGTAATTTCGTCGCGCTGCATTTGTCGAGTACAATCGCCAAAAGCTGGTAAAAAAAACAGTCATTATTGACAAAACAATTGTACGCATTAATTACTGTTTGAATGCGGTGATAATGTGGTGGAATTTTCTCGAACGAATGAAATTAATATATAGAAAAACGATAACAACTCCAGTTGTTTACTAAATATGTAACATACAAAGCACCCACCCAGGCCGGAGACTTATGTAACGAATATACGCGACAATATTGGTAAATGTAGTATTCCATTGCCGCCAGTACTCTATACATGATTATGACGATCATTTATATGTAACTGAAACACGAGTTCCGTGTCTCGTTGTTGCACCGTGATGATTTGTATTCCGCTGCCTAACGCGATGATCTGAGCATGAAATGGGTCTGAAGATGGCTGTATTATTGGTAGTCGCATGCCCGATTAATCATGTCGTTGTGAACGAGTGAACCTTCGGCGTAGAACGCGGTATTCACGCAGATTTAGTGAAAACAATTCTATCAAATTCACAACATTACTAAGCTATTTATTAATTAGTGTAGGTAGTCGCCCCAAACGATAATGAAAAAAGTCAAATTAAGATCTCACATCTTAGACTGATATACATAATATCGAAAAATATGGGATTAGTCACGTGATGTGATGGCAGTGCCGAGCCATAGAATGAGAAATCGTCACAAGTCATATATATAATAATAAAAAGTAAAAGAAATTTACTTCCCAAGTACAGCCAAGTAAAAAATGAAACAAGACGGAAATATATGAAGTGCGATATTTTAATATCAATGTCATGATAAAATGTGATAATCATTTTTGTCGAAATAAATAACACCGAAATGCGAAATCACAAATAGCACATACACACAAATAGATCAGTGCTTGGGACGGTACACGTATATATACATTGTGTGGTGAGTTGACATAGAACTAGTTGTAGGAAACGTACTCGAAACAATTTAATATAAATAAATGACATACAGTCATAATCGTGATGTCATGATTAGCATTCCTTTGAACAATTCACGAGCTAAAAAAACTTTCGACATGACAACATATTCACTCAGTCAACCCCGCCATTGTAGGTCAACAACACTTCGACATGAATTATGTATTTTCGAGTGTATATTTACTCAATTCATTTCCGTCCAACATGAAATTCATTCCTCCAGTCCCGAAAGATATACTGGCTCTTATTAATAATAAAACAAATACTCTTGTATTTTACAACTATATATATATTTTTATTTTTTTTATTAGATCGGAAATTATGAATGTGTGTGAACAAACTACAAGTGTTTCTCATTTTATTGCACGTTTTGTACCACATTTGTACCGCTAATTCGAATTACGGGATTCTCTGAACCAGTTTCTGTTTCTGAATATCATGTAAATTTCGAACTCTAATTATCCACAATGTGACCTCGGGATACATGATTTTTTTTCAGATTAAAAAAAAAAAATCTTGTCTGTACTTGAGCTACGCATAGTAGTAGCAAATTAGTAGTTTCCTGAGCTTTAAACGTGAAGTATAATATATCACATCTGAATTTTCAAGGACACGGAATAAGGAACAGAATGTAGTAAATGAACGGAGCATCATTCGCAATACATCGTCGGGCAGCTCACAAGGGGCAAACAAGACGATGCAAAATAGGAAGACTAAACTATGAGCCGTTGCCATAGCAACCAAACCTCATTTTCTCTGTGAATATACCTCTGATTAAATTCTTCGCAATTTATGAAAATCCGATTTCATTCTTCCTATTTTGAAAAGGAAATGCCTATTTTTCTCCTGAACGCAGCAAGAATACAAAGCCGGTGCAATAGACTCGAGAACTCCTAAAGTCAGACCACATCGTGCAATGGCAATACCATTCTGTTTTGTTTTCATATTGCAAAATTTGACTGATACCAAACACATGGGAGCGATGAAATTGGGCAACGGCATTGTATTGATTACGGAACGTTCGAGGTCGCAGTTCATTATATCGGCACACGTGAATCGTGGCTAGTCGGAATTCGGACGTGAATTCTGAGTGCTTGTAACATACTGTAATTTCATACATAGAAATATATCATTCTATGTAAACAACAGTAATGAAATTATATAGAGTGTACATATATAGTTTTTCACAAGTATTTAGCGGCAGTGCGATATTGACAAACGCTCCGATTAATGTTTGTATAGTTATGCACCGCTGGTCTGTTTTCTCTGTAGAAATAAACAGTATGTGCTTGGCATGCATGGAAAGGTGTGTTTTATGTCATGAAATATTAAAGATGTCTTTATCAATGCATGAGATTATTAAACAACACGTCAGTAACGCTATTTTATATATATATAAGATTATCTAAAAATAATATGATGACGAGGACATCAAATTATTTTATTACCAGACGCGTTTATTATCGGTCTCCAACGCTCATCAGTAATTAATTAATTAGCGCTTCTCCTATTAATGCCAGTATATTTATAATTTGTTGTTAATTGCTATTCATGTCGAATACGAAACATGACATTGTGTAATGAACAATTGTGATTGTATACACTGGTTATATCAAAACAAACACGCAAGATTAGCCAGTGTTTAAGATCATATAGGTGAGGATTTTAGTTGTACTATACTGCCATACTACTATCTCGTCACCATCAGTATACAGTCGTCGTCTATGACCAATATCACTAAACATGATATTATTGTTTTGGCCCTGACAATTTTCTGATTGGCGTATAATAGACCATTTTCCGTTTACTGCGAGAATCACGCGTTGTGCGTGAAATCGAACGTAAAAACAGGACAAACAAAGGTCATAGCGTCGTAGTGGCGACAAACATCGCGTGGGATTCAACAAACGCGAACATATTTTGGGGGAAATTTCCATGCTTAATAATGTGCTGTACACATTTGATGATAGACAATTTCAATTAAGTGAGGGTATTCGAAAGCAATATTTCTCTGTCGAAGATCGGCCGGTCGATGTGAGCCACGAAATAAAGAAATTCGAGTTCAAAATCAAATCGTTCGTCTTTCATGCATCTCGCGACATCTCGCAGTTGAACGGAAAATAACTATCCAAGTCATCAGTAGATTTCAGTACCTATATGGTCGTCAAAAGCTAATTCAAAAGCTAATGTGTGGCTAATTCTGATTTCCGACACGTATTGTTTTGTTGGAAGACACATGAGCTACTAGTATATGACGTTCGGCGTCCCTGTGTGTATGTAAATTGTCTTTGTGAGAAGAAAACTTGGCATTTGCCCATTATTCGGCTATTTGACGTTGCCTGTGTTGTGTACGAATTTATTTCTATACACAATCTCGGCTAAATGCTGCAGGCCGGGTGCCCAGTGCGTACTTCATATACGGGGTGAAAACGATATGGAATTTGAGACGATATTTTGCAACCAATGGAGATAACGATGAGCACCAGTTTTATTTCATGTGGAACAGTGAGAGGTCGCAATACGTGAAATGGCTAAAAACAGAATACGGAAAATTAGAACAAGTATTCCTGATTCGAATTTCTAATTGTGATGTTTGTTTACACTTGCGTTGCCCATCTCTCATCTCACGTGCATTGCAAGTACTTCTTTTATGTTAGGAATATTAAAACGTCATCGTCATCGTGAATGATTTATGACCGAAATAATAGGAAAAGATAACGAAACTCCCCAAGCAGTGAATTCGATTCTTTCTGCATGTCTGGTTTCACTATCACGTGGTGTATTGTAGCCTCCGATCTCATACCTTGGAGACCGTAACTAATGGCAACGCCTATGTTGTTGGTTACTATTTTGATGGTACATAGTGATGTACTCCGATACAAAGTGACGGTAACTGAATAGATCACAGCTTGGTGTCACCAATAACGACGAGGCTGCGATTCGACCTACGCAGTAAATTTTGTTGGTAGACCCCATGTATTCGTCGATACTTAACATTTTAACATTAAGCATACACTATAACGGTGAACTTCAAACAAATGCGGTGGTGGATCGGAAGAGGGGGTCATAGTGTTAATATAAAAATACCCAAATCATGATTGTTTTTATGTCATGGTAACCCGCTGAGGCATACAAATTTCGGTATATGGCGTTTTTTTTCTGAAAAGAAAATGTTGCATTTTGTGGGGGGGGGGTTGAAGATGTGCACTAGGGTGAAGGCAATACACAATCATGAGTTGTATGAGCGGCAATGGCAACGCGCACGCTAAAAACACAAATGCTCATTGGTAGACGTATATTTGTAAACAACGACGCGCTACGGTCGTCTGCCACCGACGCAGGAGACGGCTCTCCCCCGCTTTAAAGCTTTTAAACACCAAATGCAACCGTGATTTTAGTGACCTTTCACAAAATAATTTTGCATATTTTGTTTCATATTTTTGCAAAAAAATTACCAACTTCTACGAAATTAGAAACTATGTACTCTGGGTTCCAAATTGACAAAGAACTTTCTGGAAAAACAAAACTTAGAAAATAAGCAGAATAATGAAGCGCCAAAGTCGACGAGCTGTGCGCGTGTAAACATACATTACATGTTGCACGCGTTGTAGTCGTCGTATGGGACTCACGTCGAACACAAAGCCATTTTGTTTTTGAGGAATAAATGTCGCCGACATCCGTTATTAGGAAACAAATTTAAAAGAGAAGGGTTAGGGCATGAAATAAGTACGTCTGCCACAAAGGAATTCAATCTGAACAACTCGGCCTCCATCCCCTGAACTACACTGAATCTGTGCATTGCACATGTACGTGTGATCACGACTGAAAAACCGAGTTTAGTGTGTCGTGACATACAGTCGATTGCCGTTCGTATTACTAGTGTTGCTAGCTGCATACTACATGTAATTTTTTTCCCCTGGACTTTTCAAATATCACAAAGGGACATTAAATACAGTGTTCGATACCGATGTCAGTACAATGATTACATTTAATGATGTCAATTTCAATATGAAATATACACCATTGAGCAAGGTTTATTAAATGAATTATCAATATTAAAACAAGATAGTATGATAAATCTATATTTTTCGTACAGTAAAAACACGGTTGATTACAAACGGTTGCTACACGCAATAGCTCGATGTTTCTCACTTTCTCTATTGTAGTGTGTTCATTGAAATTAAAAATGTGTGTTATTATCATGGGAGCCCTCATGGGAGCTGCGGCGTTCACCCCATCAACAGATCCTCATTAACATAAACATATTGGACAAGAAATATTCAGCCCTTCATTGCCCACGCGTGCGGGTGTGTTCTGTTTATTTCTGTTTACTTCTACCGCGACGTGATCTTTTCCCGCGTAAAATTTCCCCGCTTCACAGCCGTTCTCATGGATTTTCCAAAATGAAAATTGATGCGCGGAATGAAATTTTAATGTGTCTATTAGGAGAAACATCAGCTGACATGGAAACGCCGAATATGTTGTTGTCAGTTTTCATTCGATGATGTCAAGTAACGTTGCCCAAACATTGTAGGGGGCCTCGCTGAAACCCGTGTGCTTTATTTTGTGTATTCATTAGTTGTATCATTCTATAACAGGTGATCAGTCAGTAATCAGGAAGCGGCGGATATAGCTCGCAATGAGAGACCACTCCGAGGACAGGAGCTGACAAGAGAACGGAGGAAAAAAGGGAACGCGTTCAATGTGGAAAGGGTTCTATTTACTTCAATTGTGTTTGATGATGGCGATATTTTAAAAGCATGGCGAGCACGAGCATCAGTAAGAGGGTTACTGATGAAGAACTTGAAATATTGGAACAAGGAGCTGCCGAGACGTTGAGCCGGCGATCATTCAATGTCGACGATTCCGACGACGATGGCGGGAATGACAAAGCCGGGGCCGGCGATGAAGAAGAGGATGATACGGGAGATGGAGGCGCATCTTCGTCCGAGAAAGAACAGTCAGACAAGGAAAAAAGGGGAACATTTAGCCGAATTGTAAGAACGGTCCAAGTAATAAAGGGCTGGGTTACGAAAAACGATGTTCAAGAACCGACAAAACGGGCGGACTCGTTCCTCGAGCGATTCACCAATGCGGGACCGAACAATCTCGACGACGGCATCGGAGGAAAGCATGCAGATTCCGGTCAAAGGTTTGTTGCATTTATTTTGTTAGAATTGAATCAAATGATTTTCTAATGCTAGAAAGTATTTTATTTGATTTTATCTGGTTTTCATTTTTTTCAATAACAAGCAACGTAGAGAATGGCGCTTATTAAAACTAAACCCTTTCATGTTCATTTATCGCGGGGGTTAGAGTTGCAGACATTAAATATGGCGGACTCCTAGAAAGCACGTTGCTGGTTTCGTCGTATAGGTTACGCGTATGTTCGACTGAAAAAAAACCCCGAAGATATGACAACTGGATGATAACCCTAAATTTAACGCCCCGCTCTCATGCGAAATTATATAGAAAAAAATAGAATACAAAACGCATGACGTAATTACGGAACTGAGTGCACGAGAGGTGTATTGTTTATGTCCTCTTTTAAAACACAGTGATTAGAGCCATCCACAAGTGGTGAGATCATATCTAACTTTCAGCGGATAAAAAAAAAAGAATCGATAACAGATCGACGATGTCAGTTGCAACACCTGTGTAAATTATCAGTAAAGACCCTACTAACCCAAGTCAATGCATCTGCTATCGTTCATATGTCATGTGTTGCACTACAGTAGAGTGAAAAAAATGGCGACTGCTATGCTATAGTGGCGGGAATAATGATGAACATTTTTGCTTTAAATTTGTCTCTATCAATTGAAATTCATGTATTACTTCACTCACAATAAGAGAGAATAATAATATTAAAACATCGCGTCGGTGTTTTTTGGCGGTTTCACAGAATTTAATTTGAAGTCTCTGTCGTAATGTTATCGTCTGCTTTTTGGTCGAGTGAGTTTCAATTATAATGACGCTCAGACAAGCCTAGCTGATACTGGAATACGTGCCATATTGCTCTTCAAATACGACAAATACCACTATGTCAGAGTGGTCTTTGTTCTCTATCGTATAGATGAATTCGGCGACCTTCCTTCGGAAGTGAATAAAGCCAACAGTGAAAATTACACGCCCAAGTATTATGGAAATGTGATGCTTGGCCTGAGCAGTGAATTACGTTAAGTACATGCTCTTGGCATCGTCATTAGAAATGCATTAACCCTGTCATCGCGACTATCCACGGCTAAATTGAGCTTAATTTCAGAATTCATTCACTGACTGTAACTACATGGTAGCAATCTTTTAGAAATTACTAGTGAGGGGCGTTCGTGAAATTCAAGATTCTCTTAAATGATTCGGGCCTTGATCGATCACAAAAGGATAACAACTGCTACGTCGTACCGCATAAACATCGTAAAAAAAGAGCGAGAAAATACGAAGTATATTTTGTTTGAAAAAAATCGTTTTAAGTAATCTTGTCATTAAAAGTACTGAGAACATTGTATATTCCAATGAAAACACGTCGAATTATTCTGTGATATGTGAGCACACACGCTGCGATGAACGCGGTTCTAATGGGTCTTCTGATTTTAAGTAGGCCTAGAGCACAACGAACGAATGATGCGTACACGACATGGAACCGTGATTTTCACTTCATTTTAAAGACGTTGTACACAATTACATCACGTCGATTTAATGCCATTTACATTAGTTACTAAAATGGTCACTTGCTATGGATAATTTTCTGATTTTTTTTCTCTACGAAACATGAAGTGCGCGCAGACTATACTAATAGAGCCGCCGTATAAAGAAAACACGCTTGTACCATTCCAATTATGGTCGGCACAGTGTAATGAAAATGTCAGCTCATTAACAAATCATTTGTTTGGCTTTTGTCAAACAAGTTATTTTTTTAAAAAAAAAAATAGATAAAAGTAAAATCAGTGAATACTATTCAGAGGTAGTATCTTTGATATTCAAAATACTTTTGTTTTTTAAGCTGATCGCGTTACGCAATTTCGCCGTTGAATGGGTAGTTTTAATTACATATTTACCCGGACTCGACGCGGATAAATATCAATATATTAGTGGTGCAATATATGAATAACAATGAAACAGTTAATCGGAATAATTCAACAAATGTCATAAATATTCAATTTTAAATGAATAGTTCAAATTGCCGACGCGGCACAACTGCAAATTGTAAATACATTGCCGTATCTCTTTTATGGCATGCTGGTTGCGGATGTTTTTTAATGCGAGTTTCGACTTGAGTGAGCATATTCTTAGTTCGTGCCTGCAAAATTAAGTTTCATTCCCAGTACAGGCTCCGCTACTATTGGATATTTCAAAAACTGGCACAATGCCTGGGGCTGAAACGAAACAATTCACTACAAAATAAAATGATATTGACTTTGAAGAGAAATGATTACCAATTTGTGCAATAAATAGAAATGATAATCTATAACACGGGTATGTGACTATCATGATGCGCATGCTCGGATCAACCAGGAGACCCGTAGTAATCGTTTTCTTTCGCAGAAGATGCAGATAATCTTGTGTTTTAATCTTTATGCAAATGAACGCATCACGTGACTTGTTTCTAACCGGAAAGCGGAGACAGAATGATACAGTGACTGTCATCAGGTTTATTCCTTCCACTGCTTGTCTGTCTAGTAAGCAGGCGATATCATGCATCACCAGCTCATCCCGAATTGCGATTAAATCACTGCTCTTCCTGCTATTTAAATTTGTCATTCAAATTTTACTTGTTGACTTTGGAATGAAAAGTTCTATTATAAATGTAGTAATGAGATAAATGAATGTCATCGCCAATTGAAATTAGCTTATCCCAATTAGCCTAATCACCACAGCCTTCTTCGTAACTAGTGACGCATAAAACAAAGAACTGAACATTATTCTAACTGACGTTCTTTCATATAGTAACGCGTGTAACTTCTTCAACCACTTCGGAGACGAGACGTTTTAGAGATTAAAAATGCAAGAGGTTAAGCGAGAGAGTTTCGTTGTATGCGCACACGTTTTAGTTGCCTCCAACTCGATCATTCTCGTTACAGCACACGACACAAATATTGCGATTTCGATGCTATAAGCCAGACCATCTGCGCACCTCACATTTAATACGCTTAGCCATTTTGCTTCGTATTAGCTTTCGTTCGCGCACACACAAGTTTTTAATTCGATTTTAGAATAGTTATGAGCTTATTAGATTATTCATCATTCCAAGAATAGCGATATCACAGTCTGTTAATATTTCGTCAGTTTTGTAGATGATTGAATTTTGTATTAGGTTCTGACCACTTTTGAATAAGAGTTTCCTCTCCTGGTAAACGTCGCCCGAATGAGGGATTTACATATATTTTGAAATAATTACCATACAAAACATTTGTGATGTGAACGTAATATAATCACAATAATAATAATAATAATAATAATAATAATAATAATAATAATAATAATAATAATAATAATAATAATAATAATAATAATAATAATAATAATAATAATATTTATTATAATCATAATAAAAATAATTTACTTTAACTTGACGTTCGAGCAATATTATTTACATTTCCAGACAATGAGCTGAATTTCCTTCCGGATATGACGTCGTCAACAGGAATCAAACGCCATATAAAATGTCAACATTAAATCCACGCAATAATTGATTTTGCTAGTCGAATCTTTCAGAGATTTGGTACTTGTTATCATGGTTTTAATGGAGAGTCTAAAACACTTGCATCAGTTTATACATCAGTTTATAAATGATTGTTTTGCGTGTTATTAATGCTTGTCGGTCATATTTTTAACTATCCCAGATTTATTTTCGTCGGTACCAATATGTGTTTTTTAACGTATTCTATTATTTTCACAACTGTAGGTGACCGCTTGGCGGACAATACAATACTCGCAGATAATGTCACATATTGCGTCACACGTATATCTTATTTGACGAGGAGAAAATAATAATAATACTGAAAAGCAAACAAAATGAGAATTAAGCAGCAGGGATTCTGAGTGTTGTTCTGTGATTAGTCATATTCGAACAATAATCACCTAGGCGACGAACAGACATGATCAAAATGCATTATGGTTGCTATGACAACGCGTGTCCATAATGACGAATTTTACCTAGAATGGTGATGAAGACCCGTACTTCATCCGTTAAAGTTCGCGATGTAGCTGAGCGACGTATACCGATATGGTGTTCTTTATATTTAATTTTATTCTTGGCCAGGCCACCATCATCAATATCCCACCTTTTTATTGCGTGTATTGTCGTTTTTTTAATCTCACAACGTTCGCATATTTTATGCTCCCAAGTGCAATAAAGTTGCGCAATATATACTGCACGTTACTGCCGTAAAATGGTAAGATGTCATATTGCAGATTAAAAATGGCGACCTATTTTTCAGCGGACCACTGTTTATCAGTATTTTGCACCGCGAAAACCGTGTTAAAAGCAATTATTAGACAGACGGCGTAATTGATACACACACGTATCATTTGGCGTGTTTCCGAGTACATGCCTAATAAGCGTTGCTAAAAGAACGGTATGGTATGTACATGTGAGCCGGTGTTTCCTGTAAGACAGTAGCGACACCGTCTAATGTGACCTCGGTGTTATGATAACCGACAGTTTAATGAAAATTGGACTAAAAGCTCTATTGTTCCGCCACACGCGAAATATGGCTGCCAACTAACTGATCACTTCGTTTGTGTCAGTTGTACTTACATATAGCTTGGGGCGGATAACGTGCATACACTGGGCTATTCCTTCCTTTGCAAACGCTCCGACTGACGTGACTTTTCAAAGCCTTTTAATATCCCAACAGTTAGTATAATAAAACTCTACTCAAATCATTCAACTTACTATCGTCATTTTGACGAGTAATAATCAACCAGAAAAAGTAATAATAATTGCCCAGGATTCGGAAAAAAAACACCGCGAAATGATACGATGATCAACAAAAAAAAAGAGTGAAGCTCGTGTGTTCTAAAATGAGTCTTTATAACAGCAAGACAGCAAGCACGGATATCGCCAAAATGACAGCCATTTAAAAAGTGCTGAAGGTGACTTGCGAGGTTGTAATTTGGAGCTGAAACGATTTAAAATAAATTGCGCATGACATGATTCAAAATTTCACAAGGTTATTTTTCACATTAGCCGTAAATCAATAGAAATATGAGTTCTTATCATATCACCATAATCATCACTAATAATAATTACATTCTGGCGGGAAAATAAGAAAGCGAGAAAAATCTAAACGCAATTAAAAATGGCACGGCTGTTGTCTGATGGCTCGATCCATTTATTGGCAAAAAGACAGCTATAGTGATTTATGACGCCTGTTCCAGTGATTTAGTCTGTCACAATACCTAATAATTGCCCGCATTCGCGTAAATAAAAAAATGAAATAAAAAGCAGAACAGATGGTATAATTTGTACGGCTTATATTTTCGTGCTTGAATAACAAGAGCGACATCGTCAGCATTCACTGTCGGGAAAAAAGCTAGCGAGCGTGTTCTAACAGAAACGTGTTTGGTGTGCATACAACTCCACGATCTGATGATCCAGCATCGTAAAATAGAAACTGCTCTGGTTGCCTGGCAATCTAGGGCGTGATGACAATTCTAGGTATCAAATTACGTGCATCGGCGTAGAAAGTGGAAATAACATATTGTCACAAATGCCGTGGGTACTTATTTGCTGGCTGGCCAATCCGATGAACACGTCGATTAGTAGAACGATATTATCGCGAATAATTTTTTTTTTCAGAAAAAAGAGTTTTACTTTATTATTTCAACACTCAAAATGCAATTTGTATAAATTATACTAATTTTTCATATTTGTCATTCGTACAGTCGCGTGGAAGTACGTCGGCCGTGGCAGTGTGTCCCAATAACGTGAGTGATGAGAGTTTGAACTGTCACCGCGTTTCTCTTTCGTTCTCGTTCATCATAATCGGGTGAAAAATGTTAAAGATCATAAATGACATTAAAATAGACGACTAAAAAGACTTTAGTTTACTTCCCAGAAGTGCCACTTTATTTATGTGTAATAAAGTATTTTGAATCCTTGCCTCCAGAAAATTACTCGCTTTGATAAAATGTCAATAACTCACAGATTTGGGCGGGAAGATGATTCTCTCGTCGTAAACGTACTTGCATCATGGCGTGCGAGAAATAACGTTACAATATGATATCAAGCAAAGTAGTTATTATTCCCGCCAAGAAATATTACTATATGAATGTTCAATCAAGCCATGTAGCTCGATGAAAATCAATTATTTTTAATATAATGGCATGCAGAATAATCAATACATATTACACATTATAAAAAAAAAATGGAATATTGAAAACAAATTAATTGTATGTTTGGAGGTCACGTGGAACGTTTGACAATAAGGCGACATTTGACCCATGGATTTTTCATTACCTTAATCGAAGCGAATGCCGGAAAGTGCGAAGATCGAATACGGTGACTTAGCATTTCTGTAATCTTCGCTCTAGAATTACCCCCTATATTAGTTAATTAGTGCACATATATAGTCGGTAGTTATTTTCCATCGAACGGTTCAGTTGTGTGCAGTTATTGTGATCTCTAAATAAAATAAATTTGAAAAAAAGAATAAATTTAATAAGCATGTCAATAAAATCGTCGCTACTTTCAAATTTTTATTGACTTTTCCCTTTTTATCAAATAAACGCCGAAGTCAACTTTTGTCGCATTTCACGAAATAAACTTTCATAATTTTTTTCATATTTTCATGTAATATTTCAGCAAAGGGCTGATATCTATGGGGAACTTTTTGTTAATTTGATTCCACAAAATAGCCGAAACATAAAATACATAAAAATGTGATTTTGTTTGGAAATCATTATGGCGTTCAGTGAGGGAAACAAACAACTTCAATATGCGGGGATTTTTTTTTTCTGAACGTCAGTCAAATGAAGTAGGGCTAGAGAGCAACAGGATATGACGTCATACGATGCTCTTCAACATGTCCATTATGATGCGATGTGTTGAGTAGTTGGTGGTCATGTAGATGCTGAAAGAAGATCATAATAGAATCCCCCCTCCTACCACCCTAAGCTGACTGACACGGTCAATATATCTCGTAGATTCGCTTGTGGGAAGTACCATCAAACCTTCCAGAATGTTGCATTCAATATTTTACCCGTAATATTCCATTTAACCACCCTTGTGTCGAATAATAGTGGCATTTTCAATAGCGCCGAAACTGGAAATATGCTCATGGGCTCGAGGTAATACATAACTTCATAGCCTTACCGGTTTGAAGTTGCCGAGATTTCTAATTATTCGTGTACAATTTATATCAATGTAGCAATTGGTCCGTTCTTTATTTCGCCACAGGCTGCGAATAACACTTCCTTTTCTAGTAGCGCTCAAATAATAAACTCTGACGTTTATTTAGCTTCTGTCCTTTAAAATTACAATCAGCAACAAATTCTGAAAATTTCAATGGAAATTAAGCCACAATATTCTTTTATACAAATGAGATGTTATTCCATATGAATTCAGCATTAGAAAGTTCGGATGTATGCACTTTCTGTCATAATACTCCATAAACATTAATTCATTTAATTATTTGTTGAGTGTGAAGCAGTACAGGTTTTATAGAGATCTATGTACAATATTTAGGGTAAGATCTCAAGAATTCAAAATAAATTAACAAGCAAACAAACTATATTGGGAGAAGAAAACTTCATCCATTCTTTTACATCGCATTTTTCTTATCATAAAAATGCATTTACAGCAAGCCCAAAAGCCTAAAAAAAGATATGCCATATTTTATAGCAGAGGTGAGATACAATAAAAAGTATGAATTACTACTTTCACCTAGTAAGGGCACAACAACATTTTTTTTGGAAGAAATTGAATAATTTTCTAGTGTAACAGTACAGGCATTGACATTTGTTTTGTTCTTTTTGCATGTGATCAATTATATTGTAACTTATTGAATTGTAGAGTACTACTATATTATTTGGCAATTTCAAAATTATTTTTGTATATTATTACTTGTTTATTAATTTCTCTCGATGGGAGATGCGAGAAAAAAAATCTTAGACTTTTTGCATGATTAAACATAATCCAGGGTGTCATTTCGAACGAGTAACCGGAACCCAGTTGGAGAATGGAGTTTTGAAAAAGCCCATAAACACGTTATTACAGCCCAAAATGTTGACCAATTTGTTCTAGAGTCATCCATTGCCTGCCTCTATAGACCTAGTGCACGATAGCGTACACATCCACCATCAATGTACTGAATTCTAAAAAAATGCACCATTACCTAGACGACTGGCAAACCTTACCATATTTGACAATAAGGTTTTGGTAAAATCATGCATGCACTATAGTACAACTAATGAAAGAAATCGATGATCATCGCAGATTGGATCTTTTAGTAGCGCATCGCGTCAGAGACTGTCAAAATGCAGTTTGGTTAGGGGAATGGAATATTTACACTATACATTGTGACATGGTCGTGTATTGTGTCTTCTTGTACATACCATGTCACACTTGAACAGTTCGACCTTTTCATAGCATCGCTGTTATGAGTTATGATTGTATTTTTGAGCATACGGTCGTTGATAGTTGAACATTATGGTTGCGACTATAGAAATAGTCGGTAGTGCTCCTTGCACTTTCCTGTCATATCGTAAAGGTCATTTCCTGTGTTGATATTGTGTTGCTAGCCATTGGTTTGTTTCTACATTAAATAAATTGCTTCGAGCCAAGAGGGAATTGCTTGTTTTTTTTTTGCACCATCCGGGTAACCAGTATGCATATAAACTCGCTACATGTGAATATATTAAACTGTGTGATAACAATTACTAGCGATTGTAGAGAGTCCACGAAATGAACTGATACAACTCACTCAATCATTAGTTTCACAGTTTAAGAATAAACTCCACACTTACGTCACATCACTGAATGTGAGGATTACTCCCGCTTGGTAATTTTTGGTTATCATATTTGATGTAACTGCAAAATGGTATTAAAATGTGCACATAAGCTGGAGTTCCCAAAAAGAACGGCGTTATCGTGGCGTTTATTTATGGAATTAGGAACTTTGAATGTTCGGAACTGTAAGGTTGTACATCAGCATATACAGTCGCATAAGTAAGTTAAGTAAATGGCCTGGGCTGTGTGTTATGAAAAGCGCGTGATTGTCAAGTTAATTTGTTTACACTAGAGTATAAAACTGTCATAAGCTGAAAATTATGGAAAGTCCGCAAATACAAGCCAGCATGCTAGAACACGCTTCTTTCACTGATTGATCGGCTGATGTTTATCGGCGAATGTTATCGCTTGCAGTGTTCCTTATCGCTATCTGTGCAAACGATATGACTGTATCAGATTATACAGATTTGTACAATAATTGATTTAGAATATCATCACGCATTCGCCTTTAGTAGATATCACCAAAGTCACGTAGTTTGAACAATAAACGAGAAGTCAATAATATGAATGGTCCGTCATTGTAAATCAGTCACGGTACCCATCGAGAGATTGCGTTCGCGCGCACGTGTCAAATTACAAATGGGACGTAAATGGCAATTATTCTAATTACATAAACATGTATACTCTGTCATATGTTCATTATTTGTTTAGCAGAATAAATCTGAGCACCCCTAGTTCCGAGTTCCGAGGTCGACTTTAATGAATTATTCTATGTGCATCGCTGTAAACCACGCATGGATCGCTTCCCAATTTGGCTTAAAACATGGCATTCTAGTTTTAAATATCATTACATTAAACAATTCATCCCTAAGTCATTCCGATGTCATGGCAACGCTTGTCATTTTCTTCTCGAATTGTTCCTCTCTCTTGTCAGGGACGTCCTCCACACATGCATATAGCAATCATCTAGTTTAATTTTACGTAGGTCACTCTGTGGCATTTAAAAGATTAATGAGAAGTACTGAATTGTTCACCGTGTAGGCAGTGTCGTGTTATTTTGTTTCGGGTAACGTTATAATCTGCACTAATCTACGGTGTTCAGAGATTAGTGAAATGTCACGTGGCTATAGCACGGCGGAATTATTACAAAAGGAGATTTTACAGACCGAAAATAAGAAGAAACTGAAGTTTTCACCCATTAAACACAAGTAAAATAATCAACATTTTCATTTGTTATTCACTAACCGGGCCAGATGAATGTCATGTACAGTATCACGTAATCATAATGAGTTTACTCCATCAATAATCATTATTATTTGTAAATTCAAGTTAGCGGTTGGTAGAAACGAGATCTCGCCCGTCATTTCGTCTTGTTACTAACGCGCGCAGCGAACGTGGGCTGAACCACCATAATCATACAATATAGTCGTCTATTTATATAAAATAGAAACGAGTATGTGAAATATGGTTTACAGTAAACAAAAGTGGATTTGTTCCGGGTATTGACCAAAAACAAAACGTAACTGATTGAAACAAAAATGATCCCAACTTTTCTCTCACGTTGGGGCTATAAAGAGCCTACGCATGTCGACGTGGTTATCGCTCAGCATTTCAAATCACGAGATTTTCGCTGCAAAATACTGATTACTATTTATGCAATATATAACCTGAATCACAAAATATACATATGCAACGAAGATAGTTGTCAAATGACCGCTGTCTTACATCCGGGTATCATTCCATGGGTAGCTGTAGATGCCCGAATATCAAGTTAACATGTTTCGTAGTTGTGATACATAGCTGCCAAATTGTTTTGATGATTTAGGATGATTCGAAGATGCCAGTCAAATACACACGACGAGTACTGTGAGGTTATAATTATAAGAAGTTTAAATGTAATTGCTAGCTTACATACACTACATGTGGACAATGACAGATTAGAAGGGAGTGTTGACTATGTGATGTATTTACTTATCTATATCCAAGAAATGTCCAGATATAGTCGGGGAATATAAACACTTCAGAAATCAAAAATAAATCAAGTATCCAACATATATCGGCCATAAAAGGCATAACTATTGGAATTATTGTAGACGTTAGAGGCCGCGGATACCCAGGAATAATTTGATGAAACGTATCTGTATAGCATGTACCTCTCAGTTTTGTATAATTAGTTTCATTACAAAGTTTCCCGATTCGCCACAGTTCATGCTATGTCACCGTGATCACCGCCGTCACGGTGATTGTTAGATACAACGCACCATTATGTACATGATACACGCACGCATTTACACAATGTACTATTTGTGTATTATTGAAAAAAAAAATCATCTGAAGGAAATGATGTCTTCAAAGATGGAGCAAAGCTACTTAGCGTGGTTTCTATGGCGACCGAATAAAGATTTACCCGACGTAGTACTTTCTTGCATCCGATCAACGCCGAGAACGAGGCCGTGTCTGACAGAAAATTTAATGTACGTTTTGAGAATCGATCTGAAATTTTAAAAAGGACGCCCGGAAATTGACAGCACGATGGGTGGCTATACCTAAATTTTAAGTGAAATACTGGATAATGACGACGGCAAATGGAATGCCTCTCAGAATTTCATCAAATATGTAGACTATATTTCATTGATGTATTTTCAGTAAGATAGTTGACTTTGTATTATATAACCGGGAAATATTAGTAAATAAAACACCAGCAACTATCAATGTTTTTTGATTAAATTCCTGATTCTATAATTATCTGATGTGTTTTTAATTTAACACAACATGCAAAATTAGTGAAATGTATTTTTTTTTCTAACAAACTCTCAACATCACAGCCTTTCCAATTAACCGGAAATAGTAGCGTCGTACGCGTCATGTCTGAAGTACCAGCAAAGTTAAGTTACGTGTCATTACTTACTCACGTGATCAGACGAAATAAATAATCAGCTTTCAATTTACTCTACGGTTAACGACCCCCTCGGATTCGAAATATTACGTACATAATCGATACCCATGTGGTACTTCGGTGTAATCTTCGTGTACGTAGACAGTGAACAGTTGACTTCAAATACACCCGTACGTGCGGTAGTATAATTTAGTATAACTGCCGTTATAGCTACATGTACTTTAATTGAAAATGTTCATTTCAATCCATGCGCCCTACGAAAACGACACAGCTACACATCTTAAACGTTTCCTCGTACGCGAATTGATAAAACATATAATATTATGTTACGTTATATGATTAATAATGCATAATGTTTCCCTATACTAGTATTTTTTAATAATTCTGTTTTGAATAATCGCTGTATATGCGTCATTATAATAACAACGCAGGCAACATTTACATTATGGCTTGTATTGAATGCAGTGCTGGCGACAACCGGACGAAATTCTGTTCATACGAGTATTTTTTTTTCATATTCATAGACGTCATTTTTACGTTAATTTCACAAGTGGGTTTCAACACGGGAATAGGCTAGCGCTGGTGGCAAGGTAGTTTAGAATTAGTTTAACGAGAAGACGTGGCATTGACTGAATGACTGACGTGCGAAACAGCAATTATTCAGAACGTGTGTCAGACTTGCAGACGCCGAACTGGTTTACTTCGGGGCATTTCCAATCAAAATTGCGTGAAATCATTGCGCGTGTTAGACGTATCACGGGTAATTAAAATTGAGCGTCGTGTACTGGTTACTTAACTTCACTAGCAATTAATTCTGTTACAAATAAGCTTAATTAAACAATATCTTAGAAAAAAAACATAATAACATTCATGCTTCTTTCATTCAGAAATTATGTAAAAATACTAACTTGATACGTTAACAGCGTGTTGACCCGGTTACGGTATTCCCATTTTCATATTATGAAATGAAATGAACCAACAATCATAATATTATTAGTAGTAGTATTTTGTCATGTTGAGATGACGATAAAACACACAGCAATGTTCTACAAAAAATGTTTACTGCAAATCCGTTATAAATGTATGGAGTAAAGGATTTGTTCACAGTCTCATTACTACCGAGTCTGTAATGGTTTGATAGACTATATTTGGTGAATGTTAATAAAAATGGACATTTTATACTTTTTATAGAAGCCTATATCGAATCATTATATGCGCTTTTTAGAACTCCTATCCTAAATAGAGGTCAAACTTGTCAGCTGCACAATTCATCTATCGATATGCAAATTAGCATATATTTGTTTTAATTTCGACATCAAAATGATCAATCAAATGAGTTCTACTCAGCGGGCGCTTGTCAGATTCCTTCACTTTATTATTAATAACATCGCGATGAGAAGCTATATTCTATTATCCTACTTTGCTTAAAGTGTGTACGTCTTTACTGACACGATTTATGGTATCTCGCGGTCACTCTATTAATTTGTGCGGTTTGGTGTCCCATTTTCTTATGTTGACAAACTTTGGGGAAACAAAATGTAAAGAACAAAATCAATGTTGCATCGAATGTATAATGACAATTATATTCGTTTTATTTTTATAATTCTATATAATTTACTCTTTTATATATCATATTATTTTTCTAATGCATTATTTATTTTTGTTTTCTTTTTTTATTGGTTACGTCTTTCTCGATGTCTTCATTCTGTTCTCTCGTTCGTATTGGAAGCAGGCCACCTTCACGGTACTTTTATTATTTCATTTATTATTTTTTTTTCTTTAGCTCTTGAGTGTGTAGAAAGCACATCATAAATGGGGATATTATTTGTGTCGCCGTCTGTCTGTGTATATCCCAGTGACATCTCCAGCACTACAAGCTCCCTGGCGTTGAAATGGAATTTGGTACACAGATACTAGATAAAAAAAATGTAATTAGTTTTTGTACACTAATCAATAACGTATTCCGACATTCCGTCCAAACTCATATAACATGATACTTTCTACATCTGTACTTTTGAATAGTTCGTTATAAAAGTTATCAAAATTGTATATTATTTTTGGTGAATCATATTTTAGAAGGCCAACGTTTGCAAAAAATACTATTTTCTTCAACAATGTTATAATCAAATCATTGAAAAGTACATGTATGTTATGTGTAGTTCATTTTCGGCATGCGCATGGTCCCAATTGAGGTAATTTATAATCCGTTAGGCCTACTGTATACCAATTTCTATATATTTAACGGCCCAGCAGCTTTCGACAATTTTCTTATTACAAATACGCACGTATCTGATATTTTGGAACTCCTACTCAGCCCATTATTCAAAAGACCCACGTGTTTATGATGTCATCCTTATTACTATTTTGGTTTAATACTCCATAATTCACATTGGTGTTGTATTTACTCTCAGCATCGATATACTTTGTTGTGATGTTCTCCGATTGTAGTACTCTTAATCCCATGTGATGTGAATATTATCTTACAACGATGATGATTTGTAAAACGTTATATTAAAGTGCCTATACTATACCGTTTCGCCTATGCACACTTCCCAGGAGTGCACGTGTATCTGTATCTGTGTTCTTAGTGGTAACGTGGTCGTTGTTTGTCGTCAATAGTCGTTACAGCGCATATTCGGTTATGATATGTATGTGCATTGTGTGCTTGTATATTAATATAAATGTGTCGCATTTTGGCGTTTTGAGATTGATATAAAATACGAAGAAGTCACAGAAATCGACAAATTATACATGTATAGGAGATATCGGGACGGTAAGACGCTGAACTACAGGAAGCATGGATTACACTACGAGAGTCCAAAATAATCACGGACAAAATCTGTGTCGTTTGTGTTTTTCTTCTTTTGTGGACGCTATTTCCATGGAAACTCGACAAACTAACGCCCACACATTGAACGCGATGAACACCTTCATAACTCTGAGCTCATTGCGACCACATGCCCGCTGCTTCATTAACAATTATTGACAATTTATCTTCTTTTTAATATTCCTCGAGAGAATAAAAAGAAAATGTAAACATAAATCGATATAGAGCGCTAATGCGATAAAACAATGGGCAGCATAGTTTCCCAGTGTCTCTGACGTCGACTGTTATTATAGCCATCCGTTTTCTCTCTTTCAAAAATATCATTACAAAATTAAATTGATGGCGATGTGTTGAGTATTCTTAATTCTCGTCGATCACTGTAGAGGTTCTTAGGTGGCGAATTTGGAGGCCGTAAATGTACTATGTGAATTGCTGAACCGGGAAAATAATACGCAAATATAAACGGTTCGGTTCGGATGGGATCGTCTCGAATCGGACACTATAGCAAAGAATAGTTTAATTCTATTTGAGTCCGATAACTCTGGTACGAGCTCCACTGGATTAGATAAAGAGTAACTGAGATATCGACGATTATTCGCGTCTATGGTTTATCTGCAGAACACGTACGAGTTTTCGGCGTTTGTGTATTGCGGTGGCCTGTGTAGTCTCAGCCCGGTTAGTCTGGATAGTATGTATACGTCACTATCATCAATAAAAACAAAAACAACAACAACAACAACGACTGAGTACACCTTCCGTTTTAGTGACGTGATTAGAACTCATCCGAGTTCACGTCGTTTTTCGACAATCTTATCGTCGTATCTAGTTTGTAGAGATAAAACTGGTCTTCTGGGCATGTTATAAGGTCACGGAAGAACCTTCAGAAGTATATACATATATTTCAAGTGACATTTTCGTAACAAGGAGGAAACGTGATCGCAAAATAAGTATTGCAATTAAGGTAGCTATGTAACGCACGCTTACTTTTCACACCAAAAACATGTTTGATTGACTTCTGACAGAACGAGTGCAGATAATGAGACTGGTTTCGACACAGCCGTTGCAGGATTTTATACATCGTTTCACTTACTTTGTGGCAAAACGAAGTTAATTATTACAGTGAGAAAGTGCAGTTTGTGTCATTGACCGGCCCCGGTATGCTGTACACCGTACACACTTGTTTATGGAATTCCCCTTCTATTCAATAGAGAATGTAAAACTGATACACAAATTGGCGCATTTTTTTTGGGGGGGGGGGTTGTAACGGCACACATAGTACGGTCAGGTTTACAGGATGCGTTATAAAATGAGTAAAATTTGCCAGAAAATATCATCATGACGATGTTTTGAAATTATTAGTTGGCAAATTGAAGACTGGGACATATTAATGTGGCCACCGTACCAATAATTCACAGTGAGGAAGAACACATGGGTACCCGGCAATAACATATATTCCTAGATATGTGATTGGAACTACAGTACACCACCGTGACATCAGGAACACTATTTAGGGATATATATATATATCTATACTTGCCGCTTTGGAATAATGAACATAAATACTGGAAATTACAAATATTTCTCACAATAAAGGTAACCGTCAAGGTTTGATCGAGTGAGATTTAGTCACATTTGCGCCATGCAAGGGCTTAGATATTAGCTATAATACTCCTCGACAATATTCAATGTTCAATCACACTGGTCCGTTAGAAAGCGAGCGCTTCTAGAAAATGCTCCTGTAATTGAAGCGATGTAATCTACACGTTGAGAAAACGTGTCCATTACATTGTTTCATTATTAGTACATTACATGTACTCTATAATGCTGATTTGTATCAATTTTATCGTTCAGCAGAAAAATGTTAAAACAGTTACTATAAAACGTGTAACATTTGAAATAATGTTAATGTAACATCTGTCAAAGATTAGGATTTGTAATTTAAACTGACATACAGTCGAAGATGGTGTTTGCCGTTGGCGTGACTGCGTTGATATGCCGTACACATTCGTATCATTTTAATGCCTGTCGTATTCCAATAGTGAGTGTTTTTTCTAAGCTTTATTTACGAGGAATCATATACAATTCACACGTCCTTAGTATGAGGAGGCACACCTGATCGTACTCGTTAATATGACTAGGAAGGAGATTGTGGCCGGCGCTAATGAGAAAACGAACGGTGTACGAATAAGCGAAAAAGCGTCATTAACTTAACAAATTCACCAAAGCCATCTGATAGTAACAATAACGAGAGATAGGTGACAGTTATCTTTCTCACTACAAGACAATGTCATTACTGTCTTCCGAAACGGGCGCCATCTATCTTTCTTTTTATTGTGTTTACAAAATTAAAGAATGCATCAGGAGAATATGTACATTACCTCCGTATTTATTAATTAGAATAACAAAGCCATGCTGCCTAAATATGATAAATATGATAATGATGCGTTTTTAACGTAGGTGAGATTTTATTGTATGGTGTTCGGTATGGTGATTTATCATATATTTAAATTAGTATGTGATGTATAACCAATCACAGAGAAGAACATAAAATTCCATCCCAGTTTATAGAAATAGTGCCATGTATCTTTCGTATTTTCAATTTGCAGATTTAATTAAAAAAAAGAAAAGAACAACTGTACTTTGTCAGCAATCCAACGAGTTCGGTTTGTCATTTCAAGATTCACCCGTTCGTCTGGAATAATCTGCTACGAGGCATGACGTATGTTTCCATAGAAATCGTAAGACTGTTTGAATACAGCAAATTACATTTCATGGCTTTATCATTATGTGCAGCAAACGTGTGGTCTACCTGATTACCTCACACAATAACCAGCAAATTCAATTTACACTGTCAAAAGACGAAATATTTACTTTTTTCTTCTTTTTGTCAAAATGACCATTCACTGGGGATAAATTACAGTGAATTTACCTTGTGCGCCCTCTAGCGACAAAGCTCTCCGTGACGTCAATGTGGCGTAGCTGGGTGAAGTCAATATCGTTATTAAAATGGGCAACTCTGCTAGGTTGCGTGGTTATTTGGAATATAGCAATTTTTTATAGTGTCGGTTGTTATATCATCGATGTGAATGCTTTCCTGTGCAACTATTTACGTCACAGAGACGCCCGTCACTTGAGGGCGTGTCTTATATGACCGTTGGGGTTTAGTCTATGCAACTGAATGAAGTGTTCGATTCAACAGCAGGTGGTTTCGTCGGTGCTATAAACGTCTGCACACTGGAAGCCGATTATCATCATCGAAGAATTTAATTTACAAGAGTGTTTCTTTATGTCACGTCGGATCGTGAATTTCGTATAATTTCGAATACAAATCAAGTAGTGGAATACCGTAAAAAGTCGATGCTTCAACAACTGTGTAACCCAGTACGGCCATGTGTAAAGCATAACTCTCTTGTGATTTGTTTGGACATACTACATACTTATTATATTCAGCGACATGTCTTCAAAAATAAACAAATAAATAAATAAACAAACAAACAAACCAAGGCATCACTGTAAGATTCAACGTGATATTTTTATCCGAGTTTTAAATACCAAGTATATCACACCTGCTGTCTTTTTTTCTGCATCCTCGTTCTAGGCAGATAATCGTATTATCATCTACGCTAAACAAAACTCATCAAAGTATATACGTGTATGTCGCTCTAACCAGGACTAGATAGGTCAATTATAGGCTTGCATTACTGCGGAATTTGTACTCGATTTGTGCAATTTTGGGATATTTACTACAAGCCACAAGTAACTGACGTAATCGCAAATGGCATATTCCGCCATACTTATGGAAAAAATAAAAAAAAAAACACTGCAGCTACGGTTTTGCAAAGCAAATCTTTATTTCAGAAAATCTGTTGAAAAACGTTCAATACGCTACATTAAACAGATAAGATCACATCAAACCCTCACTCAAACATTCATCGCGTGTAGCATCTACAAGTAAATCGATAACTCCTCAGTTTATACGATTCTTCGAATGATTAGTCAAGGATTTCAGAAGAGACGGTGCTCAGTCAAAAATTACGGGTATATATCCCACAGCGCTTCCAGGGTTTTGTGATTCGATAAATAATCGGATACCGTGCTAACTGTCATGAAAAGTGTCAATATTGCACTTTTCAGAATCGCTGGAATCTACATCATGTATAAGGGCATACCAACATTCAGCGGCGTTACTTATTCTTGAATACTTTTTTTTTTCTAAATACTTTCGCTTTTTTTTCATATGCGTAGCAGAAAGTTGTGGAATATTCAACAGAAATATACGGTTTACATAAATTCAAGCCGCTGGGGGACTCGCATTTACCGGTTTTGCGCTCAGATCACTCATTGTTAGTTGGTAACCTGGATCGAGCGAGTTGATATTCCAGAACGTTCCGTATCCACGTCAGTGTTGACGAGGCCTGGTTGCTAACCAATGATGCCCCGCACGCAACGTCTCTCTGTCACGAATCGGCGTCTGACTGCTCGCGCCGCGGGTATCTGGCTGCTAATTGACCCAATATAAAGCACTCTGGTGTCGTGCGTTTTAACAAATAGTCTCGATAAAAGCAGACAAGCCGTTCCATTGTGCATGAGTTCCATATATTATTCGCAACACCCATTTATCGAATATCAGGCGAACTCAATCAGATTATTTTAAACTGTTTTGCAGCCATCGTTTCTAAAAGGAGTTTCGGGCTGAATTGAAGTTATATGACATCGTCTGTATATTTTCACTAATAACGTTTTCATTAAAATGTTTTCATAATAATGTTTAGAAACAGGAGCCCGAATTGTCTTGGTAACTGTCAACAATTTGCATTTTTGTTCTGGTTTTTACGGTGAAATTATTTCTTCTTATCTCTTTGCTCGGTGACGTTGAGTAGAAATTATGAATGTGTATTAATTTTGCTATTTACTACGAAGCCTTAATATTGTTGACACATTACAGGACATTGACATTCATACGAATTATAAGAATGGTGTTTTGATAAAACAAATGTCGAAAACGGCTCATTGTCACATGAACACGCGTTTAATTCCGAAATCAGTGACAATGTAAAACAATAATACAATATTGAAATGGTTCACTCCAACCAATACATTGGCTGATTTCTCATTGAGAGAATACATGTACATGTCACTATTAATGAGCAGTGGGACCTAGGTAGATTTGATCACATGCGGACTTTGCTTCCGGGAGGAAAATCGTGTTATCCCATGTGTAGCTTGCAATCTTGGTCATGGCGGAAATCATCCACTGGAATCTCCGATTAATGCATATTTTTTATAAGTTTTAAAGGAGGAGGAACATGACGCTCACAATAGGTGCGTATATCAATAACGTCATCCAAGGGACGCGGGAATACGAAATAGTACATATCGAATAGTCCTCATTTAGATTTATGGAAAGAATGAAAAAGACTGCACATAGCGTTTAGTGATCAATCATATTCTAGATATGTCATTTCTGTGCTCCCTTATTCCTTGTGTCCATGTGACTCAACACTTGTTTTACTGATTTTCTGATTCAAAATGGCCGAGTGGTGGCCATTAATATTTATAACGTAACTTGACCCAATCTAAGAGAACTAGGCACAATTACTGACATGCTGTCATTTTATTGAACACGGCCATAATATGATTAGAGTTTCGTCTATGTTAACGAAACAGATTTAACGAATACGTCAGCGTGTTCAAAGGAGTCCACGTATAACAAGGGCTCAATGTTTGAAAACATTTGAGAAAAGCGTTTTTGAGCTTCCTGGCCTACTGTTCTGCCAATTACCTTTACTGTAATTCCACCAAAACAGCCATTAAGGTCATCTTATTAGACATCGGAATAATTTGACTTGGAAGATCGGTAATTGGTGAGGGAGTGTAACAAAGACAGTGACGTCCGCTGGGACCAGAAGCTGTTCTTCGTCTTCAATAAGCACACCGCGCTGAGTTGATTGGTCTCGGGCAGACATGGAATTGTGAGGGTCGAATAGTGCTTTTTTTATTTTGCCACAAAATTTAAAAAAACTATAACACCAGCGATATTATTTTCTTGGTCACAACTTAAATTTTCTTGTAATAGATTTTATGTTTTTGCAATTTTCTTTTTATCGCATTTTTTTCGCATCTCAAAATGCATGTTTAAATAATGAGAGGCCAATGTTCACGGAACACATCTTTATTTGATTGCAATGCAACCATGGTTCTCTTTATATGTTGGACATACGTGCTAATGTATAATTTGAATACCGAACAAAAAATTATTATAACATTTTGTGATTCAGATATGTTATATTCACTGATAAATTTTATGACGTAGAATTGCATTGTAAAAAGTAAGACGCGTTGCAAGAACTTTGCGCCGCCAGTGACAATAACATTGCAGTGAACAGTTTGCAGCTGAGTTCTTGGGAATTGAAATTGTGTTAAATTCGAGTTAGGTTGCGGGGTAAAATAAATGTGCTGTAACCGTAAAATGAGAAATTATGTTTTTTTTTTCTGTGAGTAATTTGAGTTATTCTGCGAGAATTCCGAGTTACGTCATTATGAGTGAGAAATGACAATTGTGCAGTTACTAAAAAAATTAGGAATTTAAATCACGTTGTGAGAATCAAAAACTATCTTGCGTGAAATTAACGTTGTGTACCAGGAAACAGAAATCAACATGCATGGAAATAACGAACCCAGTCGCAAAGAATTCAGTCTGTGTTTGTTTAGACGACCATACAAATACTCTTCACTGTTATTTCGTAAAAGTGACGTCATCAGATATATTTTAACATCCCGTTTCCAATTATGAATTATTTGCTTGGTTGCTTGTTCTGTAACTGAAGTACACTCCTTGGTTTTGGTATAATATGTACATGTTTCCTGGAAAATTAAAGGGTACGTCACTGTAAAGTGGAACTGAAAAGAATGCCAATGAGCTTCTTTCGTTGTACGCGCATGCGCATTTCTTGTCTCAATACTTTACAGGATGTCGAGGTCCGACTACGACAGAATTGGGCATAAATTGAGTCAAGTCAGGTTTAATTCAATTCTAGGATATTCAATGCAAAGCCGCCCATCGGACGCGGACAGCCTCAGGTAGAAAATCAGTAATTTAATACACAAACATGCATTGCTCAGTGGAGAATAAAGGTAAGGTCAGACCACTGACGGTTGATGAAACGACAAGACTACAGTTTATTTCAAATCAATGTATCCGATCAAGCGTTAACGAATTATAGGCCATTGCGCTGCAACTTAAATCAAAATGAACGTTTTTTTTTATTTATTTGAGAGCTGAGATTTGATAGTTGTATTGAAGAGGCAAGTAATTGAACTTGGCTCGATGGTTCAGCAATTTCCAAAATTTGAAAGTGAGTGCAATGTAATAGACGGAATTTAACAGACATTGATAGCTCTTAGTTCGTGTAAGCAATCAGTGCTCCTTTGGTAATCACAAATAGGTTTGTCATGACAACAGGTTTTTTTTGAATCGCTCGACTATCCGCCTGAGCATTACTAAAGTTATAAAGTTTAAATATTTTTCTCTGTCTCTTGGCAATTATAATCACCACAATAACCCAGTGGATTCGACCGATAGGAAACACAACACGTTCTCGGGAATATTAAGTTGAAAAAACAAACAAAAAAAACGCTCTGTCACTGACAAGTTTATTTACGTTTCAGCAATACATCAACATATCCGATAAAATGTGCACGGTATATACCAACCGTTTAAACCATTGCGACGCGACAAATATGTATCCCGAGAAGCGGCTGAGACACTGGCGAATAAATCTTACTGAAATTATGCAAATCATGCTGTAGAATTTCTTCATACATTGACATTTACTAGTATTGTTGTAAAATGTCAACGGTTATAATATGATCCGCATTTAATATCCCTCGTGATTGTGAAGACAAAAATTATGAGGCATCTCGTACAATGGCCCGATCGGTATGTATAGCCTGAATGTTAAGTTGATAACGTCGTAATGAGTTCCGCCTTATCTACTCCTCCCTTACAAGACAAATGTTAATTTGAAAACTTCGACACAGAATTGAGTGAACGATGTAAGAGGGGGGAAATGAAATAAAAACAAAAATAAAACTCTTATCTTTCACAGGTTAATGAACAGTGGGATAATTCAACTGATTTGCTTTACTGGGAAATTGCCCGACGAATGAAATCACTCGGTAAAGCAAACTGGGGAGTACTATATCGTAGTGTTTCTCCTCGAGGAGAGGACGTTGTATGTTTCACTGCGTCGTCTGTGTAAATGATATCCGAGTAGTAACTCGCCCTGCAGATTCGCTATAATAATTACATCCCATCATTGACGAGACTCAAAAAACAACGTTCATTTTCACACGCTTGTGTATACGTTAAAGGGCGGTGGTCGTCGCGCTGCGCATGTGCGACATTTGTCTTCTAAACATTGATTTTCCTACAATGCGCTCTTCTACTTGTACTCATTGATCTGCACAACAGTCAGAGTCACTATCTTTGTTTATATGAGATCCATATATCTCGCACATGCGCGACGTGACGACTACCACTCTTTAACATAAATGTTACGCATGTTTGCTCTTATGTTTTAATGATTCTAAAGTTCGTTATCTACCGGTCAAAGGGATTGCGCCACATACATCAGCGAATAAGCCCTCTATAGTTCGGGACTAGTGTCGGAGTATTGTATAATTATGTATTTGTGTCGTGTTACTGGACAACTAGTGTGATACTTAAAGTGTATGAGAATGCATGGGGTGTTTCGAGTAATAGGTTTGCCTTGTTACATGGAGGGTGCTGTGCACAGGGTAATACTGCAACGGGCAACCCTGCGCCGCAAACAGTGTGTAGCATACTTTGTTACAAATGACGAAAACGATGAAACTAACTTGTAATCTCGTCATTTTATGACAAGTCTACGGACAAATAGTCCGTAGGTGCAATTAATCACGTATACCATATGGAAACGCGGGAAGCATTCACATTAGGTTTGAATGTCGCCATGACTACACAACAACTGCCACATGCTTTACGGAAATGAATATAGACCAAACCAGCGGGAATAACAAAAGTAGAAATGAACTTGAAATACAGGAGTGACATTACCCGAACAATTCTATAAAACTTGAAAATAATCAGTTCAGTTACATTAATCTGACATGTAGGAGTGAGTAGGCCCTCGCCGGCTGAACGGCATCATACCCGCGGAGGGCGCAACTAACGCGACCTCGTTAGGCTAAGATGACATCAACTAATGGCAGAGAAAACAACTGTCACAGTGAACTCAGGTTGAAATTAAATATATGATACATGACCGTTGATGTTAATTAATATAATAATAATATTGTTACCAATATATTTAAAGATGGCGAACAAATTCGACACTTTGTCACGCGAGATTATCGTGAAATTATACATCAACAACAATATACCCTGAGGTATAAAGACATACATTTTGCATTGATTTTGTTGAAAGGTCCATTCTTTATTATTGTTTTCAACGTTGGGTGTCGAGGTTCATCGTTGTCATATGTGGAATCCTTACCAGACCCTCTCATCCAATCGCCTGACTGTCTGAAGCTATACCATCCAGTGATTGGTCTATGTATTGATCCATGTTGTGTTTATTTCTCTCACCAGTGGCAGCCGACCAAAGCGTCCTTTTGTTATCAACCACACAGAGACGTTTTATTACCGATGGCTGTGCGTTATAGCAATGGCGGTTCTCTATAATCTTTATCTCATTATAGCTCGGGCGGTATTTCTGGAGTTACAAAGCGAGAACGTGGCTATGTGGCTTACTCTGGACTATCTATCAGACGCAGTGTACATACTTGATATGGTGGCCAAGTCTAGAACAAGTAAGTACAGAGTGCCCGCTAGTTCTTAAAGGACAATAGTCGTCAGCGCCGCGTCTGATATGCGTCCCACGTGACGTACACAGCGCACGTAAACACGTTGCATATTTTTCGAAACTTGACCGCGCCGATGTGTCCGCGGATTTTTGTTAACTGTTTTATACACTTTTTTTGTTATAAGAATGTGATAGATTTGTAGATCATGATGTCCGGTAATGATGTTTTCATAAGGACGGCATATTACACGGTTAGTTTGATTCTAAAGCACACATTACGAACACGTCATTGTAATTTCCAAAGATTCACCGCGTTACTAGACTCGGAATTGTTTAGAGGTCTATACATTTTTTAAATAAAAACTGAAAATCAGAAAAAAAAACTCCACATTGGCGAACATCTATATCATATTTTACCTATGTTTATTTTGTTATATTTATTTTTGAAAAAACAAACGAACGAACAAACACACAGTATGTTTACAGCGATGCCTAATATATTATGTAATATCGTTTTCTTGCAGGTTACCTTGAAAGTGGGTTACTCGTTCACGAGACGAAGAAACTTCGCAAGAACTATTTCAAAACGACAATATTTAAATTAGATGTGATTTCAATCATACCCACGGACGTTTTCTACATATGGAAAGGCGTGAACTCGCCCTGGTTGCGTTTCAATCGCCTACTAAGGGCGCCGCGCGCGTTGGAATTTTTTGATCGCACAGAGACGCGGAGCAACTTCCCAAATTTGCTAAGGATAACGAATCTTGTCTTGTACATTATGATCATCATACACTGGAACGCCTGCATATTCTACGCTATATCAGCCAGCATTGGCTTTGGAAGCGATACATGGGTGTATCCGAACAATACAATACCGCCACATAACAGTCTGACCAGGAAATATGTGTACAGTCTGTACTGGTCGACTTTGACATTGACCACCATTGGTGAAACGCCCGCTCCGGTGATGGATGTGGAATACGCGTTCGTCATCTTTGATTTCTTGGTGGGAGTTTTGATATTCGCCACCATCGTCGGTAATGTGGGTACCATGATCAGTAACATGAACGCAACCAAGTCGGAATTTCAGAACCGCATGGATGGAATAAAACAATATATGCATTTTAGAAAAGTGAGCAAGGATTTGGAGCAGAGAGTTATAAAGTGGTTTGACTACTTGTGGTCGAATCAAAAGACACTTGATGAGGAAGTTATATTGAAGACACTCCCAGATAAACTTAGAGCAGAGATTGCCATTCACGTGCATCTGGATACTTTGAAAAGAGTAACAATATTTAAAGACTGTGATCCGGGCTTGTTGGTGGAACTAGTGTTAAAACTGCGCCCGCAAGTGTTCAGCCCGGGAGATTACATATGCCGAAAGGGTGATATTGGGCGGGAGATGTACATAGTAAAAACAGGAAAACTTAGCGTGGTTGGGGAAGACGGTAGAACTATATATGCTACCTTGAGTGACGGTAGCTATTTTGGTGAAATTAGCATATTGAATGTACCGGGTAGCTTATCGGGGAACCGCAGGACTGCCAACGTTCGAAGTGTTGGCTATTCTGATCTGTTTTGTTTATCAAAAGACGATCTTCTCGACGCATTGAAGGAGTATCCGGATGCCAAACGAATCCTTGAAGAAAGGGGGGCTCATATTCTTATGAAAGATGGCCTCATTGACGAAGAAGCTGCCAAGAGGGGCGGGATGTCCAAAGAGGAGGTCGAACAAGAGGAGAAGATCCAAATGCTGGAGACTGCCATTGACAACTTGCAAGCGAAGTTCACACGCTTGGTCAATGAGTACAGCAACGCTCAGATGAAAATGAAACAGCGACTGACGAAGCTGGAGAAGAAGATGCGCAGTCTTAAGATCGAAGACGATCTTGGGCCGCTAAGCGCTAGTTTCGGTGGCACTGCTTCAAGTGGTGGACATATTCAATAGAGACAAATGCCCAAAATGACTGAAATAACATTGTAGTTTTAAACGGGCAGCTTTATTATTACTTCCCGGGAAAGTGTTAACATTATTTTAATGGATACTTCACCCGCCCGCGCGCGACGTGACTTGCCTTGATATGAAACGGCTCACCATATATGGGTAGGTCTTCACTGTGACGTAATGCGTGGTAATACTTGCGCATTGAAGGTTAATCGTTTAGAAAACAACGTACTACATTATGTAAATGTTAAAGAACTGTTCAGTAGGCAGCACAATTTAATATTATCTAAACAAAATTCGCGAGTTGAACCGCGAATAAATACAGTCGACCTGAAAAGTCAGGGCGATTGCTATAGACAGTTCCTATCAAATGTATGCAATTTTGGCGCCTCGGGATAATATGTAAATTCTTTTTTATTGACGTCAGTAGGTGTCCATTTGTACGTGCTGGCACAACTAATGTACTATGTGTGCTAATATCACTGAACATTCCCTTGTCGTTTTGCCCGTGTTCTCACAGGGGATTGTCGCGACTAACCGCCAAGCCCTTTGAGTAAGTACTGCAGTTTGACAAAGGAGGATATCGTCGAACACCGGTGACGCAATTTAATATTACATGTAATTTTAAAGCAATCAGCATTGGTGCCAACTGACATACATTGGCAATGTTCGTGTGATTGCAAACCAACAAATGTACTTCATTTCTATGTGTTTTGTTTTGTTTTGGTTAAAATTTGTACTATTTAATTCTGGGCCGCGAAGTCACCGGCGTTGAACGACGTCCTTCTTGCACTTAACGCTTACCCGAGGGGCTTTCAAGTTTGTCAACAAGCACCGTGTGCGTGTATCCTTATTATCAGTGTAATAATTTGACTTTTTACAAATTTATCTTTATCTTATCGTTTACTTGATGTGTGCAAAACGCGTGTGAATTTGTACAAACATCATTTTACAAGTGATACGCATGTCACATAAAAACAACCGTGACTGCATGGATTGAAATGAAAGTATTGAAACATATCAAACTAAATCACGCCCATAGATCAATGTTAGCCTGGTTACCCTTCTCTTATTTCCTTGGTCGTTCGTCCTTCTCTATAATATTCATCATATAATGTATATTTCACTCATTATCCATGTAAATGTATTCCAAGAATGGGGTGGTCGCACTATTGTCCTTGTGACAACTTTCATTCGTCGCTCGAAAAATCAGCATATTCAAATTAGCAGCGTGCTACATTTATCATCCAATCAACGTCGTGATCAACATATCCCAGTGTGATTGGTAGCCTGGCATTCCAGCTTTGAGTTAGTTTAACACTCATTTTTAGAACAAAGGTAGTATGCCAGTTCATGATAAGAAGGTCCATTATGATTGAAAATAACCCAGGATATGACCAGAGAGGGACGAATGACCCACAAAACAATAAGAAATTAACGAGGCTCTGATCACGTGGTCGTATTTCTCACTGAGCTGAACGCATGACAGGATGAACAAGTCAGTGGAATGCTGTTATTTTGAAGACAAAAAAACAAAACAAAGGCATACTAATTCCCGTTGACAAACTAATTAAAATAGTTAAGTGGAAATCGGCTATGATTCTCAGTTGCTATGCTTTACAATTGTACTGTGATTTAAAATGAACGTTACAGGATGGCTGAATCGATATGAATGAAACGACAAGTAGTAATTGGGGTTAAATTCAATTTGTTTTTGGCCAATCTATCTGACTTGATGGCAGTCATTTACTTTTGCATTATATTTCCAACGAAAAAAAATGTAGAGTATTTTGGATTAAGTATTATTACAAGAGATTTGTAACAACCATTTTTTGCACTATGTATAAAAATGTGGCACGTTCTGGACATAAACAACTATTAATAAATACGTAGTTCAGGGAGTGAAATAGAGTACCAGCCAATAATAATAATAAAAAAAAAAAAAAAACATAAAAAAAATCCCTCGAGGCAATCTTATTATGGAGACGTGGTTTAATGCACATGAACATATCAACATCATATAATTTGAGCACATTCATATTTAACTGTGATCCTACACATTTTTCGACACGTGACATGCGGTAGATTAATTCGGTTGTATTCGGTGGTTCTCGTAGAATTCCGGCTTGGCAAACATGTTTTACGAAATAATGGCGAAGCGTCAAACAATGTTTATTTTATTGTGTAGAAAAACAACTATTGGCTGTAGTTTTTTTCTCATTTTTCGTAATTTTTCGTGATACTGTGAAAACATGGGAAAAAAAATGCTGGTTTGGTTTATTTTCGTCATTCAATTATACCTTAACCCAAAGTCTAAAATCAGCGGAAATGTTATTTTCTAACAAAACAAGTGAGTCAGTCTCACGTGAACGGTGTGCATTGTGGGTAACGGGGGCGCCGATTATCACCGACGAGATCGAATAGTCTGCCATGTTACTTCGTCGTTTTATTAATAATATAATTTGTAGCTCATCTGACATTTTTTTTATTTATATGGATATTTATTTACACCTTAATTTTTTTGTATTTTTCTTGAAGTAATTTAACTGTATGTGTGTACAATACCTTGCCAAACGATAAGACGCACACAGTCACATTGATCAAAGTATGTTGTCATGTACATATCGTCACGGCACAAACCCATTTTTATACAGTGTTATCGTCAACAGAAATGGTTTATGACTTGGGGGTGAAAACGTTAAAAACAGCGAGTCGTATTTCTTATCCAAACTGCAAATAAGTTGGACATTTAAAAGAAAACACTCACAAGATTCTTCTATTTTAGTATCAAGCGTCGGACGGAAGCACGGGCCATTTTTTTTTGGCAGGAATATGTCTGTTGTGGTTTGAAGGGTTTTGAACACAACAAAGAGGGAACGTGTAACAGTCTGGGGAGTTTTAGATTATCTAAATGTATATTTCTACGTAATTTGAAGGGTATATGCTATAGCGCAAGATATCATTAGTACAATAACACGAGGAAGAAAATAAAAATAAGAAATTCTATTCCTCTTGTGCGTCTAGTGTTTGTGTGTTTGGAGTAATAATTTACATTTTACGTTCTTGAATGGGCGAATATTTAACTAGTATGATGGTCACGGTATACGCATGAACGTGTTTACGTGTGCTAATTTCATTTGTAGTCATGGAACTGCTTTCAAAACGAAATCAAATCAAGCCACAGACAGTTATATATTCATTGAAACCCAGAACGAGGCCGCGAAGACTGATTAGTGTGGAAGATGGTTGGAGGTTGCCCTGGCAACCTCGTGTAATTGTAATTTTATCAACTCTTCACGGTAGCCTCTCATTGTCGCAACAACAAGATGGAGTCGTTTATCTTATTATCGAGGGAGCATCTCTAAACTTTACAAAGTCATTGCGACGGCAACTAAAGCCAAGCTGTTTATATATTTTAAAGAAGCAATGCACGGATATCCCTGTGACATGTGCGTGACGTCATGGGGGATCTACTGACTAATGGACTAGATGTGACCATCGTCTAATCCGGTCCAATAAGTCGCACAGATTTGTAATGCTTCGAAGACAATCTTAGTCACGACCTTCTTCACACACTTATGGGCAATGATTTGATGAGAAATCTAGCCGCGCATTAATTTACTCTCAGTGCCCCGGGTTTGTGCAAGATTATGCATATATGAGAGTCTCGCTCTCATATGTAGATTATAGGCGCTCTTTGAAATCTCTGTGTACTGTCAAGATATCACGCGCAGTAAATATTTTTTTTTTTAGTATTAATGACCTAAAGTTTTATGGGACTTGCAATAAAATAAGACATATGACACCCACTTGAACTTCATCCGGGGCCGACGGAATCGCGATAGGCTTACGATATACTCAGCCATAGTAACTAATGCTTCCAATGTCATCGTAATCCGTACAATTCATCTCGAACAATTAACAATGTTTCAGATATATTCCCACAACTGAACAAAGTCAATATTATTTTATAGCCAATCCGAACACGATTTGCATTAAGTGGTGGTTGGCGAAGTGCACGTTTGATTTTTTTTTTTGCAGATAGAAACAAGCTGATTAAAATCCGATGTAGGTATATGTTCATTTTTTTTTAATTTCCGTATTTTACTTAGTAGTTGTGTTTAATTATGTCTAGTTTTTACTTGCCGTTATTCTTTTTTTATATTGTACCCCGATCGCCGTCTTGAAAACTTAAACATTAAGAACGGCCTGGATACTATATAAAACAACTGAATAAAGTAAGACAACAACAAAAATAGTCAACATTAAACAAAAATATTAATATATAAAATATGGAAATTAAAAAAAGAGTCTATACCTACATCGGATTTTAATCAGTTGGGAAAAATGTAGGAATAAATCTCACACATGCGCAGCGCGACGACTACCGCGCTTTAATGGTTTGGATTAACATAACATAACACATGTGTATTTTCACAGATATCAAACACAGATGGTATCTTGATTTCCATGCATTGGTTGTTAATTCGTGAAAATATAAACATGTTATTGCAATTAGTCTACCGACTCCGATATGTATTCCACATAGGCGACAGCAATACAAATATCTTTCAAATATCAGTGTGACTTTCATTGTTTAAAAAAATACGTTTTAGAGTTAAAGAATTTCGCACTCGTGAGTGACGACTAAAAAAAACATAGCACACTATCCACTCGGCCACATTGACCCCTTCCCCAAATGAATACCAGTTTATCCGGGCTTAGCTTTGCCTCACGATTCTCGACTGTTATTGAGAATAATGGCTAATGAAGTGATGTAAAAACAGACACAAAGTTCTAAATTAACGGGTGGATCTAACGGACAATACTAGAAATACTATGAAGTGGAGCGTTGTATATGTGGTGAAGCAATCAACAAAAACGAAATCAATTCTCTTGACTTTTCTCACAACCGTATTTCACTGACATGTTGCTACTGTGAATTCATCATTCAGTGATTGCTACTACGCTCATTGTTTCCCTGTAAAATTCGTCAACTTAAAACACTGAAAATAAATGGTTTTACATATTGTAATTTCAATGAAAAAAATCGCAAGGTTTTTGATATTGTTTCCAAATACAAAAATACGTTAAAGGTAATAAGAATTTCTAGGGAAAAAAAACAACAAGAACGTTGGTCTAATATAAAACGTGTTTTGATTCAATGCCACACAAATAGCAGTCCATTTCCGAATACAATGACCCCGTGTGGCGAAAGAGCACATTGACGTATGTAGAACCCTTTTGGCAACCTACCCGGCAATGGAATAGTACACGAACACCGTGGCGACGTGATATGAAAGGGTGCATTACACACAACCTACGCCAAAGTGAAATTAACAACAACCGTGGTGATTAAACTCGCAGGTTTTCAAAAAAACGCGATGCTTGTATAATTTAGCCCCCATTCAGAGTTAATTGTAACATTGTGTCCATTTCAATCTACTGCTTGTACGTATCGACGTCAGTCATCATGGTTTGTAATCTACATAATCCCCCATGCTTGAAGAGTGTGCTTCTTTGAACGAGCTCGAGGTACCTTTTGTTGTCATCCCCTGTTAGCGAACCGCAATGAACGCCAAGTTACATTTAATTGGGTTCCTGTTGAAACAGCACGCACTATTGAAACAGCACGCCCTCTTTCTAAAAAGATAATAAACTTACCTCGCTACGTCAATTTTCAAGTAAACCCATTCAATATTTAGAACAGAATAAAGGTGTTCGTATGCAAGGGATTTTTCCACACAAAAACGACGAATTAGGCCGAATTTTGTTATCGGTTGACTTAATATAACCCCAACGGACCGTATTTTTGTGAAAGATTGGTATTTTGTCCTGATTTGTAGGAATCTGAAAAACGCGTTTCACAACTTGTCTCTTATTTAGTTTTATGCGTCATTCAAGATGGCGGCCCCATGTAGTAAATATCGTATTTATTTTATTATCACGTGTGCGCCAGCTGACTGTGGGTACAGCGGTACGTAGAACGTTTCGTGACTTACTCCGCCCGAGAATATATATATATTTGCGATCAAGTGGTAGTCCCCGACTGTGTATTGTTATGTATCTAATTGTTACTTCTCTGTAACAAAAGTTGTTTAAACCACAAACGACTGGAAAAGCAGTTGTGTTCATTGAGGGCGGAAGTGCACAAACATACTTTTAGCGATTTAGATAAAATACACTCACTCGACGACAGATGGCGATATATACAATTTATCCATGTTCGTGAAACCCAGGCTCCTTTGATTACTTACTAAGATTGTTAACTTTAACATTTGTGAACAAACTACTGCTTAATTTAATTTAAAAGGACAAACCCAGTCAAATTATGTTTTGCGAGTCAAAGAACACTAGTAATTTATTATTGCAAATCAGAATGAACACTGTTAATGAATACACCGTAACGCCTAAGTTACAGCGTGTCGTAATTTTGCGATATTTTACGTGATATTTTCATCCTACCATATAAAGAAATGCGAATTCCAAATATGGAATGATTACGCGCGTAAGCGTGCTCTAATAATAAAAAAAAACATGGCTGCCACCAGGGTTTGACCGGACTCAACACAAAAAACATCGCTGATTCTGTTCTAAACTTTTTGGATTTCGGCATTCCCATAATGTATGCTCGGACGGAAAAGATGTATAATAATAAGGTTATTACGAATATACCTCAAAATATGCACGAAGACAGTACAGCAGCAGTATCGACCGACGCGCGACGAAGGTCGATGCGACGGCATACTGTCCTCGTAATAACCTCACATTATTATACCGAGTGACAAAAACTCTAAAAACGAATAACAAACCGTCTAAGTCTAATAAAATAAATAAATTACAGTTCATGCAACAATTGTCCACCATGAGTGCAATGTTTTGCTTAGAAAAAGAAAAGGTCCTGGACTATTTTTCATTAAAATGTCAACTCAGTTAAATTTATTTCTTATCTAACAGGTTTGGCGCATTATGAATCAGTGTAAGGTTAACCTAGAATGTGATTCTACGTGAGAAGGTCTTTACCAAACTAAGGAAACGAAGGCCCTATCACCGTTCCCGTGAATCCCGCCCTCTAGCGACGGAATGGTTCCGTACATATTGTTCGGAACTGATCTATATCAGTACATCGATGAGTAAAATACAAGTGGGGATAATGGCTAATTTGCATAACCATTCGCTCATGTTGATAACGCCAAAATTAAAATAGCTGTTACAGTCACAAATTTAAACCTATTATCGTTTGGAAAAAGCTTCTTACTCTTATCCGAGATACAACGTCTGATTTACAAGACAATCTCTGTTTACACAATATGCCACAGTTAAAGCGGGAGGGTCGTCGCCTGCGCAAGCGCGGGAATTGAGTCCCAAGCGACTATAACAACACGTGCTAAAAACGCTAATGGGCAGACGCTTGTTAGTAAACAATGACACGCTATGGCCAGGGGCGTCGATCATGGGGGGGGGGGACATGGAGGGTGGGGGGACACAATATCAACTGTCCCCTCCATTTTCCAGACTTTTTTTTTTTTTTTTTTTTTTAATATAATTTTTTTGGGTACATTTATTCCAAGGTTACATTTGTTTGTTTTCCATGTACAGATTTATTTGAAAAAATTACATTTCTGTAGTGTTCTGTTTTTCCATTAATTTATCTAACAAATGCTATTATTGGAGTCCATTTTTTTAAAATTAATGTAGTATCATCCTGTCATTTCGTTATGCGATAAAGTTTTCACAAGTATATATTCGCTTAATGAAAGACAAGAATCCTCTAAATTGGGGCTTTCCTCCATTCATTTTTGAAAAATATACATGTTCCCTAACAAGAAGACAAATAAAATTCAACAATAATGTTTCATCTGGGTCTGATAAAATCATACAAAGCCTGCTGAGAGGTGAACTCAGTTTCAGAGACCCGCCCCACCAGAACAGCAAATCCTTCCATAAGGACATTGTATATCTACAGTCATGGAAGAGATGCTCATAGGTCTCTGCTTCGCTCTGGCAAAAGGTGCACAGTGGGCTAGGATATTTATGTGGGTTGATTCTATATAGTCTCTTATTCGTATACAAAATGTTATGAAGAGTTTTGAATTGAAACTCTCTTGTCTTTGTATCAGTAGTCATTTTTAACATGAGATTATATAATTTTTTCCAATGTATGGACGTGTTAATGTTCAATTCCTCACATAGTTTGTTTTCACTAATCGGCGGAGTGAAGGCTCTGTCTCGCATTTCTTTTTTCAAATGTTGAGGGGATATTGCATCTAGTTGAGTAGGGATGTCTGATATTTTTAAACAAATACCATTAAATACATTTGTTTTGTTTTCCAATTTGTCAGGAATGGCTGATACTAGTCCAATTCATTTCAATTTCTGCAGTAAAGAGAGATTGTTTTGACCAATAGTTTGCCAAAGTATCAGGAGATTTCCATTGAAGAGATCTGATACTCTACTTATCCCTTTTTGCTCAAAGTCTTCAAAGAAAATCATGTTACCCCCTATCAAAATATCCTGATTATTCCAAATACATTGATTCGTATTCTCAAAATAGGGTTTTGTTTCCCCTTCCCAAATTTCTAAGCATTCCGAGACAAAATCACTTAACCGCACCGACAGCTTGCTGGTTTTGTAATTACATTTGAATATAAGACTACCACCCACAGTCTTGAGTTGTTTATCCACAAACAACTTCCATGCATATGGCATTTTCCAGACTTACCCAAATATCAATAACAGGCTTATATCAAAGCCTGCGTTTGTGTAAAGCCTTTGGTTCTGTGTACATGTACTGTATTCTTAATGATCAAGAATGAAAATCACCAAGTATGCACCAAATGACTTCATTTTGGTTGCATTTTTCAAAAATGTCTACTTTCTGAGGGGAGCACACCCCTCCTCGGGGTTACACACCTATATTCCGACACCCCTATGTTCCGACATCCCTATATTCCGACACCCTTATGTTCCGACATTCCTATATTCCGACAACCCTATGTTCCGACATCCCTATATTCCGACACCCCTATGTTCCGACATCTCTATATTCCGACACCCTTATGTTCCGACATTCCTATATTCCGACAACCCTATGTTCCGACATCCCTATATTCCGACACCCTTATGTTCCGACATCCCTATATTCCGACACCCCTATGTTCCGACATCCCTATATTCCGACACCCCTATGTTCCGACATTCCTATATTCCGACAACCCTATGTTGAGATGCTAATAGGTTCTGACACCTACGAAATTTTAGAAACGTTTTTGACATTTCACTGCGTTTTTATCTCTTTACTATAAGAAAAAATATCATTATTCTTCTTCAAATATTATTCTACGCTCACCTTTTGTAACACAATGTTACATTTCTTTACATTAAAAAATAACTATGCCGGATTATAATACTTGCCACTCTTCTGGCCATGGGCTTTCATGGAGGTGTTTTTGTGATCATCGTCGGCAATATTCTCAGGCGCGATGTATCCTATCAAGCTTCAGACGCAAAATATTAATTTTTTTAATTATTGCCAAACGTTCAGATCAACAATAAACTATGTACCTGGCAGTCTTCATGTGGGTCCCTGACAACTTGTACTCGGGGAGACCTAAATTACATTGTTTAGTACTTTTATGTTCGACGATCATCCAATAAATTCTGAGCCGGTCATAATGTGCCATATTTTCAATGGAAATATGTACGCTAGTGATCGGAAGCCAAAATTGGATAAATACCACTCCCCATGGTAGAACAAAGCAACATGTTTTTTCTCTGTTCAGCGCGATCAGTCTAGTTACAGAATACTGACTATGCAATTAAAATTAAGTCAAGGCTGTCAAATTTAAATGCCATAAAATAGACAGAAACATGGGAATTAATTTTAGCAATTTTGGCTGTAGAATCTGAGCCGTTTTGCCCCCGAAAATCAGGGTAAATATGTTAGCTTTAAAAAAATTATACACAGCGTCAAATAAAAAGGGAATTTTATGGGATCAACCTTATACAAAGATATAATTACGTAATAACCTGTCACATATTAGATAGGAATACCTCAGACAAACACCATCATGTTATATATCAAATTAAAGTTATATTGGTGTAGCGTACAAGTATTACGTTGGATATTACATCGTATAATCCATTGTATATTGACATTATGAATTCAATAACTTTATTATATATTATTCAAAATCATCAAATGGCATTTTCTGGGCAAATCCTGTCTATGATAAAATGAATTAGTCATGACATATTCATGTATTTGAAAATAAGTCTTTTTATGCTTTCTCAATATTTTATTTATTTATTTATTTATTTATTTATTTATTTATTTATTTATTTATTTATTTATTTATTTATTTATTTATTTATTTATTTATTTATTTATTTATTTATTTATTTATTTATTTATTTATTTATTTATTTATTTATTTATTTATTTATTTATTTATTTATTTAAGAGAACTCTATTACACTGCCAAGGAATTACATATAGATAAAAATGGAATTCAAATAGATGGCGAGACGTTGCCTGACCTAAGATTTACTTAAATTTACGTAAATTAAACATATGTAGCAAAGAAGTTTGGGTAATTTACACAAACGTAAAATACAAAATCGACGACTGCACAATGGAGCGAATAGGCAGTTTATAATATATCTGCAGAACACGAAGGATATTGACAAAGAAATAATGTAAAGTATAAATACGGGGCATACATGTTTTGGCAGATATAAGGATAAGTATTTAAATTGTGTATTATACCAACTGTAATTTATGAGTGTAACATATGGGAATATTTTCAGAATAAAGTAGAATATCAGAACAATGCAATGGAACAACGACGAATAGAATAGAATAGTGCTTTCTGACTTCCTTAAGGAAATCTGTCTAATATGGACCTTAACCTTGAACGATGAATTATGCATCGAATTTGCAGGTAGTATAAACTTGTGCAATATCCTCGCATTAGAAGAAGCCAGCCTATTGTACATTTGAATTATCAGATAAATATCCGATAATTCTCGATGTTTTAGATTGATATTAGACAGGGTCTACAGCTGGGTGGTGGTTTAATTTTTTTAAACATGGAATTCTCTGAGACCTATCAATGTCTTAGATTGATAGGAAAACGTATAACGTGTGGAGGAATGTTGGCCGAAAACACACAATATAGGAATGGAAAGAGATAGTGTGAAACCTTTGTATTTTTGGCAATCACTGATTTGGTAAGAATTTTTGTCTAAGTGCTTCATATTTTGGACAAACCACAGTGAAATGATATTCGTCCTCTGTGACCCTGCAACCAAATGGACATAATCTTTGATCACGTGGAATACCCAATGTTCTACCATTTTCAATTTCTAGAGGATGACAGGAAATTCTAAGTCTAGTTATAGCACATAAATAGATAGGAGTAGCCAACGAAATAGCAGCAAGATATCTTTCATATATTAAATCTTGTTTAAACATGCAATATGTTTGAAGCTTTACATTTTTATTAATTTCTGCACACCAATTCTGTCTAGATATATCAAAACATCTTCTTTTAAATTCACTGAAGAACATCTCGTTATTATCAATTCTTTGTTCATACCATACATGTCCATAACCAGATGTACATAAAATATGTTTTACCTCAAAAGCCCAGTACCTGGACCCCCCTTCTGCTCTATGGTATAGATAATTATAACATTCCTTTAAAATAGTTGAGCCGCCCTCTTGAATCAGTTTCAGCCAAAATCTGACCATTTCAATATTAACATAGACTCTAACTGAGTGTCTTCCTAATTCACCCCTTACTGCAGCATTGGAAGCGTTGAAACTAACTCTCAATAGAAATTTACAAAACTTATTTTGTACTTTTTCCATGTCAGCTATTACACCCCGCATTCCCCACACACAACTACCGTATAACAAAATTGGCAATATTTTACAGTCAAATACTTTGCATGCAAGATCAGGCTGCAGTCCCCCAAACCCATAATGGTTTTTTCCAAACAAAATAGTGCTTTTCTAGCTCGCTCCGAGATATCTTTCTGTGTTTGAAACCATTTTCCCGAACTCGAAAAAACTATGTCTAAATAATTATATTTTGCTACAATTTCAATTTCTTTACCCCTCAGAAACCATTTTTCATATTTTTTCAGACGACCCCCTTTTCGGAAAACAATTATTTTTGATTTTTTCAGATTAATATTCAGTCTCCATTTTAGAAAATAATCCACTAAGTTATTAAGTAATCTTTGTAATCCAACAGGTGTGCTGCTGAACAACACCAAATCATCCGCATATAACAAATAAAAAAGTTTAAAAGTATTTATATACACAACTGATTCCTATCCTTGTTGGAGGGCACTCTTAAGGTCATTTATGTAAAAGCAAAACAGTAAAGGTGATATAACAGAACCCTGCTGCAGCCCAACATTAATATGGAAAAATTCAGTAACTCCCTTTGGGTTTTTCACAGCAGCCTTAATATTTTGATACATAGAATAAAGTGATTTAAACAGTTTCCCCTTAATCCCAATTTTTGACAACTTATAAAATAATGAACAATGGTGTACTCTATCAAATGCCTTTTCATAATCAATAAAGGCACAATAGAATCTAACCCCAAGAGTGTAAAATATTTTTCTACAAGGGTATAGAGTACAAAAATATTATTCAAAGTTGATTTACCTTTTTGAAATCCATTTTGTTCCTCAATTATTTCATTATATCGATTCAATCAATTACTTAACCTATCACTGAGAATACTTGTGTGTACTTTACTTATAGTATTCAAAAGCATTATACTTCCATAGTTTGCTGGGTCATCCCTGCAACCCTTTTTGTACACTGGGGAAATTAATCCCCTGCTCCATTCTATAGGAAACACCCCTTGATCAAAAACTTTGTTATATAGACTGTACAACAGATCACAGATGTCTAAAGATGCAAATTTCCAAAACTCAGAAGGAATTCCATCTGAGCCAGGTGATTTATTAGTATTTATTAGTGTCGGAACATAGTGCAGTCCCCCCTTCTCAGACACCCCCCTGTTCGCGCAAGCGCGGACATTGGCCGCTTACGCGGACACAAAAGTGTCCCCCTCACTTTTCAGAATGGATCGACGCCCCTGGCTATGGCCTTGTGACGCGTGCGCGGGTGACGACTCCCCCGCTTTAAGCAAGGCTGACACTTGCACGATTCTGTGGCACGCACTGGCACAACTAGTCGTAAAATGGCGTGAACTGTGCGTCTAAACCCGTCGTGACTGTGTGCCATGTCGGGATGAGAATTTTGAAAAATTCATAGTTTTGGTCACGACAAAATTTAGCGACCGGGTTGTATACTATGCGCAAACTGTTCGTAAACTCGCCGTGAACTCGTCGGGACAATGCGTGCCAGTGCGTGGCAGTGAGCGCCATGCCACGACTGTCACGAACTGCCACGAATAGTTCACGAACAGCTCACGTCGAGTTCACGACATATTTACGAATTGGTGTCTTTCCACGGCCACGTGTACTTCACGCATTGATGGCATAAGCAGTTCACGATCAGTTTACGCACTTCACGGACAGTTAATTTGCGCATGGCACGAACAGTTCACGACGAGTTCACGGGCAGTTCACGACTACTCTGCGACAGTGGCGTTCGCGTCGGTGCAGGGGTATATATAGGCTTCCTGGACACTGCTCTCCATTCAAGAGATCGCCAGCGAAGAGACAATTTATATGGTCGTCCGTAAGTGTTTCAAAAATAGGGCACCTTGACCTGGAGTTGGGGAGGTCCCCTTTTGATATGGCGTGCCCATTTCGGCACGACACCGTTAAAATTGCGCAAACTCGTCGTGCCAATGCGGGAAGTGCGTAAACTATGCGTGAACTCGTCGTGTCAGTTCGTGTCAATGTGGACACTGATGGGCACGCATTCGTGAACTATTCGTGAACTAGTAGTCGAACGAAATGGCACGACTTGCCACGACAAAAATCGTGGCCAAAAGTCGTGCAAGCGTCAGCCTTGCTTTCACTCACATTTAAATACAGATTTTGTTACGCAAAAACGAGTGTGCTTGCTATGATGTTCTCCACTTTTTTGAACCGTTTAACACCTGTATTTAAAAAACTAATATATACTTGAATTTACAAACTGAACAAACAACAAACCAGCACTCTCACTCACAATTTAGTTCACAATAAGTCAATACAATGCTGATCATTTCGAAGCCCTCGACCATTCTCATAATACTCGACAACAACAAATGCGAAACCTCCGCATTGAGCAGTTCTGAACTGCAGTCGGCCAGGTCGCAATATCATTGGGTCTAAATTATTTGAAAAAGATCTATTTCGCCAGCAGATCATTCACGATATTATTGTCAAATATTAAAGCGGGGGAGTCGTCACCTACGCATGCGTCAGGTGGCCATCGCGTGTCATTGTTTACAAACAAGCGTTTACCCATGAGCCTTTGCGTTCTTAGCGTGTGTTGTTATCATCGCTTGGGACTCAATTCCTGCGTGTGCGCAGGTGACAACCCTCCCGCTTTAAAATTGTCCAATTTATTTACTTTATTTGTCCATTGTTTTGTCACGCATAATGCCTTAGTATTAAATGCTTTTTTTTCACAAAAATTGCAAAAATTAAAAAACAAACAAACTTATGTTCAAGTATTGACGGGAAATCAAACTATACTAGCTCTAAGCTCAGACTAGTAATACTAGTATTACTAGTCTGAGCTCTAAGCTATTTTCTGATTTTCACTCAACCAACATACTTTTTAATTTGTATTTTATCATTATTCTTATTACCTTACCTTCATTACTTATTTTATTATTCTTGTTATAGTATATTTACTATGTAATTATTAATGGGCGAATATTTATCGGGAGGGTCGTCATCTGCGCACGCACAGGAATTGAGTCCCAAGCGATGATAACACACGCTAAGAACGCAAAGACTCATGGGTAGACGCTTGTTTGTTTTAAACAATGACACGTCATGGCCAACTGACGCATGCGCAGGTGACGACACCCCCCCGCTTAAAACTGTCAGGGCCTGTCGACTACTAGTTATTTTTAAACATGGCGGACGTGCAGTCGGAACTCGAGCTCGACGAAAACACCCGAAGACTATATTTATCGAAGGTGAATGAAATTGTGGAAGAGCATATGAGGAGTGTCGAAGGGAACAAGCTCAAACCGTACGGCCTTAAAAGTGACAAGGGAGCTGGTATCAGGAATAACGGCATAGATGAACACGGCGCAGATTTAGGCAAGCTTACATTTGTTTACTACTGGTGTATCAATTTTCAGTTCTCGACATTAGCAATTGGCTCAGATTACAAAAATTTTATATTTTTACCATGAAATTTTATTAAAAATAAATAAAAGTAATATGACAAAAAGCGTAGTAGAATTGATAGCATTTTTATTTTGAACATTGTTGTCTTCAATCAGGGTACGAGTTTGTTCGAATTAGTATATACAAATTACAATGAGGTGGGGAAAATCACGTGACAACTTGAATATAATGGTAATAACGAAAATAAATCCTATCTTAACAGTTGAACAGAACGATCATATAAAGGTGGCGGCGGCACAAGGGGCAGAGGGGCGGTCGCTCTCTCGAAAAATATTTTGGGGGGCGTTGCCCCTCCAAAATAAAGCTGAAACCCTTTGTGTCAGCAAAATTTGCCCCCCAAAATGCAGGAAATAGCGTTGCAGAGGGTCCAGATTTTTTTTTAAAGAGAGCATGCCCCCGGACCCTCTAGTAAGGTCGTGCCTTTGGCGCGAGGTTCGTGAGCAGATTTTCGTGCTGCCGCCTCTGTATAGTCAGTCGGGTTACGCACTTCTATTAGTTGCAACAATGCCCGGTGGTTGAAACTAGGTCATGGCGTGACGCACTGGGAAGATATCATAAAACACTCACAAAATCACAATAAAACGGGGAAGTGGTCGCATATTACGGCGTAGAAAACATTGGGAATGAAAAATCGCTTAATACAAACGCCAAGGTTTCTAATCCTACTAGATGAACAGTCACCGGAACCAAAGCAATCATTTTGGCTTTTCCATTCAAATAATCGGGACATTGACATGGATAGCAAAATGGACACCATTCAAAGAACAACGTCGTGGCGTCGTATATAAGCGAGACATCGAATAAAAACATTAAAGCGAGAGGGTCGTCACCTGCGCACGCGCGGGAATTGAGTCCCAAGCGACGAAAACATCACACGCTAAAACGCAAAGGATCATGGGTAGACAATTGTTTATAAACAATGACACGCTATGACCATCTGACGCATGCGCAGGTGACGACTCTCCCGCTTTAAAACAAAATTAGCCTGGGTTCGAGTTCCGCTCAGAGCTACCGAGCTACCGAGCAAAACGTAAATAAAAAAAACCTGAAACATGTTAAACCCCCCCAAAAGAAATATTATGATTTGCGGGATTCTGAAAAAAAAAACGTTTCTCAACTTGTCCCTTTTATTTAGTTTCAAGACGTAGGGGTATTCAAGATGGCTGCCCTATGTAGTAGATATCAGATTATGAATCACATTTAATTCATTATGTGACGTGTACGCCAGCTGACTGTGCTCAGGGATTATTATTACTCAGTCCTAGCATGGAGGTATAAACATATGTTTATACCTCCATGGTCCTAGTTATGGGTAACAAATATTACATTCATAATCAGTGCATCGAGTCAGGGTCTCATGAATTAATAATGAGTGCAGTGAGTCAGGCCAGAATAGTTTTCAAAGGTTTTTGTAAGTAATATTATTTATTCACTCTTGGTACATGTTAGTTTAAACAAGTATCAGCAGGTATCTGGATAATGTTAGTAAACTTAGCATTTCAGTGAATTGATGGCCTCCCAAAATTAAGTGGAAATTTACAATTGGTTACTCACAGTATCCACAATTAGCAATAATAAAGAATGTGTTTATATTGTAAAACTTAAACAAATTAAAATATTATATGAAGATTGAAATAATCATTTAAATTAAATGTTATTCATAAGCTTAATAACAAGTAGAACAATCTTTTAGCTCAGTACTCAAAAAAAAATCGCCTCGCCCATTTTAAAATTTACATGAAACGAGAAACAGAGAATTTGTTTTTCCTAACCTAAAATCACTTTTGTATATTTATTCAATGTATTTTTATTCAATGTATTTCGGGAAACTTATGCGGGTGTATTGAATCACTGTCCTATCATGAAAGGTGTTTTGAGTCATGCGATGTATCAATTTAGATCACGTGCTTTACTTTGTAAAAAGAAATAGACTCAGGGATAGACAGATTCAGACAGACTCAGGTAGGGACACACCGGACCTGGTCCACTTGTTTGCTCTCTGGGTTTGGCCAACGCCCGAATACAGCTTTTGTACTCTATGCTTCGTTTTCCCGATGTCACCATCCGAATAAAGATTATCCGGTTCATACCACCCCCGTTTACAGTCTCAATCCTTTCCTGACATAGTAGAGCACCTCCACATCGTGGGTAAATGTTTTACGGGCTGATTCGTCTCAGGTGATAATGTTTTACGAATTATATTATTACACGTGGTATCAAAGACTGTCAGCTGCCCATATACCACATACTTGCTAAGAGCGACACGGATATTGTTTTAGAAACCACGCTTGCTGATAGCAATGTGAAGATACCCTTGATATTGTTTCAATTCAAGCGTCACCCGTGGGAATCCTGACAACGCCCATGATGGGTGTCCATACGAGCGATGTGACAAGGCTTTCATTACAGCTAGATGTTATGTCTTATTTATAGCATATCTAAAATGAGATAAAATAAGAAAGTGACTGGCATGTTTTATAAAAGAATATCATTCAGATTATGTATATCAATTACTAACATCAAGATTGTGAAACCATATTAATCACTGTAAATCTTGCTAATTAAAACAATTTAACTTCATGACGATAAATGCAAAAGTTTTAGCTGCTACAATATGGATTCCTTCAGAACGGATGCTACCACTTGTCAATGCCATCGAATTATGGAAAGCCTTGGGCAAATGATTTTAATTTGTAAGTTTTGCTAATCAGCAAGCAAAATTATCTAAGGCTTGTTGTAATTGTACTTTGATATATTGAATATTTTCTAACAGAAGTTCATCTCAAATGGAAGCAAACATAACACTGCATTAATAACAGTGGCTCTGTTTTTGTCCGCCTGCTCAACGGTCAAATATAGAATATTTAAATTCACGCTAGTTTAGTATCACTCCCTGAATCAGATGAACTATAAATATACGTATGCCTATAAATCAAATCGATGTACTAACAATTACACAATCGAAATTGTAATTGATGAACACAACATGATGATGTGGTAGTGTCATGGGGAAATTTCGTCTGTCTCTATGTCACGTCTGCTTGAGGTACCGGACCGGGAAAGTCACTTAAGCTTTACAGTCAAATAGACGCACACAACGAAATACGTTTCAATAGCCAGTCTTTAGCCATATCGAGAACGCCTCAAGGCAAACTGCCTCGTCCGAGACTCTGCCCAGGACTGACCAAGACTCTCTCGCCTCGTGGAGCTCTCTCTGGGACCAAGGACTTAGACCGTTTATTACGTATCAAAACTTAACCAATTACAAAGTAGTTTAAAGACATAAGGCGTAACCTTCACACATTCAATTTGCACATAGCCAATCACACTAAGTACTGAACACGTCATATCTACTGATTAATCGTTCACTATATTAATAACTGCAAATACCAAACTGTCAGAAATAGTGGTCAGGATGGCGACGGTTATATCGTAATTAGTTCCAAATCACTGAGTCAAGTTCCGTCCAGGACCTCGCATGAGCCTAAATGATAACAGATATAACACAGCCATTCACTAGTAACCAGCTAAATAAGTCGGTCAACAGATACGCGAAAACTAATTCATGACAGTAGAATCATTAGGACGACTCGAAACGCCGCTGCAGTCTGAGCAGGCACTCCGGGCAAGTCACAGTGCGATAGCTAGCTAGTAAATAACCACACTTCCGATATCAATATTGAATCGTCATATACTTACTTAGCAACTTCACCTAACAGTTTTGATGCACTTATACCATTTCAATCGGCGACGGATCTGCTAAGCATTTGATTTTGAAAAGTATGCAACAGATGAATTGAGCACCGAGTTTAGTTATGGCTACCAGGTCATCTGATTGCAATACCCCCTAAGTTAGCGTCACTGTTACTGCGTCAAAAAGATAACAATTTAGTCGGAAAAGATGGCAAGCAAAAAATATATAAAGAAGGACTATAATGGTTTTAATTTTCGCGGGTACATGAACCTTTTCATCTTCGGATCTCTTAACAAAGACTCGGCATTTCCCGACATTACAAGTACATTACAAGTACTCATCATTAATAAAATACATTTCACTTTTAAAATTTAGTTTGTAATATTAGATATGTTTTCGACAATAAAAAAGTTTATGATATCAAAATTCATACTGTGATAAGATATTGTCTATTTATATAACCTAGTTTATCATTATTTTTCAGATGAAATATTGAATGCAGTTAAAGACCATGTACTCCATGATGGTCTACAAAGTAACCATAGCAACAATTTTGCGTACTTGTGCCCTGGTGGAGTTTTTAGTTCGGCACTCGCCAGCTACTTGGCCGCCTACACCAATCCTTATGTCGGTAAGCGTATAAATAAAGTTTGATTGAGTGTGATAGTCAGTTTATAGGAGCGCCGGATCAACAAGGCATATATAGTATGTCTTGGTAGGATCGTCCAATGCTGATATTGTAATGATTCACAATGTTTAGAAATTGATAGAATAATTTAGATTTGTCTTCGCTGTTGTCTGAAACAATTATATTTAAAATTGCCTTGGTATGACCTATTTTCATGAATGTATTATGTAAACCATATGGCGTTATTAAAGTGTGTACAACTTGTATTTTTAGATGAATGGCATATGTATTAAAAAAAATAAAATGGAGTATTGTGGAGAGTGTTTTCTTGTCGGTCCAAATCATTCGGTGGCCAGTAATTTGCTTCGGTAGATTTAGTGCAATCCAGGGTAATCACAAACATACCAAACACGTATATTGTCCAAGAAACTGTTATAGTACTTTGGAGTATTTAAAGAGGTAAACACATGTTTTTTGTGTATTCTATGAACCCCCTTCTTGATGGGTATAATCACAGTCCCTCAAATATTATCCCAGTTGCGTCTTAACACATTGACTCTTAAGTTGTGCAGAAATATAAAAATGTTAATCTGTCAGAAGAAACTCATTGATTGTGGAGTTGGTGGCCTTTCAAACAAAATGTGGTCCGAGGGCTACAAGATCACGGTTAATAGCGAACCCGGGCCAGCTCTATCTGTTAAATAACAAATTGTTGTTTATAGATTATTACAATCATATGACTCTGTACATACAATGTTATATATATATTTCACAAAATATTATCTTTGTTCGTTGAGTAAATATGACAATGTCATATATTCTGACGGAATTATATATAAATCCACTGCGGCATATTAGTGTCTGGTGTACAGTAAATTTAACTGTATTTTTTGTGAATTCGTACATGTGGCTGATCTATTATTGAATTCCATAAATATAATATAAATACTTATATCTAAAGTTCATGTATCCATTTATTAGATTTTACTCCATGGCATTCGCCACAAACTTATGTAACCGGCGAAATGTTTTTTTTGCAAAGTTCCACCTTATGTTAATTTTGTAATTGAATGTTGAGTTCTTTAAGGGTATATCGGGATGATGAAGCTAGTCCAAGATCTTGACTATGGGAAGGTGCAAAATACAAATGTTATTAGAATAAAATATATGTTATTTCAGGGTCTTTTGAAACGAATCCTGCTGGGGTACGAATGGAGCATATGGTAATCGACTGGGTAGCAGGGATGATGGGTTTCCCAGCAGGCTATGCAGGCAATATTACTTCCGGTGGATCTAATGCAACCCTTCTAGCCGTTACCGCCGCCAGAGAGAATATAAATGTCCGATGTGGTGATTACAATAGGTAAGATAATAATCGTATAATCGTAGAACTGTCTTTTAAACAGACAATTTTCCGTCCACTGCGAGAACTCGCATTAAAAACAGTATAAACAAATTTCATAGTGTATCAGTGACGTCATAACATCGAGAACGTTTTTCAGGGTATTTTACGCTCAATAATGTGGTCTACATATTTGATAATAGTAAATTTTGATGAAGTAAAGGAATCTTAACGCAATATCCCCCTCTCAAAGATCAGCATTTCAACATTGAGCTGTAAAATAGAAATTTAAAATTCAAATCGTTCGATTTTATTTATTTTATTTATTAAGTATCAACAACAATGGTCAATCACATTATGCCTTGTATTTCGTGTAGAGAAAACGGGGTTTATTTTCACCCGACTCACGGCACGTGACAAATCCGTAACGTGAGTACCACTAATGTCTATACCTATTATGTAACGTTTTTTCACAATCTACTCTAATCAGTCGTGTTCAGGCGACACCAAGCACGGGCAAGGGAGGCAAACTGAATTGAACTCTGGCAGTTCCCGGTTCTCGTTCGGCCCCGACCATGTGAACGCTTTGGAGATAATCTCCTGTTAATCGGTGCATATGATCGTTGGGAGGAGCAGTAGTTCGGTTCGATAGTATGCTGTAGTGCTTACGCTACACAAAGTACGGTCCACGATGTGTGCATATCGGATAGACCCAATTGCGTTCACACACGGGAGGAAACATGTACAGTGGTTACCACGGGCTAAGGAACGTCTAAGCTTGTTAAGAATATACACAAATCTTCAGTCATTTTAAGTATGATAACTCAGTACAGTAACTAGAAAGTTATACATGTTAGTTCTACGGTTATAAAAACAATACCAATGTAAATTCAGAAAGTACAGAATGTAGAATAACAGGAAGTAGCACAGAGTCATCGTCATTTCATTTTTTCACGAGAACAATATCTCTTGATCGATGTGCTGGCATTTTTCATGTCAGAAAAGAAGAATATTTATGAATATAATAGTAATAATCTTCCAAATGAACAATGAATACAATGATAGCATTTTTGGCGCTTAGGCGTCCGCACCTACTTCATTAGCTCATTCTAAGGCTCTGGAAAGGCTCTTAAAACGGGCCAGATTTAGGGTCTCTTAAACCGTGCTAAGCGTTCACGCATGTTTTCTTAGCACGAACACAACCCTGTTGAATCTGTAGCACCTTCACCCAGGATAGGACCCTTTTTATTATTGTAACCCGGGAAGGGTAGGACCTCGACCCCATCCAACAACCACCGTCAGATAAAGCCAAATATTAAAGCAAATAAGAATAGTTGTAACACGCACAATTCAACGTCATATTTTCATTTTGAATTTCATCGAACTGAACTCTTGGGGGCATCGATATGTTTAATTGGCGAATGTACGAAATTGTGATTTATCGTAACCGTAGCAACCCACCATATTGGACTATTCTTTAGTTATTCATTATTAACTTTATTACATTTTAAACGCTAAATTAGAAATGTAAAATTTTCTGCACGGTTGTAATAAAGCTGTTAAAGACATATAATAAATACTGACTTGCGGACATTATTCCGTTAGCTTGTTAATAAAAATTACATAACTATAAACATACTGACGTCATGTTCTAAAGCTAATTGTTAAAACAAATCTGTAATACATGTTTCGAAACTGCGAGTAAAATGTCAGTTGGCTTAATTTCTATCGAAATTATTCCTTGATTAACATGCATGACTAATTATGTAAAATGCAAATATTATCTAACTTTTTAGGGTTATACGTAACAAATATCGAAGGATTGGCAAAAAGCAATTAATTATGCATAAAACGAAGTTTTCTCTTATTCGGATGCCAATTATGAATTATATAAATGTGCACGTGACTACATCGCATTCTCCGAGATTACTAAATAACTGACGATGATATCCACACTCCGCATTCGATTAATATTCTTATTGCTGTAAGAAAATATATGAATAATAATGTTGTACAACAATATATGATTATCGGTCTTTTATTTTAAGATATTTTTCCTCTACTAAATTTAGTATAAGGAAATAAAATAAATCACAATTATAGTATGACTAATATGATGCATGTTGTATTTCAGGTTGGTAGTGTACATTACAGACTGGACACACCAGTGTTTCCGTAAAGCACTATTTACTGCTGGATTGAAGGAAACTGTTATACGTAAAGTGCCCGTGGACGCTGAGTATAGAATGGATGTAAAAATACTAAAGGCACTAATTGCACAGGACATCGAGGTAAATTTATAGCCGTCCTTACTTTTGTAATAATTGTCAGATTTAAGAGAAGCTCTGAAAGACTAATATTATCGCCATAAATCAATTTATATCACACAGGAAGAGCTTATCCCGTTTATGATTGGCAGTACCATTGGAACTGCTGTCATTGGAGCGGTTGACGCAATTGGTAGAATAGCGGATGTCGCTAATGAATATGGTATCTGGCTACATGTAGATGCGGCGTATGGAGGATTTTTTGTTTTGGTGGAAGAACTGAAGGACTACTTTAATGACGTATGCAGATGTGACTCGATAATTGTGGATCCGCATAAATGTATTACTACGAGTATTTTAATTCAACCAATCAATCAATCAATCAATCAATCAATCAATCAATCAATCAATCAATCAATCAATAATTAATCATATATGCTTGTGAATCTACAGCGTTGTTCATGCCGTTTGGTTATGGAATTTTCATCGTCAAGAAGGGAAAAATTCTGCAGTCCTGTTTCCGCCATGACAGCTTGTTTGTTACTACCATGCAAGATGAAGAAGAGTCCCCCGTTAACATTTCAATTGAGAGAACGAAACCATTCAGGTGAGAAGATTTTTAATTTATACGTCTAAACTAACCCATCACACGAGCAGACTAAATAATCAGATGAGATGATAACTGAACATTCTGATAAAAGGACTAAAACTTCCATTTAAGACATTCATATTATGCAGGAAGATTAAGACTATCAGTCAGGTTGCTGACCCCACGATTAAAACTGAGTGTACAATATGATATGGCTTAGATTTGTTTGCTGCAATGTGTTCAACATTGGCATCGTTGGCATTTCTTGGTAATTTACATATAATCAAAATGGCCGCCACTGTACAAAAAGGGCAAAACATAAATAACAAGGAAAGTCTAATACTCTCGTATCTTGTATACATGATCAATCAATTTTGAATCGTTTATACATTTATTTTAATGTTTGTGTAAGTGCATGTGTACTAAGACTAAAGTTTATCTTCATACCAGGGCTCTGGGACTGTGGCTACCACTAAGACTGCATGGTGTTGCAGCATTCAGGCGTTGTTTGGAGGAAAAACTTTGCCTAGCACGATATATGTACAGGAGTCTGAAAGGTTAGATTTGAAAAATGATACTTGTCGTTTTTTGTTATCTTATTCACGTGGCGATGAGCTGATAATATTGCCTACATGCCTATATGCCGATTGTTCTTGTATGGTTCGATGTAGGCGGAATTGCATTTACTAAGATTAATAGATTTAACTGATCAATTGATTTACCATATTTTATTTTATTTTTATTTTATTTTATTCAGAGATACCAGGATTCCGTGTCGGACCATATCCACAGCTAACCATTGTATTATTCAAGTACGACACCGGAAATGAAACCAGGAACAACGATATCAATCGTGAATTACATAACGCAATTTTGAAAGATGGTCACTTTTATATTTCCTCGGCAATTATAGACAATAATTTTTTTCTTAGAACCTGTATTCTAAATTCTCGTTCACATAGAAACGTTATTGACGAGTTTTTGTCTACCCTCAAAAAATTAACAACGTGTCTATTACAAACACTCGGACCATAATGTATCATTATGACAGCATCATGCACCATCGTGTTATAATGAGTGTGACGTACACAACGCACGGGAATATTTTTTGTTTTCACAAAATTCAAATTTGACGACGACTGTGACAATATTTATATATTAAAGTACGTCAAGTGTAGATACATAGAGACGGTATGTGGAAGTATTTATGAGCCAAATAGAAAAGCCTGTATTCAAATAATTGGTGATCATAAGGGAAATCATATTTAAATCTAAATAAAATATAAATCACAGTGTATTGTATGATTCAAATTATTTCCCTGTACGTCGCTCCCTCGTTTACTCATTAACGTCATTTTGACAGCATAGACGTGATTCGCTGCTAGATCAATGACATTTAGGAGAGGCGTCTCGTTCCTAGACATCGTTGGGGGATATATAATGTGCGTTATATAGTGTTTGACCAAAAGGACGGGCGATGCTATTTAGACACTACGCATCAATCTACGGGTGTTTGCTTTGAAACTAAACTGCAAGGATGGAGAAATAGAATAATTATTTTCCGTGTGATATTTAGAGAACATTTATCACGAATAAATATACATGATGTGCATACGTTGCGAGTGAAGTGCAGAGAAACGTTTTCTATAAAACGTCTGTATGAATACACTACGCACGCGCAGAAAATATATCCCATGGTTCTTCTCGAAACTCCATTATTAAATTCCAGAGGAATGCGAGCATTTGATCAGCCGATGGCACGGGGAAATGGCTAACACAATTGCTGTGCCACATTCCGAAATATCGTGGAACCATGTACCCGAGAAATGTCGGTAAAACACGGAGTTCCAGGATAAAGTCGACTTGCCCTTGCTGAAAGCAAGTCAACATTTTATAGTTATGTTTATGATTATGTTGATGGTGATTGACACTAAAAGGCAAACAAATGTTATTACACTCAAGGAAATATAACACTGAATCAAAAACGATGTCGAAATTATCGATTCATTTAATGAATATCGCAAATAAACAGCGAACAACGGTTTTGGTCAGTTGTGTAATTTGCTACGTCACTATGTCTCGATGAAATATGCATTTTGTCTGTTTTAAGTGGGTGCAAGAAGACCTCACACAGTAGTGTAGGAGTTGCTTCTCTGTTTTCATTGTTTCACTTCAGAACATCCCTTTCAATTGGCGGCGTAAAGGTTCCGATAACTGATATGTAAAGAGTTAGAGTACCAGTGATTAATAATCGCATAATTTTAATATTCAAAACACTTCTCAACATATTTGCGCGTATGTATCAACGGAAACACGGACGGTAAGAATTCAGTGAATTTAATATTTGAGTGACCTGCAGCTTTTTATATCGGAGACATCATTCTATTGTTTCTCAACAACTGGCTGTGAGTACTGTGTGGATTCAATCATGGATAGTGTGAAATTCAAATACTAGTAGTCGGCTAAACCCGTGTCTAACTCAAAAGAATACCATGATGTTTTTGAAAGGAATATCGCGTTATTTAGTTTGGAAGTTTAGAGAAATACTACTATGTTGTATATAATTCTAGTGGAGCCATTTAGTTAAAGTTCACTTCATCTATAATAAAAAGGACTTAATTTATTCCAATCATTTTTTTAATTTTGGAATGGCATATTTCAGGCCAAACTTTGACACTTTCTGATACTAAATGCTTGCTGCATTTTAATATAACGTTAATTTAAAGTACAAGTCTAATATAATTGAAATAACATCCAATTATGCAAATTTAATCACATTTGTTCATTTGAAATATTCTATTTTGATGTATCATATTATTATTATTTTTTTTAAATATTTCCCTAATTTTTTTTTTGTATTTGTCTGATCGCGAAATCACCAAAATCTGAACAAACTAAATAGCAGATCTCGTTAATTCTAGCAAACTCAAATATCAGATCTAAGGCTTTATATACAGCCATAGTAGAACTTTGACGCTTGTGCACCAATGTCATAATCACTGTATACAAGACCTCCTCTGATTTGTTGACTAATCTGGTTTTCAAAATCTCATGAACGAGATGGAACTTTTATGGATGTTCTGATCTTTGGGCGTCGTTCGCAGCCAGAAAATAAAAAAATGAAATTAAGGAAATAGATTTGAAAAAAAATATGAATAAAATAAAAAATTAAAATTAAAATAAAGTAAAAGCTAGTCTAATAAGAACAAATTTTAATCAGATTGGTACAAGTCTACTTTCAGTTAAATTATATTCATAATCTTTTGTTTAAAAATAAAAATGGTCGACATATAGAGTAAATCATCTTGGTATTGGTAGTTCCATTTTATCGACATTTTTTAGGTAATTCAATTTTTGTATCTATTTTCACAAATATACATACCACATTAGCGACAAGGCATACTGTATGTTAAGATGATCTGACATACATAAAAATATTGTTGTCTAAAAAGGCTGATAATACACTAAATGCAGTGAACTTATCGTCACATGGTGTGTTATATTAGTATCGTAAATGGTTCATTGGGTTTCCATCACAAAATATATTCGTATTTGCGACCTATTTTTTGTTTTCAATGGGCAAAAGGTAATATATAGATCTACAATCGACAAGTTACTTGTATTCAATGTGTTAGAAACACAATGTGATTTCGCGATACGTATACTCGTATAAGTCCACTTTATTAAATTGAAACAGCATTGTGAGAAAAACAATAGTACTAGGGAGTCTGTCACTAAGATGTACAGCTTGGCAATATGCAGTATACGAATGGCACCGCACAATGAGGCCATCGCGAAAGTGGCGACGTTTATTGGTAGTTGTCATGGCGATTTTCGCAGTGGTTGTGATCATCGATGAATATGGCCAAACTGAATGGAAAGTTCGAGCTACGTGAGTACAACCATTATTTAACCGTATATTATGATCCGTCGCTCTGTCATGGCCATCACATTATTATCTGTTTACGGGAGGTCCGATGATACATATACCGTAACGCCCAGTTTTAGTCGCATATTTCTCTCAATGTACAGGCATCACTGACCGACTTATCGTTAACTGAATAGGCGATAGAACCGTCCTAAATAGTTTACTACGTGTCTCATACAATATGCCCGTTAACGACCGCCATTGCTGGTAAATAAGATATACATGCAATTGTTAACGGGTCAGTGATTATCAACACATGTTGTAGCAATCTATTTGGTATTTGCGACCTCGAAAAGCCGAAACACATGTGTTATTGAAATTACATGAATAATAAAGCTTTGTATTACTTAATAGGACATCGTTTGCTGAAATAGACAAGGCCGCAGCCGGAAGGGGTAAGGGTAACTGTCGTTTATTAGATTTCAGAGTTGTTATATATGGCGAATGTGTAATTAATTTATTATTCGTACATAGACTAGACACAGACACAGAAACCGACACAGAAAATGCATAGCATAAATCGTCAATTTGTCGCATTATCCAGGCAAATCAGGCACATCACGGGAAGCAAAATACTCGCGATACAATGGCCAGTGTGAAAATGCTGCACATTGAAGGGATTTCCCGCAAATTATGTATGACCTATAGCGTACCTTAACTTAGTTCCTTTGCGTTTATATACAAGTAATTGCAGACTATTTCGAGTTCGAATTAAAAAAATATGCTCTAAAAATTTCAGCTTCCGCTGGGACTCATAAAAGCAGCAATGGAGACAAAAAACAGGTAAGTCGGACATTTTTCTTTTATTGAAGATACACTCAATAATGACTACACTTTATTTGGAAAATGGGTCACACGTTTACGGACTTTCAGGTAGTTCGTGAAATCAATCCTACTATATTTGAAAACGCCCAGCTTGCAAGCAATTTGCATTTTGCTTTAGGCAAACACTATTGAGTGTGTATTTCGCTGACTATCACCTCGATTTACAAAATTGCGACCACTTTCCATACTTTTCAAATTTATTCAGATAACTTGCACTGTTTTGAATGTTTTTAATTCACTAAAGTACTACAGGTTAATGGTTTGTCGTCAACTGTTGCCTGGAGCAAATGTGACAATTCCTACTATAGGATAGACGTAACTAATGTGATTGCTTCGTTGCGGATGTCGTCTGCTGCCGAGTTGAACATGGCTATCTTGTTTACAAACGTATATAGTACAGTACAGTACAGTGCTTATTACGCAGTTTCTCGAACTGATTTTGAAGTGGTGCCATTTCGAAAAACGGTTATAAGTGGTTTTCCGTGTTTTGGAGTAACAGAAAAACACTGCGTAGTCACGTGTGGCCGTTGTTTGGCCAATCACATTACATCACATCACGTAATCTAGATATTGTAATATACGCTACAATCTCGCGAGAATGAGACATATCCCAGAGCCGTCATTGCGGGAAGAGGCGTGAATGTATACTCTTTTACACCTTAACAGACTGCATTTTTATTTGTTTTGTTTGCAATCTAAGAATACTCCTATGTAGCTTTCTCTGTTGTCGGGTATTCTCACTACATAGCTCCTAAATGAAAAGTTGTTTTAGTGTTATCAAATGAAAACACCATAATGACACAAATAATTACGCCATCAAACTGTTATTTCTCGTTTTTAAAAAGTCATTATGACCTTTAAGTATCCTGGTCGTCACCTCGTATATAAATGACATCCCCACTACGTCACTACGTCATATGAATAATAATTCATGAACACGTCCGATTTGAACAAACAAAAGACACAAATCAAACTAGCGACAGACGAATTTATAACTATTTTGGCAATGGAATAATAAGGCTCTGTTTAGGCACTTTATTGTGATTCGTTACTTTAGTTTCCTTTTTTGTAAGATATCTCAATCGCGACAAACGCTATTCCTTGTTTACACTATCGATATTCTTCTAATATTACAGGACTCTATGACGGATATCAATGTATCGAAACAGGACAGCCAACCAGCGGTAGAACCAACCAGCGACCAAACCAATCAAAGATATCTGTTTCCGATATTCCCAAACAAAAAGGGAGCAGGAAATAACGTGCAATATCAAGCGTTTAGAAATGCTGCTGCATTTTGTCTTTTGTCAAATCGTACTTTAGTTTTGACGCCGTTTTTCAATCTGGGAGGATACGTGCGCGATATAAACAAGGAGGAACAGAACCCTTTCAACGAGACGTTTGACGAAACAAACCTTAAGTCGCTTCTTCCTGTTACAACTGTTGAGACATTTCTTCGCCATTGTAGCGGGAATTTGACCGTGTTTAATTACATATGGCGTAATATGATGAGGCCTGTGCTAAGAAAGTCTGCTATGTCATCTGTAAGCGTAGCTTATCGGGATGTTTTCAACATAGAATTGCCAGATTTCGACGACACGATTCGTGAAAATAAGTACGAAATGACGATGAATTCTAATATCACATGTTTGTGCTTACTTGACTACTTCCCGAATAGACCCGCATATGACGACAAACTCGCTGATGCTTTAGGTTTGGTGAATGCACATCTAAAAAAGGCCCAATATATACGACATGCCGTCGACAGTGTGACGATGAGAATGTGCAACGGAAACTCATTTCTGGCTTTCCACTGGCGGAATAAATCAGGGGAAATGTAAGTATAAACGTGACATTTCCTTCATATGTTTTATTGCATACTTAGATGTTTGTTGCACTATAGTTGTCTTGTCCCATTCAACGTACACAACGCAAGAAATTAGAAAGCTCGCTGCAATGACACCAGAGAGACGATCGGACACATATAATTGAATTCGGTACTACTGCATTGCTACATTCTTTAAGTACTTGAAGACCATATAAAATTAACGGGCATCCTTTTCGTACAGTACATCGTAATGACAAACGAATACATAATACACGAACATATAACGAATATATGACAAATACATATGAATGTAAATTAGATGGATGATTGAGTTGTTAGTGAGCCTAGTGTTTGGGATGAAGAGATACCTACACAGACAAGTCAAAACTCGGGATATGATCCATAGTTGCCGTGGTCTTAATCGTATGTCTTGTGACATATATCGATGTTTTATATGCATTTTAGTTCCTCCCTTCGAGGTGAGAGCGATCGAACCGAGTATGTTGAAAATGCAATGATGGCGAATGAGCTGGTTCCTAACATTACGCATCTCATAGTGTCACAAATGAATCGCTATTCCATGGGATGTGTGTACGTTGCACATCCAACCTGGTCAAGCGTGAGTAATAATGCATTTATATTCTTAGTCGGTACATTACAAGAAGACATTGTATTATATACGTACACATTGTAAGGGAGTATTTTGTTATATTTAATACTCGATGTAAAGATTATGACATTTAATATATATATTCACATTTGACAGGAAATCATTGACTATTTATCAAGTGCATTACCCCGTCATTTGATATATGACTCGTCTGATATATTTCGTCTTCTGGGCAATGACGGAAGGGACGTCTGGCGAGACGACTACAAACTTTCTCTACTGGAACAAGAAATTTGTCTGAGTAAGTGAAAGCATCTTTGCGTTTATCGCTATAATAATAATATTCAGATTGTTTGATAATTCGGCGATTTGAATAATTATATTGTTACTGGAGTCTAAGAACATTAGAATCAAGTTGAAGCTTATGTGTTTATTTGTTTGCATTACTTGTCCTTGTTCAAAGTATTGTTTTGTATCGTAAAATGTTTCCCGGGTAACATAAGCTGCAAGGTCCATATGTTACCGAATTAATTTCTATGGATAACATTCATAATCACATTTCGTCTGTTTCAGGAGCCGACATGTTTATTGGTACGTCGGACTCCTCATGGTCTGTGTCTGTAGTCACAGAAAGAAACGCCATGAGGAAGAAATCATTTTATCTCACTGAAATTATGCCAGACGCACACAGTTTTATTCGGGGTTTTCGTAAATTTAAGACGTGACATGACGTATCAACAACAATCAATCGGAATGACAAATAATATGTGAGAACTAATAAACTTTTCCAGTACGTGACAACGAACTTCCATGACGTAATTTGCAGCTCTTTTAGCAACAGAATCCTGCATTGCAGCCAAGGCAGCTCACATTGTTATGTTGATACATTGTAACTAATCATGTAGATTACTTCTACAACAAAAAAGGTGTTACCACTGTGGCACCAAGTGAGATTTGTTTTGTTTGATGTGACTGAACTTATAAATATACTGTTGATTAACAATCTATGATTAAAGCACACAATGAATGTTTGAAAAAGCCATTAATTTCATTAGTGTCAGTGATTGATGGTTATATGCGAGTTTATGTTATATGTAATCCCTTCTCAGCCAACTCACTTTGAGTACACATTGGTGTTTACATGTGCTGTGAACGTATCAGACTTTATCTCAGTCAAGGTTGCAATACGGACACTTATGTTGTAAGAGCTGTAGAAATGCAACTCTGCCTAATCGTTCGTTGTTTAGATTTACCATATCGCTAAATAAACATTATTTGTTGAGGACATAGAAAAAAACTAACATATGACTTTCCTGAAGATACAACTTCGTTTTATATGTAACAGAATCAGAAAATCACTGATGTAAAGAAGCATTACCAGAGGGTGCATGTCACTTAACTTTGAAAGGATTTTGTATAATTATATCGGTTTTGCCACCCATATATAGAGTCGTAAATAGTTGTAATGTCCTTTAAATACAGATTTACACTGAGCTACACTCTCAATACTGATTCGTATATCTATCATATCATATATCTCTTAATGCAATTTATTTGTTTATTCATATCATGGCAGTTCAGTGTAATAAAGCAGTCTATTACCCTGCATATATCCATACTATGTAATACAATTTCCGGTAATCTGACTTAATCATGCAAACATATTGATAATTTAAAATCTGAAAATGTAGGGTCACTCATTAGATACTTCCTATATATTTTTGAAATATTTGATCATTATTTTAATAAACCCAATCTGTAGCAAGTAGATACTTATAGGTGCAACACAATTGCAGCATATTAGGACCTGTATTAATGTTTAGATGGAACAGATATATCAGGGATTCATGACTGAAAATTTTCATCATGCGGAAAGATTATTGTATGAAAATATTGACGCATAGCGGCGAATAATAGGTTTTGTATGTTCTTATTAACCCATCCCCACTCCAGCCTGTCAGCGACGCTGATTGGAATACAACTAAGACCAGATAGACGGATAAACGTAAATAAGCTGTGTGCGATTACTGCAAAGTCGTCTTGGCTAGTGTTGCTCCGTGTCAAAGGGATTTACAATTGTGTCCATAATGACGTCTCCCTGGTCTCCGTCGTTCTATAAGTCCATTTCAGCCTTATATTAAAAATATAGTTAACGGTTAACTTGAAGTCAAAATTTGACACATTTACCCTCTTAGCAACTATGTGGTGAGCTAGAATATTACTAATAGCCGAACAAAATACTAAATATTGCAAGAAAAATACTTTCGAAAATTGATGCCGAATTTTAGGAAACGAATGGCTCACTTGTGCATGTAAGACTAGATAGTTCATATGGTGAAGTTGCTATTAGTAGAGGAAATCTGTCATGAACGGTTTTAGTGTGAATGTCAAACATTTATAATGACAATAGGATTCTCGGACTCCGCTTGCTTTATATGGATAACAGTATTCTTCCTAGTTGCATATATTTGCCTGAAGATTGTGAGGCAAATAGTGATGTGCTTATATGTATTATCTATGTAATACAAACAGCAGTATAACAGATGACAGTGGTTAGGTGCTCAGGATCAAGGTTACGTTCGATCTGGTGCATTAGTCGACCCATTTACATATATTAGTAAATCACATGATAATACGTCATTCCCTGATCATTGTATTGGGTTAACGCCTACTCATACCGTCAGTTTACTCGACTACATTGTGTCTGTTCACTTTCATATATGGCTTGTTTTCGTGTGACGAAATGCCCTGAAACCATGAAGATAATCAATGTGAATCATCTGGTGTTAATTGGAGTAAAGTGAATAACAATAGTAAAATTTAACAGTATCACTGATCAATTAATTAGTCAGATCGCGATTCCTGTTGATTCCTAGGCATGTAAGAATTGAGATGATCGTGAAAGTAAATTACACACAACTGATTTGTTTTTAGAGTTTAATGTTGTGGGTTATAGGATTTGTATTTGTTTTTTTATCCTGAATTAAAGTATAATAATAAAAACAATTGTTTTGTTATTACCACTAAAACGTGACCTGGACTTTCGTCAGTAATTTCGGAAACACAACCACCTTGCCTAGTTATGACCTACGTAACTCCTACTTGGCACCATTGTATATTGAACAAAGTGTAACAATATTTTCGTAAAGCATGAACTAAAGAAGGTCCGTGATTTATCAGACGTTTTTTATATTGAATTTAAATACGAATCATGTATATTTTTAAAATAATTATTGTCGTAGCTGGTATTTAAAAGTCATGATAATTACTTAAAATTACTTAAAAACCACATTGTTGATTTCGGTTTAGCGTCGGTTGACAATGAGCTCTGAGGGTCATCTAAACTGTATGTCAACCTCATTAATTTTATACCGGATATAGAAACATATACAAACAAATGAAATATAGTTAAACCACCATGATCGAAACAAATGTTTTATTGTATAATAATATGATACAAATCTACTAAACATGATAATAACCTACTAAATAAGATATCATCTTACTAATATACAGCCTAATTATATATCAATGTAATACAAATAACGTGTCTACAATATATATGATACAACCAAATGAATAAATGACATAAATCTTCTAAACATAATATGCAACTAACCTCCTAAATATGATAGCATACTTCTAATATACAGTAACAACCTAATCAATATATATATCAACCTAATTATATATTAATGTAATACCTATTATGTACCTGCAATATATATGATAAAACCCAATGAATAAAAAAATTACATAAGTCCTAAATAAATGATTAAACCCAATAAATGAATAAATTATGTCACCCTACTAATATATATAGTAACAACTTAATCGATATATATATATATCAATGTAATAAATGCCATGTATCTACAATATATATGATAAAAATCCACAATTAGATATATAACAAATCTTAAATATATGATTTCAACCGACTGAATTATATTTCTTCATGAAAGTAAACAGATGAATATGATTTTATGTCATAATTATTATCCAAAGCCAAATGGCGATAAAAGACAAACGGAATAGTGACTCAATAATGAAATTTAATTACAAAACTAATCACACCTCTATTTGAGGAAATGTACAAACCATGCCCTATCTATAGCAGTTGAGCATTAAATTCATTCACATTTGGCAGCTCATTTTATATAAGGAAATCAAGTACATACAACTAGTTAGTTGATTACTTAACAGATACATTGTAAATGTGAATCGTATTGAGATAAATAGAACGCAGAAAATGAACACACATTATAATGCTGAGCACTAAAAATTGCAAATATCATAATTTATCAACCATTGAAGTAACGGATTTTAAATTCATATCATAACAAATATCACCGATAAACTTTTAATTTAGAACTATAAACACACGACAAATCAAAACATTAGGGGAGATCGCGAGATCGTGTCTAAACAAATAACTTCATTACGAAATCAATTGCCGAGACGGATCCAGTTTCTACAACACAAAATGGTTTCTTGTACCAGTTTCTGTCAACACTTTAAAAATACAATAATATTGAAGGAACATTATGAATAAAATATTCATTGCTCAACCAACCGAACAGGTCTGTATCCGAAATTATTGAAGTAAATATTCGGGGAACGACATATAATTGAAATTTACAAATGTTTAATCAAGAAATGAAAGCGATGATCAGCAGGATGAATGTTACTGAAATGTTTATACCCATCATATTCATAATCACGCAACAATTTAGATGAACTTAGTTCGACATATCCAATAGAAAGTGCTGCAGCAATAGTAAAATCATGGTTGTAAATTCCACACATACCTGTGTAGCCAAGACGACCAGCAAGTCGATTTATTTCTGCAAACGAATGTAATATTAGAATCAGAACTAACACTCGTCATTGGTAGTATATTTAGTATAATGATAAATATCTTGATATAAGTTATGAAAAAAAACAAGTCTACAAACTTAAACATTTTACTCAACGACTTGGAGCAGAACAATTGACGGAAAGTAGACGATCATAAACTTTGAGTTAATTATTGTTGTGCCTTGGATCAACATGGTTTGTCTTGTAAACTGTGGGAATGTGGTTACTCTGAATTATTCGTTATTTAGAACGACAAAGTATGTATGTCTTACCAATGTCAACAAGTTTCTGAATACGTGGAACTAATTCAATATCTACTTCATCACTCACAGCTGATACACCAACATGTAACCACTGACTTGGTGCGTTCACTTGAACCAATCTTTTGATTTCCTCAACCGCTGTATTTAACGCGTCCGAGAGGGCTTGTAGAGGCAAACAATTACCTAAAGTTTCATCCTGAAGTCTGTTACTGCTCATAAGATCTTCATTTTGGGAAACTGCCACAATGCGTCGATCACTTTTTCGACAAATCAGGAATGAAAACTCCTTAAAATGCAAAAGTGAATGTTCGAAATTAGTTATATGCCAATTAATGGCTCGTTGACGATCTACTTTCAATGACGCAGTAAGTGGGTTTGTATCAACAAAACGAATAGCAGCCATGAAACACGCATTATCGATGTTTTCTTTAGCTACATCTTTGAAATATACTATTTCATAATCTTCATCTATGTCAATTATTGTAGTCTTCTTCTTTGTTGGGTCAATAACATCTTTCAAACATTTGGCTGCAAAGAAGTCCATTATTTCCACATTCAAACCACCTGCTCGAAGTTTCATAATAACCTCCACGGCATTTACTGTTGAAAAAATACACATACAAACACATTTCTAGATCTTCTGTTATTTAAATCATCAAAGTTGCTCCCCAATTCCAGTTTTAGCTTCAGTAATATCACTTTTACTTCTACCCAATCCTGCACCCAAATATGACCAAATAAACAAATCACATCACACTTATGAATGTCATATCAGATAACAGGTGTAAATTTATTGCTCATCTCAATTCCCACTTATTTAAGTTGCAATGATAAAGATATAGCAGATCAGAGATAAATTATATTAGAATTTCATATTATCCATGAACTTATTTACGATTGCATTTGATACAAGTGCACAAATAACTGTGTTTGTGAAAATTCTAAGAATCATTGTCATACGTACATGAATTACCGCCAAGTTGAAAATAATTATGTTTCAGAGATACGTCTTTCTCTGTCAGATTTAACACTCTAGCTACTGCAGAACGAATGATCAATGCTTTGAATGAATAATCACTCTCATCTGTCTTCATTTCCACGCGAAATGCACTTTCTTTGGCGAGGTCACTTTTGTTTATCTTACCTAAATACAAAGTTAAAATTAATATTGTTGCATATGATTGTTTAGAATCCGTCATGGCACCAGCTATATTTCAACAAAATAAATAATTCATGATAATATTTATTATTATAAAATGCACTTTCTTTGGCGAGGTCATTCTTGTTTATCTTACCTACATAAAACGTTGTTTTATAATTATTGTTATTAAAAATATTGTTGCAACTACAATAACTGTTTAGAATCCGCTATGGCACCAACTATGTATCAACAAAATAAATAATTCATGAAAATATGTATTATCATACATCTGTCACCGCAACGCCATAAGTTACAGCATGGCGTAATTGTGTGGTATTGCACTGTACCATATTGGAAAATGAGAATTCCAAATAACGAATGATTACGCGCATAAGCCTTGTAATTATAAAAACATGGCACCCGTCAGCGCGCAGTTTCACCTGGGACTACAGAAAGAAGTTCGCTAAGTCTTTTGGATTTCGGCATTTCCATGATGTCTCATTGGGAAAAACATGTATAATATTGAGGTTATTACGATACTTAGGCAGTATGCGCATAGATATATATTAATATGTTGATATCCTTTAATAACCTCCGAACATGCAACAAATGGACATGTGCATGCCAAATTAATAAATCAACTGTGAATCATGTCAAAACATATTAATATAATAAGTGACACAAAAACGATCCATTCTTACTCACCGTTTGGTAATAATGGGAAGTTGTTAACAGGAACAATGGTAGGCATAATGGATGTAGGCAATATGAACTTTAACTGTTGATAAACTGATTCTTGTTTCCATTCCTTGACACCATCCACAGGTTTACAATATGCCACCAATGTTTGTTCTACTTCATCACGGAACACAACCACGACTTGTTCCACTTCTTTAATATCACAAAATGCCATTTCTATTTCACCTAAGTCAATTCTAATTCCATGGAAATTAATCACATTGTCTGCTCGACCTTCGTACATTAGCAGTCGTTTTCCAGCGGCTTCACAGTGTATCAATTTCATGAAATCACCAGACATACACATCACTTTGTGGTCGTTATCTGTTTCAAATGGATTACTTATAAATTTGTCTGAATTCTCAGATGAATTCAGGTAGCTATATGAAACACTTGTCCCGCTGATATAAGCCATACCTATTTCCCCGATGTTGACAGGCTGCAGATCATCGCCCAACAAGTATATGTTGCTGTTACAAGTTGGTAAACCACAACTCATTTGTTTGTAGGGTAATTGTTTAAAGTCATTCTCATCAATGGTCACAGAAGTGACATCGCCAAACTCTGTTGTACCATAAATGTTAGAAAGATTGTGTGTTGGGAGTAGTGAAAAGAAATCAGTGGCAAGTTTTTTAGTCAACTCCTCCCCTGTCACAGCGAATGTGTGAACTGATCTTAGACTCCTCTGTCTTTCTTCAGCTGATTTAACTCGCAATACAGTCAATATAGTTCTTAGTTGAGTTGGAACTAAAAGGACCCATGTTATTGCATGTATATTTAGAAACTGAATGAACAGTTCTGAATTTACAACTGTGCTTCTGTCAGCAACAACTACTGGGAGTCCTTTCAGGAGGAATCCAAATAATTGTGTTGTTGAATCTACAAAGTTTAGTGATGCTATCCAACAACCAACATCCATCTTGCTGAAAGTGAAAGAATCCCAAAGCGCCCTACAACGGGTTAGTATATGTCTATGAGACTTAATGACACCTTTTGGAGCACCAGTGGAACCAGAAGTATATATTACACATGCAGCTGCATCGGTGTTATTAGCTTGACATTGGTCAGTTTCTGTTAGAATGTTATCATCAAATTCCACCATTCTTTTCTGAAGATCAACTAATGAGTGAAAAGTCGGAAGACACTCTTGTTTTGATGTATACTCTAACCCTGTCGTGCTTGATTCAGTTATAACACATACTGGATTTGCATCTCCAATTATATGTCTGAGGCGTAATATTGGATAACTTGGATCAAGTGGGAGATAGGCAACTCCTAATTTGAGAATAGCAAATATCAATATGATTACATCATCACTCGGATTCAAATGTATTCCAATGATTGATGAAGTATCAAGTTTGAATGTCTTCATCTCATTCCTAATTACACGTGCCATTGCATTAGATTTCTTATTTAGCTGAGAGAAAGTCAATTTACTACTTCTGTATATTACTGCTGTCTTGTCTGCATCTTCCATTCTTGCTTTGTATTCAAGGACACCGTGGAGTGTGGATGATGGAATCCCATATGGTGCAGGTACCATCTGTCCTCGTATGATACTTGCATTTTTATCTTCCATTAGAGCCATTGTTACCAATAAATCTAGAAAAAACAATGGCATATATAAGTGTGTTTTCATTTTTCTTTGTTAAGTGTCATAATGATTTCCCTAAATGTCACATTCACACAAAGCTTCAAAAAGAAGTAAAATTGAGTAGATTAATTCGTGATTGAGTAAAGATATAAAACAATAGAGACCATTTTTTATTTCCGCCAAATGGTTTTGGTGGCAGAAATTCGTTTGTTAGTGTGTAAGTAAAATAAATCGAAAACTATAGATTGATTCTTATGAGTTATTGCACTTGCTATAAGAACAAGACTCCCCCAAAAAAGCTATTTCTGGAATTATTTTTCCTCAAAACACATAAAGTTAGAAATGAGACATTGCATGATAAGGTGTCTTTGATACACATTTCTATCACGAGTGTAATTCTACTCTCTTTTCAAATTTTCAGCTGGGATTGCTCTTGCACAAAAACTAATAAACTAATGGACTAATTGTGGGAGAGACAGGGTGTAGTTGGGAAATTATACAGTCTGCCAGTTCTCTGGATGCATACTTTGGCAACCCCTCGGCTGTGTACTGTATTGTTTACTCCATTATCTACTATGGCGCGTTTGATCTCCGTGATACAGTCGTGCCAAACTGACCATTGCTCAATAACTTCGAACACGTATGAATCTATTTTACAGAAACCTTTCGTTTCATGGAATCACCGGACACCCAAATTTAATGCTGGCTGGTTGCCACCATTTTACTGCCACCGTTCACTCATACTACATGTTTAGATTATATAACGTTCATTATCGTAGAAAAATAGCTAATAAAAATATCCTAATCTGTTTCCTACCCATGACCTACACAATTAATTAATACATGATAACTTGAAACTTGCTTACCTGGATGCACTGGATATGAGAATGACAATCGCCTGTCCTATAGCAAACCATGTAAATTACACTATGTATATTATTAACCGCTCTAAAATAACCTTTAATCTTTTCCATGCTACGTAATTATTTATGCATTTTAATACTGATTGGCAGATACATTATCGTATTTGTTTAAATTTTGCATATCGATAAAATGATACGTATCAGTGTATTGCACCATCATGCTATAGTAGATATAGTGCTTAGCATGATCTTGTTCGTTTCATGATATATCATTGGATAGTACTGGATTTGGCATATTAATTCACCGTTCCAAATTAGCCCTCTATGTTTTAATACTAGTTAGTTGCCATCATTGTACATTGTCCGTGCAGTTATACTACTTTAAATATAGATTATTAACCGCCCTAAAATAGCCTTTAATCTTTTCCATGCTACCTTATTATCTACTCATTTGAATACCGATTGACAGATACATTGTAATATTTGTTTTAATATTATAATATTGCATAGAAATATACATATCAGTGTAATGTGATTTCAGGCCGGATATTTACCTGTATTCTTTGATATCATAGATTAAATACATTGTTTTGTTGAATGATTGAAATAAAATTGTGATTTGCAAAACCAGAACATCGAGGTAGCAATACAGTTTCACCATATTGAATTGAATTGGGTCTCAGTCATTCATGGCTAGCGTGTGCATGTGGACAAAGTTATGTTACTTTATCAAATGAAAAAAAAACACACATCCCGAATGAAAATCAAGTAATAAAAAAGTTGTTTCAGGCAGTTTTGTATTATACATATAGTGTTATACTATCACAAAATCAAAGTTCTTATTTTAATGATCATTTTGTTACTTTTCTAAGGATAAATACAACGCTACAGGTAAATAGAGGACATGCACTGTAGACAAGTCAGGTGAAAACAGCCAGAAATAAAATATTTATAAATCCTGATATTCGAGTTCCTAATGGGTGCTCATTTGCATAACCATTTCAAGCTTTGAATGTGTGCGGGCGCACTGCGAGGGTGGCTGTTTTTGACTGACGTAACATCTTGATTTATTTTAGTTCAAAGAAGAATTCTTCCAGGAGCGTGGTACAACTTGAATTGAAGCTTGTTGAACTTTCAGAATTTATAGATGAACTAAATGTTTGTTCCAGGAACCTGGCAATCGTAAATTATCGAGTATAGGTTTCTGTGCAAAACAGTTATACGTACATTCGCTTTTGCATTTGTTCACAAAGTACCATATTTGTATTTGTTACTGACTATATGTACAGACTATTTTCTATTGCAATAAAAACATAGTATGATTTTACATTACTGTGTATTCTCTTCACATTTGCTTCCGACAAAATGTAGAGAACACATTATGACATACTTGTTTGGCTTTCAGTTATTACCTCGCCGAATCAATTCAATCCACTTTCTTTGAGAGACCGCTTTTCTGCTAAGGGGAAGGGATGAAAATTAACGTTTGAAAGACAAAATCATTACGACCGATTGCTTGTACTGTCTTGATTGCACTGAAGGGACATCGGGATTATTGCAATACCAGATAACCATATTCCATGGCCTGTAGGTCCGGATATAGAAATAATACGCTCCCTGCACGATGCTAATTTGGTGCATAGGGTGTTATTTTCAACATTTAATTCTTGTAATTCACAAAGTCGGGCAAAATCGGTAAAAGGAACTGCTAAATAATAATAAATGCGGAATATTTTTTCTAATTTAGACACCTGCTCCATTTCTGCATCAATGATACTTTGTTCTAATGCGGCATTTTCACTTGCTGACAGATTATTAACCGCATACACACCTCTTGCCTTCTTATGTGGTTCTCTTTTCTCGTGCGATGTGCGATATTATTTACAATAACGAGCTTACTTAAATATAATGGTATTTATTTATAAATGATGCATTTTGCTGCATAATATGTAAATAATATTACTTTTCTGATTATATACGAAACACAATTGTTTGTATATAAATCACATAAATATAGATAAAGAATATAATACGTTGATCCTTGGTTTGTAAGTAAATGCTGCAATAATAATCATTTTCATAGAATTGAACTCGACCTTCATATTTTTTATATGTATAACATATATCAAGTCATAATTAAATAACATTTGAGTAATGAAAGTAAAATTATTTATAAATAATAAAATGTGCATATAGATGTTATTTATATATAATAGTACGAAACTTATTATTTATAAATAAATCAAATATCTTTACTCATGATTTCTATATAATTGATTGGATCACAGAATCACAGAAATTATAGAATTGTTTACATATAATAAGCTTAAATCCCTAAAAAACGCTATATAAATAAATGCACAAACGGCATCCCATATCCAGACGCATCCTCGGTAAGTAGAATTTCACTAATGGTTTGAGTTTCACTTCGACACCTTGCTCAGTACGATCCTGTTAGTCTTGACTGGATGCTGTCCCAGCTCTAACTTTAATAACCCACTCATAATAACAAATTTAAATGTCAAAAAAAGCAGACGATCACAAATACATGCTTCGCGTATGCCCTGATTAACGACCACATGTCATTAGCATACGTTTTGTTTCAAGTTCAGTTGATTCCATGGTGTACTGTGTTCACTATCCTTCGGTTGTCATGAAACTGTTTTAGCGAATCATAAAACAAAACGTCACTGCATCTCATTATATATTTAAATACATCATAAAACGTCACTACATATGATTAAATATTTAAATGAGTCAGTTTCATGATCAATACAAATATACTTCCGGGTGAAATGAAGTTTTGATATTTCGATAAGTCCGCAGCTTTTCTTTTGAGACAACATCCCCCCCCCCCCACCACTCTTGCTTAAATATATCAGATGCTCTGGTCACAAATAGATGTAAACATGCATCAAAGTCTCCTGGTCGCTGCCATAGCCATACCTCCCCGAACCCATGCACAGATAATAGATATTTTACTTTTGTTGCCCAAGATTTCCTATCATTATTATCAAGTGAAATAGCTAAATCAATTGCTTGTCTAGTGACTCTATTTTGAGACATTTTTAGTAGTGTAAACCAGTATTTGAGATATGTTTTATATGCATGCTAGAAAATTGGAACCCTGCCACATTCTCCCAAAACTACTTCATTGGGTGTTGATGATTTTACCCCCCAAAATGCTTTACAATATTTAGCTGTGCGCTTTCCATCACCTGGTATTTACTATTCCCCCATATTTCAGCCCCATATCCTAAAAGCGGCAAAACCATACTATCAAATAATTTAAAATAATCTTGGTGAGGCAAGCTCACTGTTTTTTTTATCATACGAAAAATTGTGTACATGACCTTTCGCACTTGTTGTGTAAGCGTTGTTACTGCTTTGCCCCAAGTGTTCCTACTTAAAATAAGTAAACCTAAATATTTATAGTACCCAACGGTATTTACAGGATTGCCATTTAGAAACCATTTTTCACTCCTTTTCAAGTATCCCCAACGTCGTCTAAAAACTATAATTTAAGTTTTAGTCATATTTACTACCATTTTCCAAGTTGAGCAATAATAGTCTAATATTGTCAAAAGTCTCTGCAGCCCATTAGGGGAGTCACTAAATATAGCAACATCATCAGCATACAAGAGCGAAAATTCTGAGACAAGAATGTATTAACATGAGGTGACTTTTGACCTCAGGAAAAAAATTGTTATGTATTTATTTTTCCATGTATATTGTGAAACGGGCCGTTGGCCTTTAAAAACAAATAAAGATTCTTCTAACACTTTCTATTGTTTTTATAGAAACCAACATTTTGATCACATATTGGATACAATGTACCATCCATTTAGTCAATAAATAAGATTTGGTAAATCTGTAAATATTAGAGAAACTAGGAAAAAACTGGTTTAAAGAAAATTAGCCCACAAAAAATTGCAATTGGAAAACTAAAACAATAAACGGAAGAAAAAAGAACAAAAACACAAAATTAAGAGAAGTAAAAAAGTTTTCTAATGGTCCACTCTTCATTGCTCTTCTGCATACAAACAACCTCTTATTTATAAGTGAAAAAAAGTTCTCATCCTGTAATTGTTGAACAAATATGTAAATTAAACTGCCCACACATACCGAATATAACAAGTATGAACAGCTGATACACCATTGTTAGAGAGAGTTGGTATTAACTATTGGGGTATAGGGTGTAAACAGAACGGGTATGCAGGATTCATTCCCACCACATCCGAAAGCTTCTATAAATTAAAAAAAATAGTTCTGTCGTAGTCTGAATTCACGATATACAAATATACCGTACAAAATCCAAACCTCAATGAAGAAATTTAAATAAAATTAAACCATGGAGCTAGAAACGGAAGGAGAGAGGACACTATTTAAGCATGTTTTAAGCTGTTTACATAGCTTTGTTTTAGGTGGAACTATTAAGTAAGCCTTTTACAACATGATTGAGACCGCATATTTACTTATGCTAATTGCTGCGTTTAAAAATATCGCTGAACGGAAAAATATTTTGCGTCCATAAAAATGAATATACAGAAGAAATAAACAATATATGTATGTGTTTTCTTTCAAGTGACGTCAGTGGTCATTCAGCGACCTTTGGCACTGGGTACACCGTCCGAGATACATTCTCATCGCAGCCGATTACTTGTCCTGTGTGTGGGAAACCTAAACATTTTTTCTCCTGACGATTCCTCTAATAGAATTTAAATTTTGTATGGGTTCGTTGAAAACATGCAGTTAAGGTGAGATATTACATTATATTGTGCGCCAATGTGCGTTCGTAAAAAATCTTTCTTGAAATCGCGATAGCGTTAAAACATTTTTACGATCTTATTTTTTGTTTAGAAGATATTAAACTTGGCTTTCGTTTTCACATGGAGGTAAAACAGGTGGTTTCTACTCATGATCGGTGTAAGACAATGTACAATTAATGAGGATTCTAACAACTGTGTTCTTTTTTTTTACTGTATATCGCAATTGAACATTTCATTTCACAGTAACTATATATGTTATGATAAGTACTCTGTTTTTAAAAGTAAATTTATAACATTAATATAGAAGTTCCTATTCCATAGATCAATTTCTTCATCGTTTTTATTTATTGACATCAAGATGATAATTACAGGAAGTGGAAGACATACAAGCAGTATCATGTTATTTTACTGTGGTTTAAATCAGTACAACCTTCTTTCAAAATAAACTTTCCTGTTTCATTGTGTAGTTATATATATATATATCTTTTATTATATAGTTTCCGATTATTGTTCTACTCAAGGAAAAGTTGAGGACATTATGCAGGAAATGTTGTAACCCAAAAGGAATATCTTATGACAGATAGCAATTCGGAAAACCGTCCGAGAACATCAACGCTGCATAATCTTTCCACCATACATGTGTGAAGCTTGTGACCTGAAGCTCAACAGGTTTCGTAACATAACAAACCGCAGAATCAAAACATCTAATTTTAATTTTCATCAGTTTGAGGAGCACAAAAAAGAATGTTCAGTTTGCACTGTTATAAGTGAACCTAGCCATGCAAACATAGTGAAAACAACTAGGAGACTATGAAACTAGGAGACCTTCATGACTATAAACTAGATGACAAAGATACAAACATTTGCTGCCGGAAAATGTACCAGACAAATAAAACAGATTAGTATCTACACGTCTCAAGATTTTTGATAATGGCTCATAGTCGCTTGAAGTATTTGGAAAGCCAAACAATTCTTCAATGATACTTCATAAAATACCAGAACATTTAGATACTAAATCATGTGAAGAGATAATGTGAATCGAAGTAAATCATTATTTCACATCATCTCATCCACTGCTATATGCATAGGGAATAATGGCTTAAACTAACTCTGTCGTTTAGTATCGCCACACCAGTTGGCAATATTTTAAATGGATAATCATGTTGTAAGCTATGAACACGATTTACACACATACATGACTGTTAAAAACGTTACATGCCACCAGATAATCAAATCAAAAAGCTCAGCTCATCCAAGTGTGAAGTCTGTGCTGTGTACTGTGGCACCTTGAATACCATGCATTCTAGAAAGAAACAATATAACTTGGGGGAACAAAAGAAAGGACACGAAATGTTCTGCTGACAAATAAACAATTCGAACAGAAGGCTATCAGTCTACAAAAGGAAGTCAAATAAATCAAAAGAAACACAGAGAACCTACAAGAAAATATTCAGACAACACTTCAGGATAAGAGTGAACTTATCGATGGTGATTTGACTATTTTTTCCCACTGTAATGGAAGAAGAGAAAATGAGATTCTGTCACCATTTGACCAGAACAGTCTCCAGTTTCTATTCTTGAAGTAGCTGGTTTATTTCATGGTGAGAGCATTTAGCTCGATAGTGCAACGCCAAACTGAAAATGTTATCGAATTCATGGCGACACAGAAGAAGCCCTTGTTTATTGTACCACCAATCCTTACGCGAAAACACGAAAATATCTTCGATCTGTGATTTTGCCCATTTGATAAAGACAACACAAAACAACTGGGAAAATTCTGGCTTGAACAATAAGTCAAGAAATGTAAGTTTTCTTTAGCTGTTCTGTTCATTGTGAATGCATGCGGTCAAGTATTTTTAATATGTATTTATAACATAAATGCTATACAAATGAGCACATTGAGCACTTTCACATCATTACATTGGTTTTATAAAACGTTGTTGTCTTACTACCTTCGCATTATGTAGTATCAACACCAACCAATAACATGGACACAAGTGGTACAACTTGTTCTAGATGATATGGGATACAATGTTGCACCACTTTGCAAACTATATGGAATTATCCCTGAACACTTGTATCTAACTCCATCACTACTTATGCGTGGAAAAGCAGCAGCCTAGGTAGAACACTTTATTTTTTCAAAATGGAATTATTTTGTCCATGCTTATTTCATTTATGCACGAAATGTGTGATAATGTAGTATTGTGGTGATAATATAGCTGGAAAACGTATGCATATAATATGTGAGCATTAACCCAGTTCTCTAATTTAGCTATTCATGAACACAATCACTAGTCACATAAATGACACTTGTGTAAATTGTGTAACAAAACACCCTCTTTTTTCGAACTTTTATAGATCTGTATCTAAGGATTAATAGAGATATTCAATAGAATCATTTTCTATACAGAAATATGCTATTAACTCATTTTTGTTAAGGTTTTGAGCAGTATTGTGTAGTGCTTTCCAGTTGAAGGGACGGCATTTCACAAATTAAACACTAGAGACATTTATTAGGATGGTAGACCAGTTCTTCGACTGTTTGAATGTGTCAAGTCGTCACTAGGGACAACGTCACAGGAAACCAGCCCTTGTACTCGATACAACTGCTAATGACTGGCGGTATAAGGTAAGATAATATTGGACATTAATTAGGTAACGTCTTGTCTAATAATTTCTGTTGATATCAGTCATAATTATTAATTCCACAGGTTTTAATGACGTTTAATAATTATAACGTATTCGTTTAATGTAACGATGCCTTCACATGAATGCCATATTCATGGAAACTGTCAACGCTCTACTTAAATTATATTTAATACAGATTTTAAATTGTGAACGGTCATGTTGAAACTTGCACACCGTACACGGATAAATTTAACGCACATATAATTTCCGGACAATTCAACGTCAAAAAATAATGTAATTTACAATGGACCACACAGGAAGACGCCGTATACAGTTATGGTAATGTTACCTAGCTGTATATGTCGTTTAAACGTACATTAGGTGTATTTTCGCGTTTACGTTTCTTCCTTCGAAATTAATCAGCGGTTATTTATAAGGATACGTTGGACTAAATGGACGACAAACGAAGTGATTATGCTGACGGTTCTTCTCCGTAACCGCTATGTAACCGGGCCGAAAACACTCGATTTCATGAAGTGAATATTTAACAATCTTCGCATAAACAATCATCATTGAAGTCATTTTTTGTCTCTGGGCAAATAATATCTTCAAAACATTTGGTTGTGAAGAAGTCCAATATTTCCCAAGTGAAACCACTTACCCGAAGATTTATAACAGCTTCCATGGCATTTGCTGAAAACGGAAACTGAAACATACGAGATTACAGGCACCTCTACGAATATATAAACACCGGATTCGAATTCGCAGACACACTCTTCGAACTGTCCCAAAACAAATTAGGTAATTTGTTTGTTTATAATAAACACAATATGTGGCTTGAATACTCCGTAAGGCGGCGTTTTTTATATTAAATATATTGTCTATCCATGAGATATGACACAATACTACTTTCTACCAAATCGGTTGCCATGCTCACGTTTTTTATTTAATTGCATTAACATTTTTTCATTATTCAACTTAATTGGATGATGTTTTTGCGCTTAAAAATGCATTGCAATATTTTCTCTTTAGCAATTGTCATTTGAAAAAAACTGAATTTTACAAAGAGCATCATAGTTCCCCTTATTCTTGAGATCGATGTCTACAACTTCATATATGGTGCTGCTTATTTGCAATCATGTTCGGTTCACTACGAAAGAATCAGCTTTTTACAATACTTGTTCATATATTAATAATACTTAATTGTTATCAATAATTACCTAAATATTACCCTTATTCCATTACACATGTCACTGAAAAAATGTATCGCATCATAATATATATGTATTTTCACTGGTTTAACTTTGAAGTACAAAATAGGTTACATAGAACACAGTTCATATTGCATGTTCTAAAACATATTAAACCCGACCATGTTCTACAGCAGCTCTCACCGGGACCACAGAAATACATAGTACAGTGGTGCAAGTTGAAAGTTTACCACGCAGACCCAGGTGGATGAACAAAACAACAAATTCTACTCGTTTAAAGAAGTGACTGGCTAGTACTTCAGACGAGGAGGATGTTCTGATACAAAGTTGAGCATGTAACCTGGGTTAACCTACCAGAAAATGATGGTTTAATTCCTTGAAGCTTACACCACTGGATTTAAATTGTGAGCCCAAATAGGCCTCAACAGCCATAAAATGAAACTATGTCATACATTATGTCAGTTCCAATATGAACTTTGTCATTTTGTTAGGGTTATATATGGCTTCAAGTTATATGCTCTTGTACATTGGCCGTGAGGCTGGTTACAACAGTGAAATAATCATTTCACCACAGACTAAGCCCTGGGTGTAAATAAAACCACGAACGCAAAGGCTCTTGTGAGGAGGTTCTGCGAAGACTGCAATGTCGTCTTGGCCAATGTTTCTTTGTTTCAAAGGGATTTACAATTGTGTCTATCATGTCAGAAAGATTAAAGTATTCTTCTTATTTGCATATCTGCCTGCAGATTGTGGGACAATAGCCTGTATCAATATTTTCGTAAAGCGTGAACTGAAGAAAGTCCGTGATTTATCAGCCGTTTTTATATTGAATGTAAATACGGATCGTGTATATTTTTTTTTTGAAATATGTATTGTCGTATTTAAAAGTTGCGTTAATCATTTAAAATTCTATGAACGTTTTACAATAAAATACATTGTTAATCTCGGCTTAGCGCCGATTGACAATGAACACTGAGCTCGAACCAACATTTTAAGTAAACCTCGGTTGTGGATAAAACTTGTATTATTAATGTTATCCCGAATAAGGAAGCAAACAAATTAAATATAGCTAAAGCAAAAGAATCAAAAACCATGACAACTAAAGTTTGTTTTATTGTATAATAATATGATAACACCCAATAAATAAATGATACAAATCTACTAAACACGATACTAACCTACTAAATAAGATATTATCTTACTAATATATCAATCTAATCAATATATATCAACATAATTATATATTAATGTAGCATATACCAATCAATATATGATAAAAACCAATGTATAAATGATGTCATTCTACTAATATATATTATCATCCAATCACTATATATCAATCTAATTATATGATAATGTAATACATATTATGTACCTACAATATATATGATAAAAGCCAATGAATAAATGATGTCATTCAACTAATATATATTATCATCCTGTCACTATATATCAATCTAATTATATAATAATGTAATACCTACTATGTACCTACAATATATATGATAAAAGCCAATGAATAAATGATGTCATTCAACTAATATATATTATCATCCTATCACTATATATCAATCTAATTATATAATAATGTAATACCTATTATGTACCTACAATATATATGATAAAAACCAATGAATAAAAGATGTCATTCTACTAATATATAGTATCATCCAATCAATATGTATCAATTTAATTATACATTAATATAATACCTATTATGTACCTACAATATATATGATAAAAGCCAATGAATAAATGATGTCATCCTACTAATATATATTATCATCCAATCAATATATATCAACTTAATTATATATTAATATAATACATATTATTTACCTCCACTATATATGATAAAAGCAAATGAATAAATGATGTCATTCTACTAATATATAGTATCATCCAATCAATATATATATATCAACTTAATTATATAATAATGTAATACATATTATGTACCTACAATATATGTGATAAAAGACAATGAATAAATGATGTCATTCTACTAATATATAGTATCATCCAATCAATATATATCAACCTAATTATATATTAATATAATACCTATTATGTACCTATAATATATATGATAAAAGCCTATTTATAAATAATATCATTCTAATAATATAGTAGAATGACAATCAATATATAACAACCTAATTATATATTAATGTAATATCTATTATGTACCTATAATATATATGATAAAAGCCAATGTATAAATGATGTCATTCTACTAATATATAGTATCATCCAATCAATATATATCAACTTAATTATATAATAATGTAATACATATTATGTACCTACAATATATGTGATAAAACCCAATGAATAAATGATGTCATTCTACTAATATATAGTAGCATCCAATCAATATATATCAACTTAATTATATATTAATATAATACCTATTATGTACCTACAATATATGTGATAAAACCCAATGAATAAATGATGTCATTCTACTAATATATAGTATCATCCAATCAATATATATCAACTTAATTATATAATAATGTAATACATATTATGTACCTACAATATATGTGATAAAAGCCAATGAATAAATGATGTCATTCTACTAATATATAGTATCATCCAATCAATATAAATCAACTTAATTATATATTAATATAATACATATTATTTACCTACACTATATATGATAAAAGCAAATGAATAAATGATGTCATTCTACTAATATATAGTATCATCCAATCAATATATATCAAATTAATTATATAATAATGTAATACCTATTATGTACCTACAATATATGTGATGAAAGCCAATGAATAAATGATGTCATTCTACTAATATATAGTATCATCCAATCAATATATATCAACCTAATTATATATTAATATAATACCTATTATGTACCTACAATAAATATGATAAAGCCAATGAATAAATGATGTCATTCTACTAATATAGTATCATCCAATCAATATATGTCAACCTAATTGTATATTAATATAATACCTATTATGTACCTACAATATATATGATAAAAGCCAATGAATAAATGATGTCATTCTACTAATATATAGTATCATCCAATCAATATATGTCAACCTAATTATATATTAATATAATACCTATTATGTACCTACAATAAATATGATAAAGCCAATGAATAAATGATGTCATTCTACTAATATAGTATCATCCAATCAATATATGTCAACCTAATTGTATATTAATATAATACCTATTATGTACCTACACTATATATGATAAAAGCCAATGAATAAATGATGTCATTCTACTAATATATAGTATCATCCAATCAATATATGTCAACCTAATTATATATTAATATAATACCTATTATGTACCTACAATAAATATGATAAAGCCAATGAATAAATCATGTCATTCTACTAATATAGTATCATCCAATCAATATATGTCAACCTAATTGTATATTAATATAATACCTATTATGTACCTACACTATATATGATAAAAGCCAATGAATAAATGATGTCATTCTACTAATATATAGTATCATCCAATCAATATATATCAACTTAATTATATATTAATATAATACCTATTATGTACCTACATTATATATGATAAAAGCCAATGAATAAATGATGTCATCCTACTAATATATAGTATCATCCAATCAATATATATCAACTTAATTATATATTAATATAATACATATTATTTACCTACACTATATATGATAAAAGCAAATGAATAAATGATGTCATTCTACTAATATATAGTATCATCCAATCAATATATATCAACTTAATTATATAATAATGTAATACATATTATGTACCTACAAATATATGTGATAAAACCCAATGAATAAATAATGTCATTCTACTAATATATAGTATCATCCAATCAATATATATCAACCTAATTATATATTAATATAATACCTATTATGTACCTACAATATATATGATAAAATCCACTTGTTAAACAAATAACAAATTTTAAATATCTGATTTTAGCCTATTTACTATTAAAACTCATTTGAAAGAAATGTACAAACCATTCCCCGTCTATAGCAGTTGAGCAATAATTTCATTCACATTCGGCTGCTCATTTTATATAAGGAAATCAAGTACCTAAAGCTACCATTAATTAATTACTTAACAGATAAATTAGAAAGTGGATCGTATTGAGATAAATAGAACGCAGAAAATTAACACACAATACAATGCTGAGCACTAGAAATTGCAAATATAATAATTTATCAACCATTGAAGTAACGGATTTTAAATTCATATCATAACAAATACCACCAATAAACTTTTGATTTAGAACTATAAAAACACGACAAATCAAAACATGTCGACTTAAGCGAAGGAAAATTAGGGGAGATCACGAGATCGTGTCTAAACAAATAACTTCATTACGAAATCAATTGCCGAGACGGATCCAGTTTCTACAACACAAAATGGTTTCTTGTACCAGTTCCTGTCAACACTTTAAAAATACAATAATATTGAAGGGACATTATGAATAAAATATTTATTGCTCAACCAACCGAACAGGTCTGTATCCAAAATTATTGAAGTTCGAAGTCTACATTCAATATTCGGGGAACGACATATAATTGAAGTTTACAAATGTTTAATCAAGAAATGAAAGCGATGATCAGCAGGATGAATGTTACTAAAATGTTTATACCCATCATATTCATAATCACGCAACAATTTGGATGAACTAAGTTCGACATATCCAATAGAGAGTGCTGCAGCAATAGTAAAATCATGGTTGTAAATTCCACACATACCTGTGTAGCCAAGACGACTCCCAAGTCGATTTATTTCTGCAAAAAATGTGATATTAAAATCAAAACTAACACTTGTCATTGGTAGTATATTTAGTATAATGATAAATATCTTGATATAAGTTACGGGAAAAAACAGGTCTACAAATTTAAACATTTTATTCAAGGAGCAGAACAATTGACTGAAAGTAGACGATCATAAACTTTGAGTCACTTATTGTTATGCCTTGGATCAACATGTTTGGTGTTGTAAACTGTGGGAATGTAGTTAATCTGAATTATTCGCTATTTAGAACGACAAAGTATGTATGTTTTACCTATGTCAACAAGTTTCTGAATACGTGGAACTAATTCAATATCTACTTCATCACTCACAGCTGATACACCAACATGTAACCACTGACTTGGTGCGTTCACTTGAGCCAATCTTTTGATTTCGGCAACCGCTGTATTTAACGCGTCCGAGAGGGCTTGTAGAAGCAAACAATTACCTAAAGTTTCATTCTGAAAGCTGTTACTGCTCATAAGATCTTCATTTTGGGAAACTGCCACAATGCGTGCATCACTTTTTCGACAAATCAGAAATGAAAACTCCTTAGAATGCAAAAGTAAATGTTCGAAATAAGTCATAAGCCAATCAATGGCTCGTTGACGATCTACATTCAATGACGCAATGAGTGGATTTGTATCAACAAAACGAATAGCAGCCATCAAACACGCATTATCGATGTCTTCTTTAGCGACATCATTAATATATACTATTTCATAATCTTCATCTATGTCACTTTTTGTCGTCGTTTTCTTTGTTGGGTCAATAACATCTTTCAAACATTCGGCTGCAAAGAAGTCCATCATTTCCACAGTTAAACCACCTGCTCGAAGTTTCATAATAACCTCCACGGCATTTACTGTTGAAAAAAATGGACATACACATTTCTAGATATTCATTTAGTTATTTATTATATCAAAAATGTTCGTCAATTCCGGTTTTAGCCTCAGTTGTATCACTTCTACTTTGAAAACGTTTACAAACCAAAAACACTCACAATATGACTGAATAAACAAATCACACCAAACTGGTGACTGTCATAACAGATAATAGGTGTAAATTTATTGCTCGTCTAAGATTTTCAAATTGTATTAGGCATTACAACAGAATAGCATATAATATCTATGAACTTATTCAGGATTGCATTTGATTCGGAGAAACAAAGTTCACAAATAACATTTGTGTTTGTAATCTTCTAATCATTGTCATACATACATGAATTACCGCCAAGTTGAAAATAATTATGTTTCAGAGATACGTCTCTCTCTGTCAGATTTAACACTCTAGCTACTGCAGAACGAATGATTAATGCTTTGAACGAGTAATCATTTTCATCTGTCTTCATTTCCACGCGAAATGCACTTTCTTTGGCGAGGTCACTTTTGTTTATCTTACCTAAATAAATGATATGATTGTTTAGAATCCGTCATGGCACCAGCTATATTTCAACAAAATAAATAATTCATGATAATATTTATTATTATACATTTGTCACCATGACGCCTTAAGTTGCATTATGCCCTAATTTTGCGGTATTGCAATTGGTATTTGCATTGTTCCATATTAGGATATGCGCATTCAAAATATGGAATGATTGTGCGCGTACACAAAAAAGTTCACTAAATTTGTGTTGATTTCGGCATTCCCATGATGTATCTTGGAAGGAAAAGATGAATAATAATAGTAAGGATATTACGAGGATACTGCAAAGTATGCACTCAGACAGTACGCGCATTGTTCGATATCGATACCCCTGCTACACTGTCTTCGTGCATACTCTGCACTATCCTTGTAATAATCTCAGAGTACAACAAATGTCATGTGCACAACAAATTAATAAGTCAATAGTTAATCATGTCAGAACATATTGTATTACATAACACAAAATCCATTATTACTCACCGTTTGGTAACAATGGGAAGTTGTTAACAGGAACAATGGTAGGAATCACAGTCGAAGGCAATATGAACTTTAACTGTTGATAAACTGATTCTTGTTTCCATTCCTTGACACCATCCACAGGTTTACAAAATGCCACCAATGTTTGTTCTACTTCATCACGGAACACAACCACGACTTGTTCCACTTCTTTAATATCACAAAATGCCATTTCTATTTCACCTAAGTCAATTCTAATTCCATGAAAATTAATCACATTATCTGTTCGACCTTCATACATCAGCAGTCGCTTTCCAGTGGCTTCACAGTGTATCAATTTCATGAAATCACCAGACCTACACATCACTTTGTGTTCGTTATCTGTTTCAAATGGATTACTTATAAATTTGTCTGAATTCTCTGATGAATTCAGGTAGCCATATGAAACACTAGGCCCGCTGATATAAGCCATACCTATTTCCCCGATGTTGACAGGCTGCAGATCTTCGCTCAACAAGTATATGTTGCTGTTACAAGTTGGTAAACCACAACTCATTTGTTTGTAGGGTATTGTTTTGAAATAATTACAATTAATGGTCACAGAAGTGACATCGCAAAACTCAGTTGTACCATAAATGTTAGAAAGGTTGTGTGTTGGAAGTATTGAAAAGAAATCAGAGGCAAGTTTTTTTCGTCAACTCTTCCCCTGTCACAGCGAATGTGTGAACTGATTTTAAAATCTGTTTTCCGTCAGCTGACTTCACTCGCAATACATTCAACATGGTTTTTAGTTGAGTTGGAACTAAAAGGACCCATGTTATTGCATGTATATTTAGAAACTGAATGAACAGTTCTGAATTTACAACTGTGCTTCTGTCAGCAACAACTACTGGGAGTCCTTTCAGGAGGAATCCAAATAATTGTGTTGTTGAATCTACAAAGTTTAGTGATGCTATCCAACAACCAACATCCGTCTTGCTGAAAGTGAAAGAATCCCAAAGCGCCCTACAACGGGTTAGTATATGTCTATGAGACTTAATGACACCTTTTGGAATCCCAGTGGAACCAGAAGTATATAATATACATGCAGCTGCATCGGTGTTATTAGCTTGACATTGGTCTGTTTCTGTTAGAACGTTATCATCAAATTCCACCATTCTTTTTTGAAGATCAACTAATAAAAGGTAAGTCACAGAGCAGACTTCATTTGGTGTGAACTGTAACCCAGTCTTGCTTGATTCAGTTATAACACATACTGGATTTGCATCACCAATCATATGTCTGAGGCGTAATAGGGGATAACTTGGGTCAAGTGGGAGATATGAAAAACCTAATTTGAGAATAGCAAATATCAATATGATTACATCATCACTTGGATGCAAATGCAGGCCAATAGTTGATGAAGTATTACATTTGAATGTCTTCATCGTATTCCTAATAACAAGTGCCATTGCATTAGATTTCTTATTTAGCTGAGAGAAAGTCAATTTACTACTTCTGTATATTACTGCTGTCTTGTCTGCATCTTCCATTCTTGCTTTGTATTCGAGGACACCATGCAGTGTGGATGATGGCATCCCATATGGTGCAGGTACTTTCTGTCCTCGTATGATACTTGCATTTTTATCTTCCATTAGAGCCATTGTTACCAACAAATCTAGAAGATACAATGGCATCTATAAGTGTGTTTTATTTTCTTTGTGAAATGTCACTATGATTTCCCTAAATTTTACTTTCATTCAAAGCTTCAAAAAGAAGTAAGATTGAGTAGATCAATTTGTTTTGGTTTCACACATTCGTTTGTGCGTGTGTAAGTAAAATACATCCTAAACTATAGATAGATTCAGCCGGGATTGCTCTTGCATAGAGACTGACTTATGGACTCATTTTGAATAATACAGGGTGTAGTTTGGGAAATTTTACACTCTTTTGGTTCTCTGGATACATATTTTTTCAATATATGTTGGCAATCTTTCGACTGTGCACTGTATTGTTTACTTCATTTTGTTATCGTCATCTATGTTGCGTGATTCAGTCGTGCCATTGCTCAATAACTTCGCATATGTATGAATCCATTTTACAGAAACTTTTCGATCTATTGAATCACGTGAATATAAAGAAAATCGTGGTATTATGTCAGCTATTGTTTCCTAGATAATAGTTATATTTCATCATGACCATTAAAAATCATTTTAAATCTAAGCGATGTTTTAGTCTGATTAAGCAGTCCGCTTAAAAATGAGTTAAACTCATTCATAAACGTGAATTGTAGCTGTTCGTGTATAGGTTAATCGAGTAGTAATTTAAGCAATGTGATGAATATTGGTTCAAAGTTCTGACTGTCCTGTTGTTACATCACTCTACTAGCCACAGTTCATGTCGGAAAATTGAGCTTGATTACAATTTAGGATTCTGACTGAGATTTAGCCAGCCAATGAGATTGATTTAATTTCAACCAATCAGCTCCTTTATCTTTTCACCAATCATGTACAAGGCCATATTCATTGTAACCATTCATGAACAAGGCCAATATTTACTTTGATAATATAAGTAGGAGACGAAACGTCTCTTCTTCAGTTCGTTTTTGGTTCGTTTTGTTCGTTCATGGTTCGTTCATAGTTCGATCAATAAAGTCTTCTATTGCAGTCCATACGCGGTTTATTCTTCCATTCCTGAACTTGAACCTAATTATTTTAACAATTCCCACAGTTCATAACTGCTTGTATCGATTGGGTTTATTTGGGCCGTAATATGCAAGAGTGAACGCACTAAATAGTGGCTGCTTTACCTTTGTATAAGCGGGTGTTGTGCGGGACTACACGACCGTGAGGGACCCACTAGTTAGAAGTTCGTTTAATGGGGTCATTGAATCAGTGAATCCTGTACGCACTGGAGTTCTTGTACATTTATTGGTTTTTGCCATTTTGACAATGTCGCATACGACTTGTTTACCACTTCCATGTGACTGAGAATGTTCTAGAACCGTACTGTGTCTGAGTGGAATTTTTAGAAATTGGTTGAATAGGTAATAGGACACTGTAGGAAGCAATAGAAGGTAATGGAACATTCTAGAAATTTGTAGTAAGTTCCAGACTCATTATGTATGCTGATGTAATGGTCTATTTATAGACAGTGTGGGTATATATAAGGGAGTTGTTCAGCACTGAGATCAGATCGGAGATCTCGTTGAATTGTATTGGAGTTTAAGTATCTAGTTATTGGAGGTTTGGAGTTTTACCGCGTTATTGTACTTGATGTTTGCAGAGTATAATAATACCAGTACCAGTTGAAACCTCATCTGTTGGCTCCGTGTTCGTATTTTATCATCGCCGCCAGGGAAGTCTTTCTGTTACTGTTGCCATTTTGGTATTTGAACCATCACACCTGTACTATACCAATTACGGTAATATTATGTTGCGTGTGACATCTGGGGGCTCGTCCGGGAGCAGTGAAGACATATAGAAGACAACATGGTCAGCGAGATAAAAGATATGTCGAAACAAGAGTTGATGGAATGGGCGGATGAACTGGGAATGACTGGAGAAGACAAAAGGAAATTTATTTTGGAGCAATTGAGTTCTCAGCGGGCTGACATACAAGCGGCGAGGGAAGAGAGAAAGGAAAAATGGAAATAGAAGTAGAGGTGAGGAAAATGGAGATTGAGGAAAGAAAGGAAAAGTTACGTCTGGAAGCGGAAGCAAAACAGCGAGAAAAAGAAAGGGAGATTGAGGAAAGAAAGGAAAAGTTACGGCTGGAAGCGGAAGCAGGCGAAAGAGAAAAATTGCGAATGGAAGCAGAACAGCGAGAAAAGGAAAGGGAAGCAGTGGTAAGGAAAATGGAGATTGAGGGAAGAAAGGAAAAGTTACGATTGGAAGCGGAAGAAAAGAAAAGAGAATTTGAGTTGAGAAAATTAGAGCTGCAAGCAGCAATGCCGGGGTTTCAACAGGCTGATTTTGGTGGTCAACGAAATGTGGTCAGTGATGCACAGTCACCAAAGTTGCCTGCATTTGTTGATGGTAAGGACGAACTTGATAGTTATTTATTGCGGTTTGAGAGGTTTGCAACGAATGCGAGTTGACATAGAGATGGATGGGCCACAAAATTGAGTGCGATGTTGACTGGTAGAGCACTGGAAGTATATTCCAGGATGTCCGACACTGATGCAGTTGACTATGATCGTGTGAAGGTGGCGCTGTTGACAAGATACGATTTCACAGAGGATGGGTACAGGAAGCGATTCCGTGAAATTAAACCTGAAAGTTCCGAGAGTCCTGACCAGTTAATTGTGCGGCTTAAGAATTATTTTGCTAATTGGGTTGAGTTGTCAGGCACTGCAGCGACATATGATGGTGTTACCGACTTGATGGTGAAGGAGCAGTTTATTGGTGCCTGTACAAAAGATCTTGCAGTTTATCTTAAAGAAAGAGCACCCAAAGAATTAGATGAGTTGGCAGTAATAGCAAAGCAGTACCTTGTGGCACATGGTCGACAGTTATCCACAAAGGACCAGGTGAGGCGTAACGATAATAAGACTGCCATTAGAAATACTGATGTGGGACAGGGTAGTAGTATCCGGTGTTATGTATGTCAGGGTGTTGGTCATCGAGCAGTACAATGTCCATCCCGTGTTACTGATGTCAACCATGACAAAGGTGGACAGTGCCTTCAGTGTGGTGCTATAGGACATGTGGCTAAGTTCTGCCGTAGTGGACAACACAGGGGTCAAGAAAGAAAGAGTGTCAAACCCAGCACTACTACTGGTGCAGCTGCAGTGGTTAAAGAGGAGTCTAATATCAGTGCTAGCTGTGCTGTTCAAATTAACGGTGATGTGCCTAAAATGGTTGAGAAGGACCATTTGTTGTTAGCATCAGGGGAGCTGTTAAAGGTTGTGAATAGTGCATGTATGGAACGGAGTGGCGTTGTGGAGGACAGGACTTTGCCTGTGGGTTGGTTGGTTGGTTGGGAAGGTTGGTGACACAGTTGTGACCATGTTGAGAGACACTGGGTGTAATGGCATTATAGTCAAGAAGAGCTTGTTACCAGATGACCAGTATACAAAAAAGATGGGTCATATATTGATGGTTGATCGTACTGTAAGAAGGGTTCCAGGCGCCATGGTGGAAATTGATACGCCATATTTGAGAGGCACGGTTGAAGCATTATGTGTGCAGGACCCAATCTGTGAGTTAATTGTTGGGAATGTGCCCAGAGCAAGACCACCAGATGACCCGGATCCAGTGTGGAATGTGAGTGGAGCAGTAACAACCAGAGCGCAAGCGAAGAAATCTGGTAAGGTGAAGCCGCTCAAAGTGTGTGATGTAAAGACTGGAGCACATGTAACAAAAGACAAATTAATCGAGATGCAGCAAGCAGACACATCGTTGAAGAAATATTATAATAAGAGAGAATCAGAAGTGAGAGGGCACCATACAACCGAGTTCCAGGTATATGGAGGCTTGTTATATCGTGTGTATCGGGATCATTCAGTTCCAGGAGGCAAGACGGTACGTCAAGTGGTTGTGCCGAAACTGTTGAGGATTCAATATTTGGTGGACACATGGGGATAAAAAAGACAGAAGACCGGATTGTGACTAGCTTTTATTGGCCTGGGCTACATCAAAATGTTACCAGTTTTTGTAGGTCGTGTGATGTGTGCCAGAAGACTGTTTCAAAGGGATCAGTTGTGAAGGCCCCATTAGGTAAGATGCCTTTAATTGATATGCCATTCCAGCGTGTGGCTATATATTTGGTTGGACCAATTACACCAGCCAGTGATGGGGGTCATCGATACATATTAACTATGGTGGACTATGCTACACGGTATCCAGAGGCCGTTCCACTTAATAATATAGATACGGAGACTGTAGCCGAGGCGTTGATTGACTTTTATAGCTGATTGGGGATTCCAGAAGAAGTACTAAGTGACATGAGGACTCAGTTTGTGTCAGAATGCATGCAAGAAGTATCGAGATTGCTCAGCATTAAGAGACTGACGTCTACGCCCTATCACCCCATCTGTAATGGACTGGTGGAAAAGTTTAATGGTACGTTGAAGAAGATGTTAAAGCGGTTGTGCCATGAACAACCAAGGCAATGGCATCGGTATATTAGTGCTTTACTCTTCGCATATAGAGAGGTACCACAGGAGTCAACTGGTTTTTCCCCATTTGAGCTGTTATATGGTCGAACAGTTAGAGGCCCAATGAAGAACCTTAAAGTGTTATGGACCGAAGAGAGCGATACTCCTGAGATAGTTAATAGTTACCAGTATGTGTTTGAGTTGAGAGATCGGTTAGAACAGACTTTAGAGATTGCTCGAGAGGAATTACAAAAGGCACAGAACCGATACAAGTGTTACTATGATCGTAAAACAAAGAAACGAGTGCTTAAGGAAGGAGATAGGGTGTTAATTTTGCTGCCAACTGACAACAACAAGCTATTGATGCAGTGGAAAGGTCCTTATGTGGTGGAGCAGGTAATAGGCGAAAACGATTATCGAGTAAGGGTAGGTGACAAAGTGAAGACGTATCATGTAAATATGTTAAAGTTGTATGTTGAGCGGGAGATGTCACCTCAACCAGATGGAAGTGAGACAAGTCACTCACCAAATACGGCCATAGACTTGATGAATGCTGTGCGCGCAGCTACAGCGGTGTGCAACGAGTCAGATGAAGAGAATGCTGTAGACGAAGATGATCTTCTAGAGTTAGGAACTTGTAAACCCAAGGAGTCAGGTAAAGATGTTCAAATTGGTACATACCTGACAGAACACCAGAGAAAAGAACTGGTGGGTTTAGTCAATACTTATGATAAGGTGTTTACTGACTTTCCAGGAAAGACCAAGATAATCAGTCATAAGATTGACCTGACAAATGATACACCAATGCGATCTAAGCCATACTCACTACCATATGCAATAAGGGAGAACCTTAGGCAAGATATTGGAGATATGTTAAAAATGGGAGTAATCAGGAAGTCCACAACACCCTATGCGTCACCGGTGGTGATTGTAAAGAAGAAGGATGGATCGAATCGCATATGTGTAGATTATAGGAAATTAAATAAGGTCACTGTAACTGACCCTGAGCCAATGGTAACATTGAGGGGGTTGGAAGCTATATAGATGACCTGATAGTTTATTCAAGCTGCTGGTATGAGCATGTTCAAGTATTATCTGAGTTGTTACGAAGACTGAGGGCAGCGGACATAACAGCTAGACCATCCAAGTGTGTTCTGGGTGCAACATCAGTAGAGTTCCTGGGTCATGAAATTGGACACAATTGGGTGAGTCCCAGTCACGACAACATGGAAAAAATTCGAGAAGCGCAAAGACCAGCGACCAAGAAAGGTGTCCGATCATTCTTTGGGCTGGTCAATTACTACAGAGACCACATCCCCTTATTCGCAACTATTGCAGCACCTCTGAGTGATCTACTAAGGAAAGGACAACCCAACAAAGTTGTATGGGGAGAGGCCCAGGAGAAAGCATATAACACTTTGCGGGAATACTTATTGGGCAAACCAATTTTGAAGTTGCCAGCCCCACAGAAACCATTTGTGTTGCGGACGGACGCGTCTCAGGTAGGAATTGGAGCAGTACTTATGCAGAATCATGGTGAGAAGCTTCATCCAGTTGCGTATGCAAGTAAGAAGTTATCCGATGCAGAAAAGAAATATTCAACTGTAGAAAGGGAATGTTTAGCCATTGTATGGGGCGTGAATAAATTTCGCCTATATTTAGCCGGTGTGGAGTTCATTTTGCAGACCGATCATAAACCATTGTCTTACCTGGATAAAGCCAAGTTTGCAAATGACCGAGTGATGAGATGGGCGATGACTCTGCAAGGATATAATTATCGTGTTGAGGATATTCCTGGACGGGACAATGTGGTAGCGGACTACCTGAGTAGATTGATGGACTGAGGAACTTTTGAACAGTATAGTAGAATGTTATTCGTTTATGACTGTATTTCATATTTTATTATATTCTACTGTATGTGATTTTCGAATTTTTGTACTCAGAGCTTTATTCAGTTCGATTTATATATTGTATTGTTGTTTTATTTGAAATTGTTATCGTATTCGTATCATTGACGTCGTTGCTAGTCATGTAATATTATGTTATAATATTCTTGAGAGGGGAGGCATGTCGCATACGACTTGTTTACCACTTCCGTGTGACTGAGAATGTTCTAGAACCGTACTGTGTCTGGGTGGAATTTTTAGAAGTTGGTTGAATAGGTAATAGGACACTGTAGGAAGCAATAGAAGGTAATGGAACATTCTAGAAATTTGTAGTAAGTTCCAGACTCATTATGTATGCTGATGTAATGGTCTATTTATAGACAGTGTGGGTATATATAAGGGAGTTGTTCAGCACTGAGATCAGATCGGAGATCTCCTTGAATTGTATTGGAGTTTAAGTATCTAGTTATTGGAGGTTTGGAGTTTTACCGCGTTATTGTACTTGATGTTTGCAGAGTATTATAATAATACCAGTACCAGTTGAAACCTCATCTGTTGGCTCCGTGTTCGTATTTTATCATCGCCGCCAGGGAAGTCTTTCTGTTACTGTTGCCATTTTGGTATTTGAACCATCACACCTGTACTATACCAATTACGGTAATATTACGTTGCGTGTGACAGACAACTGTCTTTTCTTTACGGCTTTCATACCGTCTTTATTGGACATGTTTATGTCACTTTGTCGCCACCTGACGTGTATTCCCTGACACGAATACCCAATCCATTCTCTTCAATATGCCTAGTCTTACATCGTGTTATGCCTTGTTTTGTCCGGGTATGAGAGCATTATCATGAAACACAACTACACCTTTGATTCAATTTAGAAGATCCGCCATTAAATTTACCTGGTCTTGTCACTCTGACGGAAACACATCTGGAGTTATGAATGTTGTTATTTTGCACCTTTTTTATGTAATTCTGTTTTAGTATCTGGACCTTGCATTTGACGTCTTAAAAACACTATCATACCAATTTGGACATAATATTCCACTGTATAGAGAACATATTCCTCATGTTTAATTGATCCTTGTTCAGTTCGATATATATGAGCATCGATCACATTCGCATTTGGTAAGACCTTTCTGTCGGCTCGGCCATTTTTTCTACGGTTCCCACGCCTTCCATACATTTCAGTTTTTTTGGTAACAATGGAACTAGGATGCGGCGGGCGACACTTGCGTGGAAAGTGGCAATATACTCGCGCATATGTTTTTGTACAGACCCTCTGTTATTTTAACTAATTTAAGATGATTGCTCAGTCTCAACTGTAGATTATATTTCTGTGTCGTATGTATATAAGTAACGTTGGGGGTTAACTTTAATTTCATCTGGAGTGGTGAGACATTATTTTGTCAGCTATGCCGATAACTAGTATGTCCGTTTTGCGAGCGTCTTTCTGATCACAGTAATCACAATGAACCATCACTTTGTACAAACATGGTGTGCGCTTCTGCTGGTTCAAAGTTTTGTGTGTGTTGACCAAACATTTCAAGCTCCTATATTACATTTCGTTTTAGGTTGAAGTGAAACAAAACTGAAACAAAATATTTCACTTTCAAGACGCATGGTGTATATAAGTGAACTGACTTAGATTTCGCCATTGTCCTTAATTAGCTTTTTAAGGTGGTCGGTTTTTTGTTGGTTTTGATTACATTATTGTCTTGCAAACATCCTATTATTTTTAACTTTATAAAATTCTGCCAATCTAAACTTCGCACACACACATTTCACGTTTCACCCATTTTTAGTGACCCCCCCCCAAAATTATGTTTCCAATAAATCAGACAAATTTGTTTTAAAATTCATTTGTTGAACTACGTGTACGGTTATTCGTACAAGATAGCAATGAGAGAGTGATGGACAGTGACGACGAGAAAGTGAAGTGATTGGTATCAATCTGAGCAGTTGAGTTAATGAACCTTCGACTGTTACAACCAAAAAAATGGTACCTGAAAAGCTGCGTACCTGTTCGGTACTGGTCTTAATTACGTACGATTTCACGGACGACTCATACCGCTGACGGGTTACTTTTTTTAACAGATTAGTACTTGTGTACTATGTGTCAAAAATGGTAGCAGTAGATGCGCAGACGCATTGATTGGTATATATTTTGGATAATCCAGCAGCATTAATAATATTTTTCATTAGTGAAAATCATACTGTGAGCTGGATCAAGGGACAAGAGTTATTGTGAAATAATTCTGTAATTTGTACACAAACCATTTGCATGCATTTCAAAATTCAAATTTCCGTGTCAATATTCAATAACGTAAATTGATACTTTGTTTAAGCTATGTTCTATTCACGCATGTCTCGCCCAGCCAAAGCTTCGACATACCAGACTTGTAAAGTATACTCTTGATTTTAGTCATCCAGGGTGATTTGTATATACCTTTGTCATACAAGGCTTTCATTAAATTATACATTCTATGAGATATTTTATATGATTTGCTATGAATAATACTACTCCAAAATTGCAGCATTATATTTTCAACAAGCATAGCAAGTTGAACCTTCCCCAGCTCACCATATATCATACAATTTGTGTAATGTGCCATTAGCAAGCTAGTTCAGACCTGAAATTTACCAGTTTTCTAAGCCCTCTAATTTTAAGTCCTAGGTGGTTGCCATAATTGTACGTTGGCCGTTTACTCATACTACTTGTTTGCACTATATAGCGTATATTATCTTAGTAAAATAGCTAATGAAATACTATTAATCTTTTTCCTCCCCATGACTAACAAATTTAAGAAAAACATGATTCATTTAAACATGCTCACCTTCATTAATCAGCGAGGGGAAAATGCCTTTTCAGTAACAAACCATATGGTAGGACACTATAATTAGATTATAAACTGCCCTGACATAACCCATAATCCCGTCCATGCTTCCTCATTATCTACTCATTTTAATACAGGTTGACATGTACATTATCATACTTGTTTCATAGAGATACAAATCCGTGTAATGTAATTCCTGTATTCGTTGTTACCTGTTATATACAGGATTATATATAGTATTCTGTATTAAATGTTGCGCGCTCGTTTCATTTTTGCTCAATGCCGTCTTCCTAGGGTTGCGGGAATCGTTTCTCTTAGCAAGTCATCAGCGCTAAAATTGAGATCAAAATTTACTTCAGAATACTTTTCTTCCTCCATATTGTTATTTGCGTATCGACCATATGTCACATAGTTGTATACTACTGTCGTATGCTGTTTTTTTGTGGTCCGAGCCGCTGATCGCGAGCGTTTAATGATCCCTGGCGTATATCGCGTGATATACCAAATTCACGTGGTATCGTTTGACCAATGAGAACGCGTCATTTCAGTATACGGCAATGCACGGCATTATAATGAGTATTATATTTACATTTACCAACTGAGTCATACTTTCTTTACAATAAAGATGGATGAATCACTGAGGGAAAATGCCTTTCCAATAACAACGCGTATGGTAGAACATTGTATGTAGACAATAACTATCAACATAAGAACTCAATTTTATGAAACCGACATGCTAAACAGTATTTAGAATCTACTTTAGCATGCTCTGCTGAATGCTTATATATCAGATATCAAAGAAAACTGGTAAATTTCAGATTTGAACTAGCTTACTAATTGCACAATAATACGTATAATTTTATCCATATGTAATATCGAAAGAAATATGATAATCTATCTGTCAATCAGAATTAAAATGGGCAAATGATAAACTAGAAGGCGTATTAAAGCACCCGGGTGACAGTGTTGTTCGGCCTCTGGGATAAGATTAAATTTCACAACTTTGTATTCACCTGATTAACATCGTGCGGTAAGCGTATTAATTCTATATTCGGACATGCAAAAGGTTTGACTGGTATAGCAATAATCGTGGTGTTCTTCTGGTGGAATCAAAAATGCAAATTTGACGAAATATTCCCGACTTTAGAACATTAAAGCGGGAGGATCGTCACCTGTGCACGCACGGGAATTGTGTCCCAAGCGATGATAACAACACACGTAAAGAACGCAAAGGCTCATGGGTAGACGCTTGATTGTAAACAATGACACGCTATGGCCACATGACGCATGCGTAGGTGACGACTCCCCCGCTTTAATTTTCACGCCTTTCTTCCATCTATCTCTCTAACGAAAGTTGATTGCATTTATTCAGCGAGGTGATAACTGAATCTTTTGAGAATCTTGAGAATTTTCAATCCAAAACAAATTCAAATTATATGCTTTTTAATCGAAAACTTAAATGTTCTCAAGGTTCGTGGGAAGCTGAAAATCAAAATTAAACAATTTTTCAGTAATCAGTACACAATTTAAAAATAGTGGCAATAACCCAAAATTTCCAAATTATAATAATAATAATATATATTCCGAGTTCAAATAAAACTGGCTAATGCAAATAACAGAATTTCAAAACAAACAAGTTCAAATTAAATAGGTCATATCTTTTGAGCAAAATTATATATTTTGAAAATGCATTTCTAAGCACAAAGCCACATTACATTAAACAAAAATTGGTTGGACTATTGGTAATTTTGAAAAAAATGAAAGATTCAAGATGGCGTCTAAACATGTGACCAATCAAGATAATTTCAACAGTTTCTGAAAGGTTATTATCAGCTGAAAGGAAGAACGATTCCTCATCAAGCCTACAACATATTTACTGTGTCGCTAGTGAGTATTTTATACTTTTTTTAAAACACAGTTTGATTTGCTTTTTCAACAACTGTTTCGCAATAAGAATAAAATCCAACAAAATTGCTAATTAACAAAACTGAAACAAAATATTTCACTTTCAAGACGCATGGTGTATATAAGTGTACTGACTTAAATTTCGTCATCGTCCTTATTCAGCTTTTAAGGTAGTCGTTTTTTTGCTGGTATTGATTACATTATTTTTAACTTTTGAAATTCTGCCAATCTAAACTTCGCGCACAAACATTTCACGTTTCACCCATTTCTAGTGACCCAAAAAAATATGTTTCCAATAAATCAGACTAATTTGTTTTAAAATTCATTTGTTGAACTACGTGTACGGTTATTCGTATAAGATAGCAATGGGAGAGTGATGGACAGTGACGACGAGCAAGTGAAGTTACCGGTATCAATCTGAGCAGTTGAGTTAACGAACCTTCGTCTGTTTACAGCCAAAAAAGTGGTTCTTGAAAAGCTGCGTACCTGTTCGGTACTGGCCTTCATTAAGTACGATTTTACGGACGACTCATACCGCTGACGGGTTACTTTTTTTGACAGATTAGTACTTGTGTACTATTTGCCAAAATGGTAGCAGTAGTTGTGCAGACGCATTGATTGGTATATATTTTAGACAATCCAGCAGCATTAATAATATTTTTCATTAGTGAAAATCATACTGTGAGCTGGATCAAGGGACAAGAGTTATTGTGAAATAATTCTGTAATTTGTACACAAACCATTTGCATGCATTTCAAAATTCAAATTTCCGTGTCAATATTCAATAACGTAAATTGATACTTTGTTTAAGCTATGTTCTATTCATGCATGTCTCGCCCAGCCAAAGCTTCGACATAGCAGATTTGTAAAGTATACTCTTGATTTTAGTCATCCAGGGTGATTTGTATATACCTTTGTCATACAAGGCTTTCATTAAATTATACATTCTATGAGATATTTTATATGATTTGCTATGAATAATACTACTCCAAAATTGCAGCATTATATTTTCAACAAGCATAGCAAGTTGAACCTTCCCCAGCTCACCATATATCATACAATTTGTGTAATGTGCCATTAGCAAGCTAGTTCAGACCTGAAATTTACCAGTTTTCTAAGCCCTCTAATTTTAAGTCCTAGGTGGTTGCCATAATTGTACGTTGGCCGTTTACTCATACTTCTTGTTTGCACTATATAGCGTATATTATCTTAGTAAAATAGCTAATGAAATACTATTAATCTTTTTCCTTCCCATGACTAACAAATTTAAGAAAAACATGATTCATTTAAACATGCTCACCTTCATTAATCAGCGAGGGGAAAATGCCTTTTCAGTAACAAACCATATGGTAGGACACTATAATTAGATTATAAACTGCCCTGACATAACCCATAATCCCGTCCATGCTTCCTCATTATCTACTCATGTAAATACAGGTTGGCATGTACATTATCATACTTGTTTCATAGAGATACAAATCCGTGTAATGTAATTCCTGTATTCGTTGTTACCTGTTATATACAGGATTATATATAGTATTCTGTATTAAATGTTGCGCGCTCGTTTCATTTTTGCTCAATGCCGTCTTCCAAGTGTTGCGGGAATCGTTTCTCTTAGCAAGTCATCAGCGCTAAAATTGAGATCAAAATTTACTTCAAAATACTTTTCTTCCTCCATATTGTTATTTGCGTATCGACCATATGTCACATAGTTGTATACTACTGTCGTATGCTGCTTTTTTGTGGTCCGAGCCGCTGATCGCGAGCGTTTAATGATCCCTGGCGTATATCGCGTGATATACCAAATTCACGTGGTATCGTTTGACCAATGAGAACGCGTCATTTCAGTATACGGCAATGCACGGCATTATAATGAGTATTATATTTACATTTACCAACTGAGTCATACTTTCTTTACAATAAAGATGAATGAATCACTGAGAGAAAATGCCTTTCCAATAACAACGCGTATGGTAGAACATTTTATGTAGACAATAACTATCAACATATGAACTCAATTGCATGAAACCGACATGCTAAACAGTATTTAGAATCTACTTTAGCATACTCTGCTGAATGATTATATATATGATATCAAAGAAAACTGGTAAATGTCAGGTTTGAACTAGCTTACTAATTGCACAATAATACGTATAATTTTATCCATATGTAATATCGAAAGAAATATGATAATCTATCAATCAGAATTATAATAGGCAAATAATAAACTAGAAGGCGTATTAAAGCACCCGGGTGACAGTGTTGTTCGGCCTCTGGGATAAGATTAAATTACACAACTTTGTATTCACCTGATTAACATCGTGCGGTAGCGTATTAATTCTATATTCGGACATGCAAAAGGTTTGACTGGTATTGCAATAATCGTGGTGTTCTTCTGGTGGAATCAAAAATGCAAATTTGACGAAATATTCCCGACTTTAGAACATTAAAGCGGGAGGATCGTCACCTGTGCACGCACGGGAATTGTATCCCAAGCGATGATAACAAAACACGTAAAGAACGCAAAGGCTCATGGGTAGACGCTTGATTGTAAACAATGACACGCTATGGCCACATGACGCATGCGTAGGTGACGACTCCCCCGCTTTAATTTTCATGCCTTTCTTCCATCTATCTCTCTAACGAAAGTTGATTGCATTGATTCAGCGAGGTGATAACTGAATCTTTTGAGAATCTTGAGAATTTTCAATCCAAAACAAATTCAAATTATGGGCTTTTTAATCGAAAACTTAAATGTTCTCAAGGTACGTGGGAAACTGACAATCAAAATTATACAATTTTTAAGTAATCAGTACGCAATTTAAAAATAGTGGCAATAAACCAAAATTTACAAATTATAATAATAATATATATTCCGAGCTCAAATAAAACTGGCTAATGCAAATAACGGAATTTCAAAAAAAAAACAAGTTCAAATAAAATAGGTAATATTTTTTGAGCAAAATTACATATTTTGAAAATGCATCTCTAAGCACAAAGCCACATTACACTAAACAAAAATTGGTTGGACTTTTGGTAATTTTGAAAAAAATGAAAGATTCAAGATGGCGTCTAAACATGTGACCAATCAAGATAATTTCGACAGTTTCTGAAAGGTTATTATCAGCTGAAAAGAAGAATGATTCCTCATCATGCCTACAACATATTTACTGTGCCGCAAGTGAGTATTTCATACGTTTGCTTTTTCAACAACTGTTTTGCAATAAGAATAAAATCCAACAAAATTTTTAATTAACGTCTTTCCGTGAAACTCGCTTGCTACGATCTGTGAAAAATGATAGATTCCAGGTGGTATTCCAATACATGGTGATGCGGTATCATCAACTGCGGTATTTATTTGTGATCTGGACAGTACATTAACACAGCCGTGCCGACATCGAGTGATGAAAAGTAGAACATTCTCATATATGTTCAGTATATGTTCGTACAAGTCTGGAACAGGGTTCTGAATACTTTCTTGTGATAGGGAATGCCATCACTATCAAAAAAAAGATTCATTACAACGCTTTCATATCCAGGGTGACAGTCATTTTGCATGCTTTCTGCCACAATGAAAAGTTATTACACTGTTTGAAAGTGGAGAATTCTAGGACAAAAAGTGTCCCTCAAAGAATTAAGAAGCAAGCCACAAATATCAATTGATTAATGAAGAAATAAGTTAAAAGCAATTGTATGAGGAGCTGTTAAATCTTGTAAAATTAGGAACTTTATAGCAAACATTTCCATAATTAGATAATTGGTTGTATCATAGTTTAATCTTTTCAAATGTTGGTCCAAATGTATACTCTTTCTTTAAGCAAACATACATATTATTTCAATGTTGTGACTTAACACTCAGTTGCACCACAAAGACAAATTAGTAGACCTTATAGATGTCAGCTTATATTAATTTAATACAAAGATATTCCATATTTGTTTTTAAAGAAATCTTATTACTATCGTAGTTTTCTATTCTGTGGTATCCGTGCTGGGAAGATTCAGCTGTGCCATTTACCTAATCTTTCTTCATTCCTAAGTGCATGTGTCCATATTCGAAAACCCCCTGTTAGTTTTCGACACATCTAATTGCATTTGGTTTCTTGGATATAGTTGCGTAATTCCTGATATATTTAACTTTAATAGCTGCACACCTCGACGCCACTGTATAATCCATTGGCGAAGCTATGAATTCCCAAACAGCTCTCTGGCCACTTTCTTTACATATCCGGGTGCATTGTTAAAGTTGGCGCATGCGTCAGATGGTCATATCATGTCAGTGTTTACAAACAAGCGTCTACCCATGAGCCTTTGCGTTTTTAGCGTGTGTTGCTGTAGTCGCTTGGGACTCAATTCCAGCGCGTGCGCAGGTGTCAACCCTCCCGCTTTAATTATTATCTCCAGGTAATTGTCTTCGTCATTAGTGACCTGCTTCTCATGAGTGTAAATTTGTTGAAAATCTTATCTCTGCAAATCCCACCAGATCATAGGCAGCATTTGACCACAGAGTAAGCACAACGTCTGGCCCATTGATATCTGAACTTTATTGTTGTCATATTTATAATATAGATAAGCAAACATAAAAATCCGGGACATTAGCTCTGGAGTTAACTAAAAAAAAAAAGTTCTAAAATAAATGATTCTAGGTTTGTTAGCAATACACGCACCAACGATGAAGCGGCTGACACTATAATCACATTTAACGGTGAGATATTGTAGAGAATATGTTCCCTATCATAAATTATTATAAACCTAATATGTATGTTACGCCATGCAGTTGAATTAAACCGTTGTGAGCACAGTTGAATGCCAACTTCATTGACTGGCATCTATTCCCATCGAACATAAAACAAAATCTATTTTGAGAACCGCAACGACAAAAAATGTACTCAGTACATCATGGACAATATGTGATATGCATTCGTTTTACAATAATTTTACAATTACAGCAAGTCTTGTGTCATGCCAATATTACATGATCTTCAAGGCGACTAACAATTAAATATTGTGCATCTATATATACAGTGACGATTCGAACGTAGCCCTACGTCGTAGATAATACATGCCATTACTGAATAATGCAATTATATATAATATTATATTAAAATGTAATCAAAGTATATTATCTCTGTACACCTGAGTGAAATTTGTGGTTGCATAAGGCTAGGACAGGACATTGGCTTGTAGCTCGTTTACCGGCAAAGCATATTCATACAAATTCATAACAAATGTTGTCTGGGTTTAACGCCTCGGTACACGGGGTTCCAAGAAGGCAGATTGGTTCCCCTCCCTTGTTTAACAAACAGGTGTTAGTGTTGCATTTTCAGTCAACTCTGGAAGTATTTCCCTACAGGGAACGTGGTTTACTTGAGATCATAGTCATACACATACAAATCGTCCATCTGGAGGTCAAAGGTTACCTCGCAAACCTGCGCCATTTGGACACGATATTTCAAGTAGCGCACCAATTCTTTTTTTCAAGTTGCTGATAGATTGTCAAGTAACGAACCGACTATATATATGGACCATTGTACAATATGAATGCATGTTTTCTACTTGGTAGTATGTGTTTCTTCGCCCTCGGACGAAGAGAATGTATAATCCTCGAGGCTTAAAAGTAATCTACACAGTTCAGAATGAATTTAGAATGTATAGAATATTACGACCCCTAGCAAATGATTTGATACGATAACGTTTGATGAACTATCGCTTTCAGTCAAGTTCCTATGTATAAAAAACATTTTTTCTAAAAAAAAAAACCATAGGGAAAATCCTGCATGGAGCCTGGTTAAAAACTAATTTCACACAATTTTGTGATTAATAAAAAAAATAGAAATAATTCTAAGACCAGTTGTAAAGACCAATAATTAATTTAATACGATACGATACAACATTACAATTAACATTACAGCATTGAACCTGATAAAACACAAGACACAAGAAAAAGTAAATAGCCGATAGATCGCTAATAATATTGGTAGCTGCGAATTGGATTAGTAGTTTAACATTTCAGTCCTCCCAAAGAGGTAGTTCAGCACTTAATTTTCAGTATAAAAGTGGTCATTGTCCAAATATTGTTCAATCGCGCCGATTTACTCATGGTCTTGGTCTTTCGATATGATCACACACTTTGCTGTTAACTTTCGGTTCCACGAAAGTACGCTTCAGAAATGACAACCGGTGTGACTGGGTTTGATAAATTGTAACAAGTCAAGTGATTTACATTTAAAGACTATCTTTATTGACCATTGGTGTTTGGTGATTTCATCAAGGTAATTACGATTTCTTGTATCGTACATGTGGCACTAATTAACACCGTAAATCTCGGGAAATTCCCAGAGCTAGTTTATTAAAATCATAAATATAATTTAGAAGAAGACTACGGAATATTATAAATATAAAGCTCATCAGTTGCATATCACCCACAATACTTGTAAAATATTCCCACAAATGCAATAACCGTCAACAGCAAATCTAACAATACGTAATAACGACCACACGTGAATGTTAGAAGTAAGACTTGTGAATCTCAAATATATTATGAAAACCCTGTAACCACAAAAATACTGATATGTACAATGAATATAATAATGTTAATAGCACACACAAATTATTGATATGTGCTGTTAACCACCTATGAAATAACTCTCAAAACCAAACAAGCCATCTCAAATAAATAGTATATACTTAACCATGAACTGAATATATTATCACACATAATTATATAAATAATTTAAACACGAACATAATAATCTATACTATCAACATCAAAAGCATTAACACTGCGATACATGTACTATATGTGTATTACATGTACTATATGTGTATTACATGTACTATATGTGTATTACATGTACTATTTGTGTATTACATGTACTATATGTGCCGGAAATGTTATAAACCTCAACTACAAATGTCCTGTGGCGTCATAGATGATACATGACTTACTTTACAGCGGCCGTATTTCTCTAAGTCGTAGCTTACAGGAAGTCTCAAGGCAAAACTAAAAATACAAAAGTCATTTAATAAATGGTTGAACATTATACCCCTGTTTATGGAATGAAAATGACAAAAACCATTATATTTTTACAATTATCGACATGATTCAGATTCGTTTTGAATACCACCCTCATATATATATGTGTGTTTTGAAAACAGCACCAGTACTTGACACTTACACATGTTTAATGAGGTATTGAAGCCGACTGTCAGCAGGGTGAATGTTACTGAACTGTTTGCAACCATCATATTCATAATCACGTAAGAAACCGGATGCACCAATTTCGATATGACCAATGGAGAGTGCCACAGCACAAGTTAAATCATGCGAGTAAATTCCACAAACACCAGAGTACCCATGACACCTTGCACGTCGAATTTTTTCTGCAAAAGATAAACCATTTATATATGTATTTAATGATTTTCTGAATAACAATTACAGTGTTGACAACGTCTATTCTACGACTGGTTCCTAATTGCCACTGCTTCGAATTCATTCATATAATATGCTCCTTAGTCAAAGTCCATACAGTCTGGTTAAGCGTATGTCTACACACGAGTCAATTATTTGCCGCGATATAATTGCTGTCAAATTGATTGCTGGCAACATTTCTCATGCAAAGAAGAGAAGTAGTAGACAGGAGTTGGTAATCACTGTCATATTTTAATATTTTAATTGGCTGAACAATAATCCCGTGTTTGCATTGTCTCTCACTTGTGCACTTTGATAGCATGGAGTATAGCATAGATTTAACATCTATTGAAAATAAAGTGAAAAATCACACGTTCCAAATGTTCACCCCTTATTCTAACAATTTAATTAGTTTTACAAGCAATGTAACGCCACTGTCCTATTAATAGCGCAAAAATTAAAAATATACATCATAATCAATGGAGATTGTTCGTCCCAAAAAAATCCAATTCTGAGATCGCATCGATAGTGAACAAACACATGTTCAACTTGTCCTTAAGCACAGTGTTATGTTCAATTCAGTTATTCAAAACTACATTCTGGAGTATCGGGGATATCCTACCTTTTTCGATAAGTGTCTGAATAGGTGCAACCATTTCAATATCTACTTCATCACTTATAGCCGATATACTATCAAGTAACCACTGATTTGCTGCATTCACTCCTATCAAACTTTTCATTTCGTCAGTTGCTGTATCTATTACGTTAAAGAGCGCTTGTATGGGCTTACAATCATCCTCTTTGTCAATCTGAAAGCTACTACTGCTCATAAGATCTTCATTTTGGGAAAATGCCACTATGTGTCCATCACTTTTCCGACACACCAGAAATGATAGCTTTTTAGAATGCGAAAATGAATGTTTAAAATAGTTTTTATACGAATTAATGACTTTATGACGATATGCATTCAATGAAGCAGTGAGTGGGTTCGTATCTGTAAAACGAATAGCAGATATTAAGCAGGCATCATTGATTCGATCATCAGTGACATCATTAATAGATAATATGTCATAATCTTCACATAAATAATTATTGATATCATCATTCCAGTCCATCTTCTGTTTTTCTGGGCAAATAATATCTTTCAAACATTTGGCTGTGAAGAAGTCCAATATTTCCACATTTAAACCACTTGCTCGAAAATTCATAACAGCTTCTATGGCATTTACTGAAAAAAGAAAACAGTCGAGGTTACAGCAGGCGCATTTCCAAAAACATCAGATTCAAATTAGCAGCTGGGGAAATGTGTCTATCCAATGCACGCAGACACTCATCCTGTTACGTCGCATTGTACTGTCTCAAAAACAAATTAAGTATTTAGTTTGCATATAATAACAATATGTGGCTTGATTATTCTGTAAAGGTTATAATGTGACCTTTTTCATACTACATATATCGTGTGTTTCATGTAGGTAAATTTTGTTCATTATTCAACTGAATATTGATGTTGGTTTTCCAAATGTTACTTTTTGCAATTGTTATCATTTGAATAACTGAATTAGTATTTAATTGAGAACATTAGGATTCCCCTTATCGTGAGATTTATATCTACAATTTGATATATGATACTGGTTAATTGCATTCATGTCCGGGTTACAAAGACCAGCTTATTGTATTACTGGCTCAAGTATTAATAATATTTGACGGTTATCAAACTGGGTTTCTTTGAAATTAATGGGGAAAATCGAGATATGTTAGCCTTGCATTGGAATACAACACTCAAATAAACCAAACGCATTCTCCGAGATGTTAATATCTAAATGTAACTTTTATTTTAAAACGATACCTATCTCCTAAATTTCACCCTTGGAAATAATTTTTACCCATTTCCTGGAATATGTGGGGGGAAATTTCATTTTTAAATGTAATTTTTCAGTTGACTTACTCAATTATTCTATTACACTTTACTAAAACAGTGGTGTGAAGTTGGGCCTAATAAAAACATCTCGAATGAATATGAAATCATATGGAATAACGTAAATATGCTCATTCATTATAAAAGTATCTTTTACTGAGCGGTTCTAATGAAGGAATAATTTATATTGCAGATATATTTGACGCAAATGGGAAAATTAAAAATTGGGCTAATCTCCAAGCACTGGGGCTCAATTATGTTCAGTTACTTCAGTGGTATGGCATTATCTCTGCACTGCCATTAGACTGGAGGAATAGCCGTGTAATTTGTGTACGGCCAGAGCCTCCTATTAGTCTAGTCACCGGTGAACAAATAATTGTACTTGAAAATACCACCCAAAAGCAATTACGTAAACTGTTCACCTCCCATGTTTTTACAACACCCAAAAGTCAACTCTTTCTTAATATTTTGTGTAGTCTGGATAACAAGGATTCGGAATTTCATTATTCCATGCCTTTTGTGGTAACTCTATGCAGCAATCTACGTGAGTTTCAGTGGAAATTAAACCACAATATCCTGTACACAAATGAAATGTTATTCCATATGAATTCACCATTAGTATCTTCAGATGTATGCTTATTTTATCATAGTAACACCGAGAACCCAGTGCATCTTTTTGTTGAATGCGAGTCTATTAAAGTCCTCTGGACATAAATTTTTAATCTATGGGGAACAAAACTAGGATGCCCAAGAACATTGTCAGCAATGTACTTCTCCCCTCTACTAAACCATATAATTATAATTGTTAAAAGAAATATCTATACGTGATAATTAAAAAAGAAACTACCATGCTTTAATCTCATAAAATCTGATATACGTTACACGCAAAAGATAGAGTTAGAAATTTCAAAAAGAAGACATACAATGTCCATTTTCCTGGACAATTGGGGAGACTTTAATTGTTAATGGGTATTCAGTGTATATTTTGTATGGGTTATAATAGGAAATGCCTACATTTACCACACCCATGAAGTGTGTCAGGTTTGTGGCATCCAAATATGTCATTTACTAGGAATACACCAAACACTACGCATCCTTTGAGTGGTTATTCTTGACCACTCAGAAAGGTTCACACAGCCGTTTCGATGCCCAAAAGCAGTTCATTAGAAATGTGTAAGACACCACCCATTAAATCTCTCAACAACCATTAAACGATACGATGTTCTACAGTATGGCAGATCCAAAGTTGACTTTGTCATTGTGTTTGGGTTATATAAGGCTTCAAGGAATATGCCCTTGTGCATTAGCTGAGGGCTACAGTGAAATAATTATTTCCACTGAAAACTTGGCTGTCAATACAACCATAAACATCACACCAATGTCACCCTCACATGATACAGAGGAGACGGGACTGGTCAAATCTCTAGGCTCTGGCAAAAAAACACTTACTCAGGATACAAAGGAGAAGCTAGTAGGCGCTGGCAAAGTCACAGGAAAATATAAAAATATGGAAAATGCCCTCATTTGGATGGGGTTGTATTTGACTTACTGGCGCTTTGGATGTTTTGTTAGCCCACTTGTCGGAACAGAGCATATAGGAAGAAGCCTCCAACATTAGGTTCATGTGTTTTTGGCGAGCCAACCTGCTGTTTTTGATCGAATTCACAAGCAATGCCAGCAACAACAACCACAGCCTCTCTATCCCCTATGTATCCTGTACCAATGCAAGATCAACAGAGAAGAAGGTGAAAAATTGTGGAACATTAACCTTAATGTCTGTGAGTATCCTCAAATCACGAGTCACTCTGATTCATATATTCACAAAGAATGTGAGCTCCAGCGTTCAAACTACTATATACCATTTTGCAGATCAAAAAGAACGTGCGATTGATATCATTCATTGGAATTAATGTGACATGTATTGTGGTCTACGAGGTTTCGAAAAGATAGTGAATTCCATTAGTTGATTCTTCTGGTCATGAGAACATCTATTTGGGGCCTAATCTCTCTGCTTAAATGCCATGGAAAAGAAGCTTACAAGTCGTTTCTACAGCCCTTGAGGTGAATAGAAGAGTATTGCGCCCATCACGACCATCACTACAATGGCACATTCCAGACGATGTGCCATCAACATGACTTTTCCAAGCCAACCACCAACAGACTCTACCTAAATGCCAACAACCTGTATCGGTGTGCAACAAGCCGCCCACTGTACCCTGGTTTATTTCAAGAGGAGAAGATGTGGGGTCTTCCCACATGCATTCAACCTTCCAGCTAATTGACCAGAGGGTTATAACTTTGAAGTTTTTGAATATGAATGTGTACGTCAAGCAAAACGTATGAAACAAATAAAGTATATATGAAATTTGTAATTTTAGGGACGGCCAATAAACATAGGTATTTAAATTCATGCAATTGCAAGGAAGTAAGCTCATGTAAGGCCAACTTGTGTTCTGCTGATGAATTATCATCCAGATTTATAATTTGTAAACCATTATCAAGTCTGATTGAATACATACCTGAATTACCGCCAAGATGAAAATAATTATGTTCCAGAGAAACATCTTCTTCTGTCAAATTCAGCACTCGAGCAACTGTAGATCGAATGATCAATGCCTTATATGAATAATCATTTGTATCTGTCTTCTCTTTCACACAAGTCACCCTTTCTTTACCGAGGCCAGCTTTGTCTATTTTACCTGCATATCAATATTGTTGAATGACATTGTTAATTTGAAGTTACACCTTTTGCATCTAATGTGTGGCATAAGTCACGCTTATTAACAATATATATATATATATATTTATACAAAATATATGAAAGAGAATTAACAAAACAATACAACAACAGTAAACCACCGCTGGAAGTTGTTTTGCCACTCTAGGCCATTCACATTGCCGAATATTGGTATTATGAGAATAAATTTCAAAATGATATAGTATGCACATTCTGTCAAAAACTATTCTGTATAATAATTACTCACCGTTTGGTAACAATGGGAATGTGTTGACTGGAACAACAGTAGGAATCATGGACGAAGGCAATGTCAACTTTAACTGTTGATACACTGATTCTGGCTTCCATTGTTCGTCACCATCCACAGGTTTGCAATATGCCACCAATGACTTTTCTTCAGCGTGGAAACACACCACTACTTGTTCCACTTCATTCACACCAGAAAATGCCATTTCTATTTCAGTTATATCTAATCTTATTCCATGGAAGTTAATCACACTATCTTTTCGACATTCGTACAACAGCTGTAGTTGCCCAGTTGTTTCATTATGTACCAACCTCATTAAATCCCCAGAGTTACACAAAACCCGGTGGTCAATATCAGCCTCAAACGGATTGATTATGAATTTCACACAAGCCTTATCAGAATTGCGCACCATGGTTTGGTCGCTATCTGCTTGTAATTGATTGGTTATACCTTCATCCAATGAATTACCTGAGTTCAGATAGCCACATGAAACACCAGGGCCGCTGATGAAAGCCATACCAACACTCCCAATATCGACGGGTTTCAAGTTGCAGTCCAACAAATATATGTTGCTGTTGTAAGTTGGGATACCACAACTTATTTTTTTGCTGGTAGTTTTCCTGAAGTCACTTTCAGTGATAGTTATACATGTGACATCGCTGAACTCAGTTGTACCATAAATGTTAGAGAGGTTGTGCTTTGGAAGTAGTGAAAAAAATTCAGAAGCAAGAGTTTTATTCAGTTCTTCCCCTGTGACAGCGAATGTGTGAACTGATTTTAGAATCAGCTGACTTTCGTGGAGAGACCTCGCTCGTAATACAGTCAGCATGGTTTGCAGTAGAGTTGGAACTAAAATAACCCATGTCACTCTATGTATAGCCAGAAACTGGATAAACAGTTCTGGATTGTTTACTGTGCCTACTTCTGCGACAATAAGTGGCAGTCCTTTCAGTAAGAAGCCAAATATCTCTGTTGTTGAGTCTACAAAATTTAGTGATGATTTCCAACATCCAACTTCAGTTTGACTAAAATTGGCCGCATCCCAAAGTGCCCTACTTCGAATTAATATACTTCTGTGAGTCTTTTTGACACCCTTTGGAACCCCAGTGGAGCCAGAAGTATATAATACACATGCGGCTGCATCAGTCGTGGAAGATTGGTCTGTTTCGTGGAGGTCATCATTGGTAAATTTAACCATTTTCTTCTGTAGATCAGCTAATAAAAAGCATGCCTGGATTGTGTTCTGCGTTGATGTTTGTAGGTGTTCTAACACATTCAGGTCTGATTGAGATATTACACATACTGGACGTGCATCGCCAATAATGTGTCTGAGACGTACTATAGGATACATTGGGTCCAATGGAAGATATGCAACTCCTAATTTGAGAAGAGCAAATATCAATATGATTACATCATCACTCGGATTCAAATGTATTCCAATGATTGATGAAGTATCAAGTTTGAATGTCTTCATCTCATTCCTAATTACACGTGCCATTGCATTAGATTTCTTATTTAGCTGAGAGAAAGTCAATTTACTACTTCTGTATATTACTGCTGTCTTGTCTGCATCTTCCATTCTTGCTTTATATTCGAGGACACCGTGGAGTGTCGATGATGGCATTCCATAAGGAAAAGGTAATTTTGGTCCCCTCAGAATACTTGCATTTTCGTTTCTTTCATATGTGCTCAGAGACATTGTTGACGATAAAACTGTAACAAATAAATGAAAAAGGGAAACCACTTATTCCTACGATGACTATGATATATTTGTGTTGTAATTGGCATATCATTCATTCATTTTCCACTCCCTGCGAGATCTCGCGTATTGCATAAAAAGCGCAGACCGAGCGTCTGCCACAAAAATGTTGAACCTGAATTACTTTTATTTATAACTTTATCACAGTCGGTTAGCGTACAAGTGAGTATCAAGAAAATGCGATTAATTTATGAATACTCATTATTTTGAATACTGCTTGAAATTATCAGTTTCCTACGAATCGGGAAGGGGGTACAAAACCCTCACAGCAGCAGATCCATTGGGATAACATTAAGCCAACCGGTAACCCAATTTTGTCATTATTGTGTGAAAAACAATTCTTGCATACCTTATTGCACGAAGAACATAGAAAACTTTCGTCTAAATGTAGGACAAGTGACGTCATTCTTATTGATCACTGTCAAATTGAAGTATGCCATCGAGATACTCTTACTTTATCAAACTTGAGCTTCAATTGTTTATGGCATAACATTAATCATGAAAATATCCAAAAAAATTGTTGTTTTTTTCAAATCCCACGCGATTTTTTTACGCCTCTTGTTTTACCTATTTGTAAGTTAGATTTTACGCATAATAAGCGATCTCGCAGTGAAGAGAAAATATTTTATTTAGTTGTCAGATTTTACTGAAATGTGTGAAGTCTGCTGACATAATTACGTCACAATTGTCTGAAAAATTGTTTGCCCATGTAGTTGTTTGAGCCTAAATATATTGATAATGATTTTCTTTAATCATACTACCCTTTTTTGCATGTTTTTTGTGACGTCAGTGAACACATTCATTGGTGGTTCAGTATTCAAACAGGAAACATCTTCACGGTGGATGTGAGCATATTTTTACTAAAAATGTAAGATGCTGTTTACAACAGTTATCATCGATGACCGGACGCAAGTATATGATATCGTTGTGACAATGAGTAACAAATCGGTATACTATTTATGAGACGACGCTTTGTTGTAAGCCTTCAATCAATGACTTTTCAATGACCCTTGTAACCAGTGCCAACGGATCTCCTTGATGTCACGATTGAAATATTTCTATCACAGTTTCGGGTTGTGGCATGGAGCAGCTTCACCTGATACACCAGTGAAAAGGAGGTGACCAAACACACATGGTTTTGTGTCTTTTCCAAACTGATTAAATTAATAATGGAATAATTGCGCAATACGTACAATACATAAGAAAGCATAGAATTAGTAATTAGCCAAACATTTAGTTCTGAATACACGAATACGTGGCAACAGAATGGTATACTGTGTTATGCTTCCCACCATCCAAATGCATAAACCCGTGCAACAATTTTTTTAGCCGACAAGGCCGAATCAAAAAACGTGACACGGGGTTTGCTGTAATGTAGGACGGAAACACAATATTTTAGTCAGTCGCACATTCGCTGTCAATACACACAATAAACACTATGTAGCTAGATTCATTGAATAATCTATGGTTGCCAAGGAAAACTGTTTGACTATGAAAATCAGCGAAGCACTCACTGAATCCAGTACTCCCTGCGTGTCCACTATGGCGGTGAATTCAAAATCTGGTAAAATACACATATTTAACACAACTGTGTCACAAATCAACACTCCAATAATCGATGCTAATCCTACACACGAATTGGTGACGTCACAAAATACATGACTTTCAATCGGGGTCGTTCGCTCAGCATATACGAATTGATATATACGAATTTAAATGTAGATACTCAATACTTTGCCAATAATATGGAACAAATCACATGAAAATATGATAATACGTGAATAAATCCTAGCATGTTAAACAGGGTGATCCTATTGTGGGGTTACGCGAGGGTTCACTTCGTTTTAACAGCCGTGTGGTTGAAATGAGGTCATGACGTGACACATCATTCAACACTCACAAAATCGCAAAACAAGTAATACACGAAAACGGGGAAATGGCAGACGGAGGAGCGAAAAAAACACCTAATACAAGCGCCGAGGGTTCGAATGACAAAAGATAAACACTAACCGGAAGCAAAACAATCAATTCGGCATTTTCATTCAACATATTTTCAGTTATTAATTGTCGTGGCGAAATTAAATCATGTGCGTGGTGCACAAGCGTGCCATTGAGGTAAAACAATATTAGCTTGAAAAGGCAGTGCGTTCAAAACCTGCTCTGAGCTACCGTGAAAAACGAAAAAGCAAAATATACTAAAAAATCTGAAACCACAAAAAGGTAAACAACCAATAGAACGAAGGAATAATACATGTCACCATGAAAAACTAAACGATTAATGAATTATAGCGACGAGTGCGCAATCAGAGTCCAGATCGATCGTTACAGGAAAACCCGAGTCAACTTGTAATGGTGAAAATTAATTGAACGAGAATTGTACTTACATTGGCTATTCAAACGTCTTTATGGTGGATGTGAGCATTTTTATTTTATATTATAAGTATGCTGTTTATAGAAATTATAATTATAGTCAGGGTGCCAGTATCTGATATCACTGTGCAATGGGTAACAAGTCGGCATAATATGAACGAGACAACGCGTATTGTCATTGATGTAAACTCTCGCTAAGTGACCTTCCAATGACCCTTGTAACCAATAACAAAGGTTCTCTCTGAAGTCACGATTAAAGCACTCGAAGCAGACAAATTCATATTGCAGATTTTAGTTGTGGCAGGGGACAGCTTTACGTTGTCTGCCAGTACAAGGGAGGTATGTGACCAAACACACATGGATTTGTTTCTCACCAAATTTGAAATACATGAAATGAATACCACCCAGCCTGAAAAACGGAAAAATTCACACTTGTCTCAATAAATTCCAAATATAAAATACTAAATGTCCAATGTACTTTCACCTATCAGTAACAAGGCATTCCGAACATGCAGCTCACTATAAAGTAAGCAAGCATAGAACAATCACTTGTCTTTTAACAAATAAACAGGTCGTAAAGAATCACTAGACACTTAAAAGGGCCTACATATAGTGTTACCCAGAACTATAAATTTTCAGTTTTAAATACACGAATATGTTGCAAATGATGTAGCTCTTTAATTGTTCACAACATCTAAATGCAAAACCCCGTGCAACAATTGATTTAGCCCACGTGACCAAAACAGAAAACGTGAAACGCGGTTTGCTGTAATGCAGGACGGAAAAAACAATATTTTAGTCAGTCGGACATTCGCTGAAAATCACAACACACACAATAAACACTATGTAGCTAGAGTCATTGAATAATCTACGGTTGTCAAAGAAAACTGTTTGACTATAAAAACAGCGAGTCACTCACTGAATCAGGTATCCCCGTGTGTCAAAATCTAGTAAGTCACGACAAAAATCAACATTCCAATAAACACCTCGTTTTAGGGTGTATTTAAAAATTTCAACTGTGACTTGTTTTGTTCATCGATTCTGTAGCTCTGAATTGTTTAACCAGACCTTTATTTACCTATTGATTTTCATGTAAAATTTTGAATACTTTTCTCTGGCCAGAGATTAGATTAGTTTCAATAGAACTATATTTCTGTTCCACACCAGACATTGTATCTTTTTATCTGGTGAAATAAATAAATAATAATAATAATACTAATACTAATAATAATAATAATAATACTAATAATAATAATTATTATTATTATTATTATTATTATTATTATTATTTGTGCTTAAGTATCTAATGTGCGCGCGTGCTCCTGCATTGTGTTTATGCTTTTATCATTTGGAAATACATACAGAAATTGTATTTGACGTAAGTCGCCGTTTATAACAGCGCTAAGCAGATAGTATTCACTGATGTATTTTTTCCACGAAACGGCCGCTATATCTTAGCAACGACGTTCGATCGCGGCAATTTATTTTTGTAGGGTAAGCTCAACGCGTGTGACGTCATTAGCTACAGTTCATTGACTCTGATCTAAAAATAGTGCGCGGCCAATGACCTAATGTGTGGTGTTTTTTCTTCATTTTAAAGATTAGGGTGGGAGTTTCTTTAAACAGAAGAACGAAGAATATATATGTTATGATTAATCAGTATGAACGATGACTGCATGTAAATGCATTAAACAGTATGAACGATGACTGCATGTAAATGCATTAAACAGTATGAACGATGACTGCATGTAAATACATTAAACAGTATGAACGATGACTGCATGTAAATACATTAAACAGTATGAACGATGACTGCATGTAAATACATTAAACAGTATGAACGATGACTGCATGTAAATACACTAAACAGTATGAACGATGACTGCATATAAATGCATTAAACAGTATGAACGAAGATTGCATGTAAATACATTAAACAGCATGAACGATGATTGCATGTAAATACATTAAACAGTATGAACGATGACTGCATGTAAATACATTAAACAGTATGAACGATGACTGCATGTAAATACATTAAACAGTATGAACGATGACTGCATGTAAATGCATTAAACAGTATGAACGATGACTGCATGTAAATACATTAAACAGTATGAACGATGACTGCATGTAAATACATTAAACAGTATGAACGATGACTGCATGTAAATGCATTAAACAGTATGAACGATGACTGCATGTAAATGTATTAAACAGTATGAACGATGACTGCATGTAAATACATTAAACAGTATGAACGATGACTGCATGTAAATACATTAAACAGTATGAACGATGACTGCATATAAATGCATTAAACAGTATGAACGATGACTGCATGTAAATGCATTAAACAGTATGAACGATGACTGCATGTAAATACATTAAACAGTATGAACGATGACTGCATGTAAATGTATTAAACAGTATGAACGATGACTGCATGTAAATACATTAAACAGTATGAACGATGACTGCATGTAAATACATTAAACAGTATGAACGATGACTGCATGTAAATGTATTAAACAGTATGAACGATGACTGCATGTAAATACATTAAACAGTATGAACGATGACTGCATGTAAATGCATTAAACAGTATGAACGATGACTGCATGTAAATACATTAAACAGTATGAACGATGACTGCATGTAAATACATTAAACAGTATGAACGATGACTGCATGTAAATGTATTAAACAGTATGAACGATGACTGCATGTACATACATTAAACAGTATGAACGATGACTGCATGTAAATGCATTAAACAGTATGAACGATGACTGCATGTAAATACATTAAACAGTATGAACGATGACTGCATGTAAATACATTAAACAGTATGAACGATGACTGCATGTAAATACATTAAACAGTATGAACGATGACTGCATGTAAATACATTAAACAGTATGAACGATGACTGCATGTAAATACATTAAACAGTATGAACGATGACTGCATGTAAATACATTAAACAGTATGAACGATGACTGCATGTAAATACATTAAACAGTATGAACGATGACTGCATGTAAATACATTAAACAGTATGAACGATGACTGCATGTAAATACATTAAACAGTATGAACGATGACTGCATATAAATACATTAAACAGTATGAACGATGACTGCATATCAATGCATTAAACAGTATGAACGATGACTGCATGTAAATGCATTAAACAGTATGAACGATGACTGCATGTAAATGCATTAAACAGTATGAACGATGACTGCATGTAAATGCATTAAACAGTATGAACGATGACTGCATGTAAATGCATTAAACAGTATGAACGATGACTGCATGTAAATACATTAAACAGTATGAACGATGACTGCATATCAATGCATTAAACAGTATGAACGATGACTGCATGTAAATGCATTAAACAGTATGAACGATGACTGCATGTAAATGCATTAAACAGTATGAACGATGACTGCATGTAAATACATTAAACAGTATGAACGATGACTGCATATCAATGCATTAAACAGTATGAACGATGACTGCATGTAAATACATTAAACAGTATGAACGATGACTGCATATAAATGCATTAAACAGTATGAACGATGACTGCATATAAATGCATTAAACAGTATGAACGATGACTGCATATCAATGCATTAAACAGTATGAACGATGACTGCATGTAAATACATTAAACAGTATGAACGATGACTGCATATAAATGCATTAAACAGTATGAACGATGACTGCATATCAATGCATTAAACAGTATGAACGATGACTGCATATAAATACATTAAACAGTATGAACGATGACTGCATATAAATACATTAAACAGTATGAACGATGACTGCATATCAATGCATTAAACAGTATGAACGATGACTGCATATAAATGCATTAAACAGTATGAACGATGACTGCATATAAATGCATTAAACAGTATGAACGATGACTGCATGTAAATGCATTAAACAGTATGAACGATGACTGCATGTAAATACATTAAACAGTATGAACGATGACTGCATATCAATGCATTAAACAGTATGAACGATGACTGCATGTAAATACATTAAACAGTATGAACGATGACTGCATGTAAATACATTAAACAGTATGAACGATGACTGCATGTAAATACATTAAACAGTATGAACGATGACTGCATGTAAATACATTAAACAGTATGAACGATGACTGCATATAAATACATTAAACAGTATGAACGATGACTGCATATCAATGCATTAAACAGTATGAACGATGACTGCATGTAAATGCATTAAACAGTATGAACGATGACTGCATGTAAATACATTAAACAGTATGAACGATGACTGCATATAAATACATTAAACAGTATGAACGATGACTGCATGTAAATGCATTAAACAGTATGAACGATGACTGCATGTAAATGCATTAAACAGTATGAACGATGACTGCATGTAAATACATTAAACAGTATGAACGATGACTGCATATAAATACATTAAACAGTATGAACGATGACTGCATATCAATGCATTAAACAGTATGAACGATGACTGCATATAAATGCATTAAACAGTATGAACGATGACTGCATGTAAATGCATTAAACAGTATGAACGATGACTGCATATCAATACATTAAACAGTATGAACGATGACTGCATATCAATGCATTAAACAGTATGAACGATGACTGCATATAAATGCATTAAACAGTATGAACGATGACTGCATATCAATGCATTAAACAGTATGAACGATGACTGCATGTAAATACATTAAACAGTATGAACGATGACTGCATATCAATGCATTAAACAGTATGAACGATGACTGCATGTAAATACATTAAACAGTATGAACGATGACTGCATATCAATGCATTAAACAGTATGAACGATGACTGCATGTAAATACATTAAACAGTATGAACGATGACTGCATGTAAATACATTAAACAGTATGAACGATGACTGCATGTAAATACATTAAACAGTATGAACGATGACTGCATATAAATACATTAAACAGTATGAACGATGACTGCATATCAATGCATTAAACAGTATGAACGATGACTGCATGTAAATACATTAAACAGTATGAACGATGACTGCATGTAAATGCATTAAACAGTATGAACGATGACTGCATGTAAATGCATTAAACAGTATGAACGATGATTGCATATCAATGCATTAAACAGTATGAACGATGACTGCATGTAAATACATTAAACAGTATGAACGATGACTGCATGTAAATACATTAAACAGTATGAACGATGACTGCATATCAATGCATTAAACAGTATGAACGATGACTGCATGTAAATACATTAAACAGTATGAACGATGACTGCATGTAAATACATTAAACAGTATGAACGATGACTGCATGTAAATACATTAAACAGTATGAACGATGACTGCATGTAAATACATTAAACAGTATGAACGATGACTGCATATAAATACATTAAACAGTATGAACGATGACTGCATATCAATGCATTAAACAGTATGAACGATGACTGCATGTAAATGCATTAAACAGTATGAACGATGACTGCATGTAAATACATTAAACAGTATGAACGATGACTGCATATAAATACATTAAACAGTATGAACGATGACTGCATGTAAATGCATTAAACAGTATGAACGATGACTGCATGTAAATGCATTAAACAGTATGAACGATGACTGCATGTAAATACATTAAACAGTATGAACGATGACTGCATATAAATACATTAAACAGTATGAACGATGACTGCATATCAATGCATTAAACAGTATGAACGATGACTGCATATAAATGCATTAAACAGTATGAACGATGACTGCATGTAAATGCATTAAACAGTATGAACGATGACTGCATATCAATACATTAAACAGTATGAACGATGACTGCATATCAATGCATTAAACAGTATGAACGATGACTGCATATAAATGCATTAAACAGTATGAACGATGACTGCATATCAATGCATTAAACAGTATGAACGATGACTGCATGTAAATACATTAAACAGTATGAACGACGACTGCATATCAATGCATTAAACAGTATGAACGATGACTGCATGTAAATACATTAAACAGTATGAACGATGACTGCATATCAATGCATTAAACAGTATGAACGATGACTGCATGTAAATACATTAAACAGTATGAACGATGACTGCATGTAAATACATTAAACAGTATGAACGATGACTGCATGTAAATACATTAAACAGTATGAACGATGACTGCATATAAATACATTAAACAGTATGAACGATGACTGCATATCAATGCATTAAACAGTATGAACGATGACTGCATGTAAATACATTAAACAGTATGAACGATGACTGCATGTAAATGCATTAAACAGTATGAACGATGACTGCATGTAAATGCATTAAACAGTATGAACGATGACTGCATGTAAATACATTAAACAGTATGAACGATGACTGCATATAAATACATTAAACAGTATGAACGATGACTGCATATCAATGCATTAAACAGTATGAACGATGACTGCATATAAATGCATTAAACAGTATGAACGATGACTGCATGTAAATGCATTAAACAGTATGAACGATGACTGCATATCAATACATTAAACAGTATGAACGATGACTGCATATCAATGCATTAAACAGTATGAACGATGACTGCATATAAATGCATTAAACAGTATGAACGATGACTGCATATCAATGCATTAAACAGTATGAACGATGACTGCATGTAAATACATTAAACAGTATGAACGATGACTGCATATCAATGCATTAAACAGTATGAACGATGACTGCATGTAAATACATTAAACAGTATGAACGATGACTGCATATCAATGCATTAAACAGTATGAACGATGACTGCATGTAAATACATTAAACAGTATGAACGATGACTGCATGTAAATACATTAAACAGTATGAACGATGACTGCATGTAAATACATTAAACAGTATGAACGATGACTGCATATAAATACATTAAACAGTATGAACGATGACTGCATATCAATGCATTAAACAGTATGAACGATGACTGCATGTAAATACATTAAACAGTATGAACGATGACTGCATGTAAATGCATTAAACAGTATGAACGATGACTGCATGTAAATGCATTAAACAGTATGAACGATGATTGCATATCAATGCATTAAACAGTATGAACGATGACTGCATGTAAATACATTAAACAGTATGAACGATGACTGCATGTAAATACATTAAACAGTATGAACGATGACTGCATATCAATGCATTAAACAGTATGAACGATGACTGCATGTAAATACATTAAACAGTATGAACGATGACTGCATGTAAATACATTAAACAGTATGAACGATGACTGCATGTAAATACATTAAACAGTATGAACGATGACTGCATATAAATACATTAAACAGTATGAACGATGACTGCATATCAATGCATTAAACAGTATGAACGATGACTGCATGTAAATGCATTAAACAGTATGAACGATGACTGCATGTAAATGCATTAAACAGTATGAACGATGACTGCATGTAAATGCATTAAACAGTATGAACGATGACTGCATGTAAATGCATTAAACAGTATGAACGATGACTGCATGTAAATACATTAAACAGTATGAACGATGACTGCATATCAATGCATTAAACAGTATGAACGATGACTGCATGTAAATGCATTAAACAGTATGAACGATGACTGCATGTAAATGCATTAAACAGTATGAACGATGACTGCATGTAAATACATTAAACAGTATGAACGATGACTGCATATCAATGCATTAAACAGTATGAACGATGACTGCATGTAAATACATTAAACAGTATGAACGATGACTGCATATAAATGCATTAAACAGTATGAACGATGACTGCATATAAATGCATTAAACAGTATGAACGATGACTGCATATCAATGCATTAAACAGTATGAACGATGACTGCATGTAAATACATTAAACAGTATGAACGATGACTGCATATAAATGCATTAAACAGTATGAACGATGACTGCATATCAATGCATTAAACAGTATGAACGATGACTGCATATAAATACATTAAACAGTATGAACGATGACTGCATATAAATACATTAAACAGTATGAACGATGACTGCATATAAATGCATTAAACAGTATGAACGATGACTGCATATCAATGCATTAAACAGTATGAACGATGACTGCATATAAATGCATTAAACAGTATGAACGATGACTGCATATAAATGCATTAAACAGTATGAACGATGACTGCATGTAAATGCATTAAACAGTATGAACGATGACTGCATGTAAATACATTAAACAGTATGAACGATGACTGCATATCAATGCATTAAACAGTATGAACGATGACTGCATGTAAATACATTAAACAGTATGAACGATGACTGCATGTAAATACATTAAACAGTATGAACGATGACTGCATGTAAATACATTAAACAGTATGAACGATGACTGCATGTAAATACATTAAACAGTATGAACGATGACTGCATGTAAATACATTAAACAGTATGAACGATGACTGCATATAAATACATTAAACAGTATGAACGATGACTGCATATCAATGCATTAAACAGTATGAACGATGACTGCATGTAAATGCATTAAACAGTATGAACGATGACTGCATATCAATGCATTAAACAGTATGAACGATGACTGCATGTAAATGCATTAAACAGTATGAACGATGACTGCATATCAATACATTAAACAGTATGAACGATGACTGCATATCAATGCATTAAACAGTATGAACGATGACTGCATATAAATGCATTAAACAGTATGAACGATGACTGCATATCAATGCATTAAACAGTATGAACGATGACTGCATGTAAATACATTAAACAGTATGAACGATGACTGCATATCAATGCATTAAACAGTATGAACGATGACTGCATGTAAATACATTAAACAGTATGAACGATGACTGCATATCAATGCATTAAACAGTATGAACGATGACTGCATGTAAATGCATTAAACAGTATGAACGATGACTGCATATCAATACATTAAACAGTATGAACGATGACTGCATATCAATGCATTAAACAGTATGAACGATGACTGCATGTAAATGCATTAAACAGTATGAACGATGACTGCATATCAATGCATTAAACAGTATGAACGATGACTGCATGTAAATGCATTAAACAGTATGAACGATGACTGCATATCAATGCATTAAACAGTATGAACGATGACTGCATATAAATGCATTAAACAGTATGAACGATGACTGCATGTAAATGCATTAAACAGTATGAACGATGACTGCATGTAAATGCATTAAACAGTATGAACGATGACTGCATATCAATGCATTAAACAGTATGAACGATGACTGCATATAAATGCATTAAACAGTATGAACGATGACTGCATGTAAATGCATTAAACAGTATGAACGATGACTGCATGTAAATACATTAAACAGTATGAACGATGACTGCATATCAATGCATTAAACAGTATGAACGATGACTGCATATAAATGCATTAAACAGTATGAACGATGACTGCATGTAAATGCATTAAACAGTATGAACGATGACTGCATATAAATGCATTAAACAGTATGAACGATGACTGCATGTAAATACATTAAACAGTATGAACGATGACTGCATGTAAATACATTAAACAGTATGAACGATGACTGCATGTAAATACATTAAACAGTATGAACGATGACTGCATATCAATGCATTAAACAGTATGAACGATGACTGCATATAAATGCATTAAACAGTATGAACGATGACTGCATGTAAATGCATTAAACAGTATGAACGATGACTGCATATAAATGCATTAAACAGTATGAACGATGACTGCATGTAAATACATTAAACAGTATGAACGATGACTGCATGTAAATACATTAAACAGTATGAACGATGACTGCATGTAAATACATTAAACAGTATGAACGATGACTGCATATCAATGCATTAAACAGTATGAACGATGACTGCATGTAAATGCATTAAACAGTATGAACGATGACTGCATGTAAATGCATTAAACAGTATGAACGATGACTGCATGTAAATACATTAAACAGTATGAACGATGACTGCATATCAATGCATTAAACAGTATGAACGATGACTGCATGTAAATGCATTAAACAGTATGAACGATGACTGCATGTAAATGCATTAAACAGTATGAACGATGACTGCATATCAATGCATTAAACAGTATGAACGATGACTGCATGTAAATACATTAAACAGTATGAACGATGACTGCATATCAATGCATTAAACAGTATGAACGATGACTGCATATAAATGCATTAAACAGTATGAACGATGACTGCATGTAAATGCATTAAACAGTATGAACGATGACTGCATATAAATGCATTAAACAGTATGAACGATGACTGCATGTAAATACATTAAACAGTATGAACGATGACTGCATGTAAATACATTAAACAGTATGAACGATGACTGCATGTAAATACATTAAACAGTATGAACGATGACTGCATATCAATGCATTAAACAGTATGAACGATGACTGCATGTAAATGCATTAAACAGTATGAACGATGACTGCATATAAATGCATTAAACAGTATGAACGATGACTGCATGTAAATACATTAAACAGTATGAACGATGACTGCATGTAAATACATTAAACAGTATGAACGATGACTGCATGTAAATACATTAAACAGTATGAACGATGACTGCATGTAAATACATTAAACAGTATGAACGATGACTGCATGTAAATGCATTAAACAGTATGAACGATGACTGCATGTAAATACATTAAACAGTATGAACGATGACTGCATGTAAATACATTAAACAGTATGAACGATGACTGCATATCAATGCATTAAACAGTATGAACGATGACTGCATGTAAATACATTAAACAGTATGAACGATGACTGCATGTAAATACATTAAACAGTATGAACGATGACTGCATGTAAATACATTAAACAGTATGAACGATGACTGCATGTAAATACATTAAACAGTATGAACGATGACTGCATGTAAATGCATTAAACAGTATGAACGATGACTGCATGTAAATGCATTAAACAGTATGAACGATGACTGCATGTAAATACATTAAACAGTATGAACGATGACTGCATGTAAATGTATTAAACAGTATGAACGATGACTGCATGTAAATGCATTAAACAGTATGAACGATGACTGCATGTAAATACATTAAACAGTATGAACGATGACTGCATGTAAATACATTAAACAGTATGAACGATGACTGCATGTAAATGCATTAAACAGTATGAACGATGACTGCATGTAAATGTATTAAACAGTATGAACGATGACTGCATGTAAATGCATTAAACAGTATGAACGATGATTGCATGTAAATGTATTAAACAGTATGAACGATGACTGCATGTAAATGCATTAAACAGTATGAACGATGATTGCATGTAAATGTATTAAACAGTATGAACGATGACTGCATGTAAATGTATTAAACAGTATGAACGATGACTGCATGTAAATGTATTAAACAGTATGAACGATGACTGCATGTAAATGTATTTATTTGAATATTAATGTGTGTTATTTGTTCATCGTTTTAAAGATGAGGGTGGGGTTTTCTTTAAACAGAAGAACGAAGAATTTATATGTTATTATTATAGGTTCGCAACAGAGTCCATAGTTTTTCTTAATGTGGTTTTAGATTGACCTCTACCTATATAACATATTTCAACTTGCTGGCCCTGTGTCAGCATTGGGCAAATCCTCCCTAGCAACAAAATGCAAAATGGCTGCCTAGCAACTGAGTAATACCAAGAAAATTCCAACTTGGGAGCAACAACCATGCAGTTTATTGCACGAATCCCTACAAATGTGTATATGAGACACACACGTAATTTTTGGTAACCCAAACTACACACCTTCCTAGTAACGGGATTCAAATGGTTGCCTAGCAACTAGGTCAATTCATGCAGACTTCTACTTTATTGGTTTGAACAAACTAGATACTACTATACTATACTAAACTATACTGTATATATATCTACACTGCTAAACCAAGTGGTTGATTTGGATTATTGAAATGTGGAAGAAGATTATTCCTGAGATTTGTCTTCATCATCTGATTCCTGTGTTTGTATAGTTTGTTCATTGATGAACAAGAGCAACACACAAGTTTCAGAATATAATCTGGGGCAGCTTGTCTTGAAAGTGGAATTGTCGAAGGTTGAAGGGATTTTGTTTACTCGTCCCCATCCATACTCAGTGGGATCTTTGTTTGGGGGATCTTGGTTGGGTGATCTTGGAGGGCTCTTAACCAAATGGCACACTGATAATGAGCTCTTTTTACATTTTGCTTGAAGGCTTCTGTTGTAGGTAGTAGAGAACATAATTTTGGAATCTTTGATGTGGTTTTTTTCCCCAGCTCTTATTGCCCAGACTTTTATCCTTGCTTCAGTCATTGTTGTTGCATTCACCACATTATAACATCTACACATGAAAGTTTTCGCTTGCAGGATAACATCTTCTATATCTGCAGTTACATCACCGAGCAAGCCGAGGCTACACTGGCCAGTTTTGACAGCTTTCAACATCTTGCTTTTCCCAATTCCATGGCACATTGACATAGTGTCACAACAGCTTAAAGCATGTGCTGGTAAAAGTTCCAGAATTATGTCTCTTCTTGACTGTAGTGTGTACATCAATAAAAGCTCCTGTTATCTGTGTAGACTGTAATTTCAAGGGAATATCTAGTGATTCATTGTAATAATGATATAACAGCAGGATATAAATATCTGTGTCATCTGCCACTATAACCACATATTTTCCCTTCTCCTTGGCTGCATAAATAGCCTGTGCTACTGTAATGGCATCGGCTTCCTCGTGAGTTGTCCTGAGATCCTGTTGTTTAATGATCACCCCACCGGGAGCTATTTTGACTGGGGTATCCTCGTGGCCAGTAATGCTAACTTTACTTTGATAGCCTCCGTGCACAACAGCTTTTGATACCAGTGTTTCAACAATGATTTGAATCAGTTGTCTCTTGTTTTCAGAGACATTGCGAACTTTGTGAAGAGTTGGATGACAGCTGAAATGTCCACCAGGACCCCTTGCCTTACGAGTTGAATATTTAGTACCAAAGTCAATATACATATCAAACACAAGATAAACGTCACCATATCTGGGTCGTTGTTGTAAATACTGTTTGAAGGATTCCACATAGTCCCGGACTAGAGCTTAGTTTGTTGGGTTAGATGCTGGCCATGGAATACACCAGAGGATTGCACAAGCATCCAGAACAGTGCAATCCATTCTATCTGCATTTCTTCTTGAGACCTCCAATCTAGTGCTGTTCTTTAAGTGTGCTTTAGACTTACAGATCGGCATTTCTCCTGAAATAGAATTGGTAAAACGAATCTGAGCCAAAATAACAGTAATAGAGCCATCCACATATGTTCTTATTGATTGATAGTCTCACCTGATTCATCAATAAGGCAGTTGGAATTGATGCAAGCTCATATGACAGGACTTGAAGTCTACCTCTCTTGAACTGGCCTGAAGTCCGATCACTTGTGAGAATATCAATTGAGTGTCATAGAGAACCTTGGGTCAATGGCAATTCCCTTCTTTGTCACTGCTATAGTTTGAACCTTCTTTTGTATACTTTTCCAAAAAAACAGTTGGCAAAGCCTTTTCAAACTCCATCATTTGGTTAAGGCCAATGTTGATTGCCTGGTCAACATTCACCTGAGAAGGTGTTAGAGAACCACTTGCTACATTGACTAACTGTTCGGGATGTGTCTCTGGTTTAAGTGGATGTATACACATCTGCAGCTTCCTCTTAAGGCTTGCCCTGTCTTGTCACTGTCCATTCGAGCAGTTGCTTCCTCTTGGTGTCTGTCCTGCAACCTATCATCATCTGAGATATTAATTGAGAACAGGTGTGAAGGATGAGTGCCCAAGTTTCTGGTTTTAGTGTTCCTGCTCGTCCATGCTCATCCATGCCCATGCCTTATAAACGTTGATTCTATAAAAAGGTCGCTCCATAAGCCATTCCAAAGACCTTTCTTGTGCTGCATTACATGTTTTCCATTGAGAAAGTAGGGCAGGATGTGCTCTGGCAAATTCTCAATTTTCTCAGGTACACCTGGCATAGTTTTGATGTCCACCAGCAAAAAGTATGGAATCATGACCTTCACGCAGTAGACATGTAGTAACAAATCCCCCTCCCGTTCAGCTCTGACATAAGCCATCATTATCAAAACAGGTTTGATCAGACAATCAAGCCAAAGCCTACACGTCCTGCTTTTCTCTGCTCTCTCTTCTAAATTATCCATGAATGTACCTGTCGCATACGACTTATTTACCACTTCTGTGTCACTGAGAATGTTCTAGAACCGTACTGTGTCTGGGTGGAATATTCTAGATTTTGTTTAGAAACTGGTTGAATAGGTAATAGAACACTGTAGGAGGCAATAGAAGGTAATGGAACATTCTAGAAATTTATAGTAAATTCCAGACTCATTATGTATGCTGATGTAATGGTCCATTTATAGACAGTGTGGGTATATATAGGGGAGTTGTTCAGCACTAAGTTCAGATCGGAGATCTCGTTGAATTGTATTGGAGTTTAAGTATCTAGTTATTGGAGTAGTGGAGTTTTACCGTGTTATTGTACTTGATGTTTGCGGAGTATAATAATACCAGTACCAGTTGAAACCTCATCTGTTGGCTCCGTGTTCGTATTTTATCATCGCCGCCAGAGAAGTCTTTTTGTTACTGTTGCCATTTTGGTATTTGAACCATCACACATGTACTATACCAATTACAGTAATATTACGTTGCGTGTGACAGTACCATAGCATTGTTCTGTAAGATTGTTGATGATTGGTTCAAGAATCACTTCTGCCACCATTCTGAGTGTCCTCAAGCACATGGGAAATTTATTGCCTACTAGAATTTTCGAAACCCCAGCAAACACAGAAGACATGATATCTGTTAGTCCAGTTTCGGTCATTAGGTTCCCAATGGCACCAATTTAGATCATGAGCATATGCATTCCACCAAACCGTAAGATGAACGAGGAGGATGGAAAAAGCTTTGAAATTGCCCATTGGATCTATACAGCATATCTGTAGAGCTGTTGGTCTAAAGTGAATAATGTGAATGGCTGTCCGGTTGCCTCAGAGAGTCTTTTTATTTGAAACAATGATGTCAGTATTGTATTATATTCTGCAGGAGGCATATCAATCAGAGGTAGGTAAACTGCCTTAGTCCTTGGCTGCAAGGTCTGTCCCTCTTCCATTGTTCTTTTTGTGTTGTACCCATTATATTCTGGGTCATCATTGTACATAACCTTGAAAAATTCAAGATACCTTTTCCCTGGCCCTGCTCAAGGCAAGTGCCGTACGTGCTAGAGTGGTCAGAGTTTGAACTTTTATTTTCATAGTGTTTTCAGGTGGTGTTTCCTTCTTTGGACCTGCATGACGATCAACCTCACAATTTGAAACTTTGTAAGTCGTGGTATTAATTCTTCAGTGTCATCGTGTTTTTTCTTATTGTCTATCTGGGTCATAAGTAAAGTCATTGAATGTGTTTGGACTTTTCCATTTTGTGAATGGATTTGTTGACCAAATTTGTCACCCACTCATTGTGTCAGGCCATTTACTTGCCCCTTCAATCCAGTGAGGTCAATGTTAGCATTTGCCACAGAGGCAACAGATTTCTTGAATCGCAGTAATTCATCATAATAGCATGTTATTCCAAAATCATAGGCGGCATTGACTTGTTCTTTGGAATTTCTCAGCAACACAGCTAAGCTATCTGAAGAGGAGTGGCTAGGTTCTTCACTACTGACGGGATATTTCCTATAAGGCAGCGACATATTTAGTTTCTGGCTAATCTTTGACAATATATCAGTGAGGGTGACACTTTGAAACATGGAACATATATCTTTGTTAATGAGGCTGTGATAACTGTTCCTATCAATTTCAATGTTGCTTATCTCAGCTTTGATCTGTTTGGCTACCCTTAATTCCCATTATAATACCGTTATTTCACGAAAAACTCACCGTTCTAACTAAATTTGCCCGAATCGGCATGGAAAACACGCACGCTTGGTCATAGACAATGTTGCAATGCAGAGACGCGCGCGCAAATTTACATTAATCACAGCCCAAAACATGATGCGTTAAGAGAACGCACATAAGCCATAATATCTTCGCGAGTGCTGTCTCGTACTGGTTGTCTGGAAGTGATCGAAAAATGTTCTTTGTGAGCTCATACATGTGGTGATTGTGTGATTCAATGCTAGTTCTGGGGCTCGTCTGGTTACCTTATGTCGTCTGATAATATGGAATCATGTGATGCCAAATAACCAATGAGAAAGTCGCATTAAGATTATAATAACAATTTTAAAGCATGACAAGATAACCGAGAAAGTTTTACAAAACAGTTTTGGACTAGTTATGCATTCTAAGAGGTTTCATATATACAGAACCAACATGTTTTTAGACAGTGATTTCATGCTATTTAGGGCCGATTTTATCCACATATTGAAGGATATACCCAAATAGAACTCAAACACTGCTCTGAATTATATACTCTCTTCATGTGGGATATATTAAAGGCCATGAAAGGGTAACAGAGAAAATATAAAAGGGCCTATTAGGTACTCAAACTATTAATAACACAAATCGCCTGTACTAAAACTAATTGTATTCATAAACACATACATATGCCCTTGTACTGCAAGTTGCCCAATGCAGACAGAAAGCCAGCAGGTGGTTTGGTGAAGCTAACAACATGGACAATATTTTTGGACAATAAAAAAAACTATGGACCCTATTACAAGGTTTTGCCAAAAAAGCCCTTCCTTCTGCCCGACTATTAAATATGCTGTCTTCGTCACGGTTCTCCGTTCTTTGTTCTTCGGTTTAAAACACACCCCTCGTTTTAGGTAAATTAGTAAACTGCTCTGAGTAATTACAAAGAAACCGTAGATTATAGAACATGTAGCATACATAAGCTTATAAAAACGGTTCAAACCAAGTATTTATAGACAGTGTACAAAACTTACGTCTTTTCAATGGCGGTTCCGTCCACAAACTTGACCACTCCACACACAATACTCGGTGCATGAAACGCTCCAAAGAAACCTGGATATCCGTCACATCCACGCTGGCATTCCTGTTCGATTTTACAGCACACAGTCTTTCCAAAGCCTTCCTTCCGCAGATTAGTTCACCTACAAACGAATTCTTGACGTCACAAAATACATGACCTTCAATCGGGGTCGTTCGTTCAGAATATATAAATTGCAATCTGATTAAAATTTGATGTAGTGTACGGGCTTTAATTATTTTGGTTATTAACTTGTTATTACTTTTGTTATTAATGCCTTTGTAATTTATTATTTTGTGATTTTTGTTAATTCCGCCCTACATACGTCATATCCTTGTTGGCTTCTGCAATTACTAAAACTATACAAAAATATACAAAAAAAAGCCAAAACTAAGATCTTATTTTAATCAGATTGATATGAACTGATATATATAAATTAAAATATAGACAAGCCGGTAGGCTGGTTGGCGATCCGCTCCGCGCAAAAACAAGCAACATGTTTTTGGCTGTTTCCATGGTGTGACATAAACGTGAAGCTAACGTCGGTTTATAACTAAATGGCCCCCGTATACGAAGTTCGCAAGAACCATCAAGTCTTTAGAAGCCACTTAGTTTATTACTATGACGTATTCTGCTGTTAATTTTATTATTTCCAACCGTTTTGCGATAGTATTTTCTAGAATGAAGGCAGCATTTACAGTTCATTCAAAGTTCAAAGTTATGTTGGGATTACGTTGATACAGTGTAACAATGTCGGCGCCGGTGATCTTTTACCAGTGCTCAGCGTGGCCAAAATAAAAAAGCATGATCATTTGAACACTACTATTACAAAACTGGTAGGAGGTAATACATTTGGGGCGAAAGTATTCAAAAAAAGTTTTTGGATGTTGGAATGGCAGTGGTGGTCCAGGATTTATTTTCTATTAGTGACGGTACGATCTACCTGTGAAGTATGAACAAAATCAGCCGATGCAAAAAATCACAGAGGAGTTAAAAGCCGTTGTGCGGCTATCCAAAAATCAGTTTTTTGGCTGTGGGCAAAAACAAATTTCAGATTTTTCCTAATAACTAGGGTTAGCGAAATCAGCCAAGCCAAAAAAAATCACTGAAGAATTAATATGTGAAAACACTGGAAATCACACACACACACACACACTAAACGACAAAATTGATTATAAAGGCAATCCTATAGGAGCGGATCGCCAATACTTAAGACATTGCCAATAAGGTGGACAGAATCACGTGACAATATAATGGTAATGAATCACAGCATGTTAAACAGGGTGAGCATATAGTCAGTGGTGTCACGTACTTCGTTGCAACATGGTCTCGTGGTTGAAACTAGCTTATCGCGTGACACGGGAGGAAAAATCATTCAACACTCACGCAGTGGCGGCAGGACCGGGGGCAAAAAAAGCGCTACCGCTTGCGACTATGGGGCGCAAGGGATGGTGAACAGACACCCCCCCCATGAAAAAATAGTGGTCTTATATTACGGTGTGCCACACATGGGAAATGAACAAGCGCCGAGGGTATGAGTAACTTGTTGGATCTTCATCTGTATATTTATATTGTTGCCAACAGCATACAGAAACCTAAAAAAGATAACACTTCAGATGGGAATCTGTCGAACTCATTTTGACACTGAAACTCTATTCAGCAAAAGTGGTGTAACCTAGTAACATGTACATATGTTCCATAGAATCAAGGAATAGTATAGTTGAATATTCATAATTTTGTTACCACCTTGCCGGCACTCACCACCTGCCTTATCATTTAAGGGATCTTGCTGGCTCTTGTGACCTTCAGGAACATTTATAGTATCCTGCTGGAACATGCCACCGATATTTACAGTACCTTGCCAGTATTCGCCACCTCTACAGACATTTACAATACACTGCTGGAACTCGCCACCGCCCATGATGGCACTTACCAGTATTTGCCACATCTACCAACATTTACAGTACCTTGCTGGCCCTCGCTCACCACTACCGACATTTATAATATATTGCCAGCAATCGCCACCTCCACCGACATTTATGGTTCCTTGCTTGCACTCACCACCTCCACTGACATTTATGGTTCCTTGCTTGCACTCACCACCTCCACTGACATTTACAGTATCTTGTTGGCACTCGCCACTTTCCTTGTCATTTAAGGGATCTTGATAGCGCTTGTCACCTCCACCAATAATTATGGTACATGACATGAACTTGCCACCTTCACCAATACTTTTGATACCTTGCTAGCACTCTCCACTGACATTTACAGTACTCTCCAACTCCAGCAACATTTACAGTTTATTGTTGGCATTCACCACCTCCAGCAACATTTACAGTATCTTGCTGGCACTCGCCACCTTCACCGACATTTACAGTACTTTGTTGGCACTCGCCACCTTCACCGACATTTACAGTACTTTGTTGGCACTCGCCACCTTCACCGACATTTACAGTACTTTGTTGGCACTCGCCACCTTCACCGACATTTACAGTACTTTGTTGGCACTCGCCACCTTCACCGACATTTACAGTATATTGCTGGCACTCGCCACTGTAGTGTATTATCCCATCAGTGGGTTCACAATGGCACATTACGTTATTAAGCTAAAGAGCCTTATTATGTGTTAACCCGGAAGTACTATTAAACGGAGGTCATCACTTCTAAGATGGCAGCCCAGAGCTGGGTTCAATCTGTTGCGTCTGTGTATTTAATCCAAACCATCCACTGTCTTATTGAAGATAGCGACTGTTTAATTGGCGACGAGGATGATAATAATAGACTAACGTTTGATCTACCTGGTAATTATGGCAGTGAATATTGAATTGGGCGGAATTCCTGCATTTGATTGTAAAACTGAACCAGCCACACTTTCCACGAGATGGAAGAGGTAGTTAAAGTCTTTTGAGTTTTATGCAGTTGGAAAAGGTGTGACAAACGATGGCCAGAAAAATGCTCTTCTGCTCCACTGTGCAGGGATTGATGTACAAAACGTGTTCGAAATACTGAGAGACCCTGGTCCAGGGAAATTACAAGAAGGTGACCAAGATAATGCAGGGCAGTATGATAAGACTGTACGGACATTGAATGCTTATTTTAAACCAACGATCAATGTCTCATATGAAAGACATATTTTCCGTCAGTTAAAAGAATTTGTTGGTCGTTTGAGACGCCATGCCCAGAATTGCAATTTTGCAGATTCTGAAGAGCAGATACGTGACCGGTTGATTGGTAAGTGTAGATCTTAAATTATTGAAGAAAGGCACTGCACTTAGTCTGACAAATGCTCAAGAAATTGCTAGAGCAATGGAGGTTGTCGACTTTCAAGTAAAACAAATAAAGGTGCTTACATGTCATACAGCAATTCATGGTGAAGAAAGCACAATTTAAAAGTGGTGATAAGGTACGCCATGTTGAAAGTGACATTGAACATGACTATGTTTTTACCGTTGATCCTAGTAAAGAACATAGGCAAGGTAGTTTAGTTGATGTTAAAGTTGGTGGTGTAATAATACATGATATGCTTATTGATTCAGGTGCGAAATGCAATGTTGTAGGTGAACCAGTATGGTTAGCACTGAAAGCATAAGGTAATAAGTGTAAAACTGAGCTGAAATCAAAGAAGCTGTTCTCCCATGCATCTGAGAAGCCATTAGATATTTTAGGCAAATTTTATGCCACAGCTGAAATAAGAGACTGCAATTCTGAAGTTGAATTCTATGTAATTAGAGGTAGCCATATATATTTATTAGGCTGTTTAGCAGCTGAGAAACTAGGGGTTTTGAAAGTAGGTTTACATGCTTATACAGTTAACACTAAGTATATTTTTGATAGGTTTTCAGGGTGTTTTGATGGTATAGGTAAACTAAAGAGGTATCAAGCCACGATACATATTGATAAGTCGTTTGGTGACAATTGGAATGTGTTGACTGGAACAACAGTAGGAATTATGGACAAAGGCAATGTCAACTTTAACTGTTGATACACTGATTCTGGCTTCCATTATTTGACACCATCCACAGGTTTGCAATATGCCACCAATGACTTTTCTTCAGCGTGGAAAAACACCACTACTTGTTCCACTTCATTCACACCAGAAAATGCCATTTCTATTTCAGTTATATCTAATCTTATTCCATGGAAGTTAATCACACTATCTTTTCGACATTCGTACAACAGCTGTAGTTGCCCAGTTGTTTCATTATGTACCAACCTCATTAAATCCCCAGAGTTACACAAAACCCGGTGGTCAATATCAGTCTCAAACGGATTGATTATGAATTTCACACAAGCCTTATCAGAATTGCGCACCATGGTTTGGTCGCTATCTGCTTGTAATTGATTGGTTATACCTTCATCCAATGAATTACCTGAGTTCAGATAGCCACATGAAACACCAGGGCCGCTGATGAAAGCCATACCAACACTCCCAATATCGACGGGTTTCAAGTTGCAGTCCAACAAGTATATGTTGCTGTTGCAAGTTGGGATACCACAACTTATTTTTTTGCTGGTAGTTTTCCTGAAGTCACTTTCAGTGATAGTTATACATGTGACATCGCTGAACTCAGTTGTACCATAAATGTTAGAGAGGTTGTGCTTTGGAAGTAGTGAACAAATTCAGAAGCAAGAGTTTTATTCAGTTCTTCCCTTGTGACAGCGAATGTGTGAACTGATTTTTGAATCAGCTGCCTTTCGTGTAGATAATATGCAGTCAGTATGGTTTGCAGTAGAGTTGGAACTAAAATAACCACGTGCCATTGTATTAGATTTCCTATTTAGCTGAGAGAAAGTCAATTTACTACTTCTGTATATTACTGCTGTCTTGTCTGCATCTTCCATTCTTGCTTTGTATTGAAGGACACCGTGGAGTGTCGATGATGGCTTTCCATAAGGGAAAGGTAATTTTTGTCCCTTCAGGATACTTGCATTTTCGTTTCCCTCAAATGTGCTCAGAGACATTGTTGACGATAAAACAAATAAATGAAACAGGGAAATAAACTACTTATTCCTACGATGACTATGATATATTTATGTGACCTTCCAATGACCCTTGCCAATGGATCTCCCTGATGTCACGATTAAAACATTTCTATCACAGTTAAGGTTTGTGGCACGGGGCAGCTTCATCTGACACACCAGTGGAAAGGAGGTGACCAAATAGACATGGTTTTGTTTCCCTTCCAAACTGATTAAATTAATAATGGACTAAATTGCGCACTAGCATAAGAAGGCATATACATAAGAAAGCATAGAAGTAGTACTCGACCTTTAACAGACAGGTCAAAATGAATCGCCAAACATTTGAACAGATAATGCAGTCTACATAAAGTGTTTCCTGGAAATATCTACGTTCAGTTCTGAATACACGAATATGTGGCAACAAAATGGTATACTGTTTTATGCTTCCCACCCTCTAAATGCATAAACCCGTGCAACAAGTTGTTTAGCGCCAAAGCCGAGACAAAAAACGTGACACGCGGTTTACTATAATGTGAGACGGAAGGGTAATATTTTAGTCAGTCGCACAGTCGCTAAAAATGTCCACACAAACAATAAACACTATGTAGCCAGATTCATTAAATAAACTACGGTTGTCATGGAAAACTGTTTGACTATAAAATCGGCGACACACTCACTAAATCCGGTACTCCCTGCGTGTCCACTAAGGCGGAAAATTCAAAATCTGGTAATATACACTGATTTAACACAACTGTGTCACGACAAATATTAACACTAATCCTACACACGAATTAGTGGCGTCACAAAATACATGACATTCAATCGAGGTCGTTCGCTCAGCATATACGAATTGGTATATACGAATTAAGCCAATAAGGTGGAACAAAACACGTGACAATAATAATAACGGTAATAAATCCTAGCATGTTAAACAGGATGATCCTAATTCGGGGTTACGCGAGGGTTCACTTCGTTGTAATAGCCATGTGGTTGAAACGAGGTCATGACGTGACACATCATTCAACACTCACAAAATAGCAATACAAGTAATACAGTAATACGGGGAAGTGGCACACATAGGAGTGAAAAACCACCTAATACAAGCGTCGAAGATTCGAATGACAAAAGATAAACACTCACCGGAAGCAAAACAATCAATTCGGCATTCTCATTCAACATATTCTCCGTTATTAATTATAAGCTAAGATAAGATAACTTAATTGACATTATTCTTTCTATAGAAGATGAACATAGTCAAGTTAAATAAAAAAAGAGAATAATCAAAAAACGCAGTAAAAAAAATTAAAATAACAGATTAATTAAAAGGCAATTACAAGGTAGTACAGAATTAGGTGTTTTACTATTATTAATACACACCTGTTTGCATTATAAACACACCAAGTTTAATGTGGCAGTTTGTCATAATGTAAATAAATTTATCGGAATGATCCATTGAATTAAAATTAGGATTATCCTTATGTAAATCTGTAAAAAGTTTCTGCCTCGTTTCATTGTACTATGGGCAGTCCATAATGTAATGGTACTCAACTGAGTTATTTTTACATCTTGTGAAGATTCTTATGGTGGAAATTAATTGAACGGGAGTTGTACTTACATTGGCTATTCAAACAGGGAACATCTTTATGGTGATTGTGAGCATTGCTTTCGATTGTAAATATGCTGTTTATAGAATTATAATTATGGTCAGGGTGCCGGCATAATATTCTCGAGACAACGCTTATTGTCATTTATGTAAACCCTTCTAATGACCCTTGTAACTAATGACAACAACATGTTCAGCCGACGTGGCCATAAGAGACAACGTGACACGTGGTTTGCTGTAATGTAGCAACTTGTGATGGTAGAAATTAGTTAAACTAGAATTGTATTTACTTCCAAATACATGACCAATATTTGTGGATACATTTATTTTCTTAATATAACAACTTGCGAACCAACTTAGAAAATTCAGTGAATAAGTCCTAGCAGACAGTGCGTCAATCGCAGGGGTGTTGTGTTGTGGTTAAGGCAAGCGATAAACACCTAATTGTTCACATATGAGATATAGGCACAGACGTATCGACATTATGGCTGGGATTGGGTTAGGTAGAGTAGCTAACACCAAACATGTGGTAACGTCTGCCCCCGAGATGTACCTGCACTATTCTATGTCAACTAAATTTTACTGATTTGTAAAACCGTATTCATATACTGCTATTGCCATAGTTTTTTGGTACGATTCGTGTACTAAGTATGCATACCATGATTGTTGTGATTATTACTTGTGATTTGACTAAACTCACTACTGTTAATCGCTTAATGCTTAAAATGAGCTAGTGATCACAAGAAATTCAGTTGAGATGTCGAAAGGCATATTCATATCAAATATGGCTATTTTGATCATGCTTAACAAGCAGATATCAGGGATATGTTTTTTTTTTATATTTTCGAAAATTTTGAATTTAATACACAGTTAATGTGTTGAGAAAAATTTCATCCACGTTATTTCATTGTTTATGCAATTATGCGTTTAATGTATTCAGGATCATTTGTTAGGACCATCTCTAATAAATTTCTGTTAGAAATCTCTTCCTGTACGTTGATGTATGTAATTAAACTTTACTGTCAAATTTCTGGGTGCAATCTATTATCCAAATTTACTGCATGTTTGCCTAAGTATGTCAATTTTTAAAGTGACTTATACAGATTAATGAGCAGCAGTATACTTTATACGGAATATCTCCGAACTGTCTATCGCCAATTGGACGCAAACTTACTCTGCAATTGTGTGAAGATAAGATACAGAGAATCGTATTGTTATATCATTATTATAGACGTCTGATGAAAAAAAAGCATTGATGAAGATAGGAGTTCCAATTGTCCTAGATACATCGTGATCTTTAATGACGGAGATTGCTATCTACTGTTTGCACCATATAAGTCATACTATAAAAACCATCATGCTACGTGATCTTTACACTGAGCCATGCAGTGCGGACTTAGTGGACAGAGACGGAGTTAATTACCCATGAGCGCTTGGTACAATCCATGGGATTGCGCGGTTTATCTTTAACCCTGAGCTACGCAAACCAATAGAAATCAATTTATAAATTATAATAAATCAAATCAATTTGTATGATGTTTATTGCTACCACCTTGAATGTATTGCAATATAAATGTCTTTAATTATACTGCATTTCTTCTATATAAGGTTGTAATTTAATTCTGAAAAGATCAAAGCTCACACGACACTTGACGTTCATATTACATCTTTTCCATTGCAAATTTTGTATTTGCTAAACGTCTTCAATTCACCAGAAAGTATATCTGTTTTTACAAACAAAATAACACTTTTGAAATAATTATGTGAAACATACTGAGATATTGAATGACAAATATTGATTAAACATGCTGATATCTGAACATTACTAATTGTGTTGGTGGTGAACTATGAAAAACTAAACAAATACACCATCAAGATATCCAACAAAACATGAACGGGAAACATACACGTCAGGTACATAGTTATATAATATTAATTTGGTATAAAACGAAATCAATACACACTTGTAAGTCGCGCAATAATTCTAACCGCATACAGGTAACGAGTTGCACCAAGTCAATAAATCCAAAGATAAAAAAAGAAAAATCATGTCCAATATACCAATGTCTAAACAGTATACCAATGACTCGATTGAGCGCTAACTTGTGAGTCCGCTGTATGACAATCAGATGATTTTCGCAAAACATGGCTATTCTACTGACATATTAAATTAATTAAAAAAGCTTGAATATAAAACAATAAAAAAAAACAGTTTAGAAATATAATCATAACGTCCTGTGTACAATACATGGGATTACACTAATGTGACCACAAAATGTTTAATACTAGAGTAACACGCCCTCTGTTGGTCATTAGCAAAATTCACTGACAAGAATTCTTACCATGCAAATCATCCAACGAAGCGAAATATTAAGCATAAAAACAAACGCTCCGAACCAACCCGAGAAACGTATAGAGGGCAACATACATGTCTTGTAATTTATATTAAAAATATGTGTATATAAATATAAATAGCTGTTATATTCCAGTACATTTATTGTTCGAGAACTTTCTCCTTCACGGAAACAATCATTTTCTGTTGTAACAATCATTGGCGATACCATTGTGATTGATATCATCGGGCGCTCACACGATGAAAGCTTGATTGCAGCTTCAATCTTCAATGTTTAGAAAGATACGTGATTTCCTAATACATGTCCCATGAGAAGAAACATGGTTCTGAAGTCATGGAGTTGTCACTCTTTATTGGTGAAAGTATATAACGAGATACCGTTATTATACAAGCAAGAATAAGACGTACTGTGTACATTCTGGTTGGTAACATAGCACACATACAAGGCAACAAAACATCAAAACAAGCAAATGGAATAAAAAGTAGAGCTTCTTACATAACGTCGCTGAAATCCCCGTCTTTGGGAGAGATTTTGACAAAGATTGCTGTTGATACAGAGGGAATGTAATTAAATAATGGGCGTGGTGTTTTAGTCATATATCCGCTCCATTCCCGGCGTTACTCTCATTGATTTTAAGCCAGTATCTATTGACACATTTTATTATTAGATGAGATCCGGGTTGAGGTCACTTTTTATACTCATATTTCACATTAAAATCTGCCCAGTGATTCTCGACCAATCCGAAATATTCATTTTAGGACTTTCTATACACCCTGATTTTTTGTGTCATTAGTATGATGACTTTTCACATGTAACAGCGATCAGACACATGTCTTTGTCTTTTAATTCAATATTTTATACATTCCTTCTCTAAAATGCATAATAAAATCCTTTTCAACCTTGAATACTAAACAAAATCTAATCAGTGCAGATCTAATCACCCCCATGTGATTTTTGTAACGCATATGTAACGCATTTCCTTGACCCTGACAATTAAAAAGTCCATTCCAATGTGTCAAATAAATTTTCTGAATTGACCAACATGATAGTTGACGTTTCAAACAACTGAACCATAAAAGATGCTTGTATATTTCCAAAGTGCAATGGCAACAAAGGCACGGTAGCTCAATGATGAATCCTACGTCAGCAGTTTATAATCGTCCATTACCGGTAATATTAAAATTTGTGGGTAATTTTCAGTTTTGAGTATGTTTATGACTTGAAGGAACAGAACATGCTGTCCACATTCTGAGTTACAGAATATTAAAGTGTTTATGCCACGAAAACATATTATAACTCATGCAAGCCGAACGAGTTTTCGCCCTTCACTATTACATAGGTTAACGACATTTAACGACACGAGGCGCGCGCTTTGGGGACGTAAGTCGGTGTCTGCGATGATGCGTCATTTTGTTATAACTTGTAGTCGTCCGGTAATGATTCTTTTTTTTCAGGAGTTTGATGTATTTCAAGTAATGAACGGCAACACAGCCCTCTATTTGAACAGCATTGTTCACACCCATCCACAATGACGTCACAAGTGTTGTATATTTAATGAAATGTCGCTGTAATTGGAAATTGTATACAGCGTAAATGTGGAGCAATTTCAATTGCAGTGAACATAGGGAAATGTCTGTCAACACTGCATATCCAATATTACTCTTGGCATAGGTCACATGCGTTGTATAAATATAGTGTACATTACACTGTTTGTTTACACAATATTGAAATGCACACTGCACGATTGCGGATCTATTTCGCTACCATTGAAACAATTTATTATTACATATTTCGAACTCATGTCAATATCATGAGCTATTACTGCCGTATAAATATCTGAGTGGAAATAACACAACCCAACTTTCGATATATAAACATAAGTCATAAGTCTATGCGTAAATGGGTGTAAAATACGTCATTCAATGCGCCGGTATTGCTTTCACCAATCATGTGTCATTTTGGCGTCACGTGGGCGCTCGTCGCTGGGGGTGATTTATTAGAATAGCAGTGTAGATTATGGCGAATTGAATTCATACACACACTACCAATGATGTATTTTACCAAAATTCCACTTTATTGCTTAACACAAATTCATTTACGATGCGTTGCCGAATTAAACATGCAAAAATATGGAAACAGATTTTATAAAATTTTGAAATACTGTAAATGTTAGCCAGCTTCTATATAAATCATTCGGCAGGGAGCTGGCCAGTCTGGCGTCATACCTGATAAAAAAGGATAAATAGTTATTATATTACAGAGTGTGTATCTTCGACACGTATAACTTTATATTTGCTGTATAAAATTTCAATTAAAATCAAAAATTGTGTTGGTCGATTAAGAACGGTTTTACTTGTTAAAGGTTTTAACCAATATGTTTGAAATTGTTCACAGACATTATTTCACGATTTAATGAAGGGGGTATCACTTGGCAGTTGCAGTACATTTTTCTTGAGATGCTAAGCTTGTTCTCATGTCAACTGCTTTAAGTTATGTGAGAGAATGGGCGACTATCTGCGACTGTATTTGTATTAATATAGCACATGTTGCAGAAAGTCGGAAAACAACAGTATTTCATGTTTCAGAAACATGCCAAAACGCACCACAACTAATTTCCCTGGCTTGCATGTCCGATTACGCTGTTTGGATCATTCTCCAGCTACACTACTTGTAAATTAGAATTATTTGTTATATTTATTTCGTAATACTCGTGTCTGCATAATGGTAGCTCGTTGAGTGATCGAGCAGCAGCTCTGCATCCCAGGTTTATCACTTTTATAAATTTATAGTTTATCAGAGAATCGTATCGAATATTGGGATAGATAAAACAGGTTTCATGTGATTGATTAGTGACTGGCAACAACAAAATTATCTGAACATGAGTCGCTGATATTGGAAATTGCGTCCACTTCCAAATATTGGACAACAAATGAAGACAGCAGCTTGGTATTGGACCAAACGATCCCACTGTATCAACAATCATGTATAATCACGAAATGAATTAAATATCAAACTATAAGACTGGTAGAATAAGTCGAAAATATCATTTTTTACAAAAGATATGGTGACTTTATGACGCCTACACACAAATTACGGTTTTGAGAAAAAAAACTTATTTATGAAACGACGGACGATGATCGTTTCTATTATAAGGTCTACCTTACTGCACAGAAAAGCTTAAAACGTGAAGGTGATTGAATTATAAGGATTATGAATGTGTATCAGTTTCAAACTTTATGCAATGGACTTGTATATCCAGAGTGTAACTGTTATATACCTCGTCACATAACAGTGCAATGGACTTGTATATCCAGAGTGTAACTGTTATATACCTCGTCACATAACAGTGCAATGGACTTGTATATCCAGAGTGTAACTGTTATATACGTCGTCACATAACAGTGCAGTGGACTTGTATATCCAGAGTGTAACTGTTATATACGTCGTCACATAACAGTGCAATGGACTTGTATATCCAGAGTGTAACTGTTATATACCTCGTCACATAACAGTGCAATGGACTTGTATATCCAGAGTGTAACTGTTATATACGTCGTCACATAACAGTGCAATGGACTTGTATATCCAGAGTGTAACTATTATATACCTCGTCACATAACAGTGCAATGGACTTGTATATCCAGAGTGTAACTGTTATATACGTCGTCACATAACAGTGCAGTGGACTTGTATATCCAGAGTGTAACTGTTATATACGTCGTCACATAACAGTGCGATGGACTTGTATATCCAGAGTGTAACTGTTATATACGTCGTCACATAACAGTGCAATGGACTTGTATATACAGAGTGTAACTGTTATATACCTCGTCACATAACAGTGCAATGGACTTGTATATCCAGAGTGTAACTGTTATATACCTCGTCACATAACAGTGCAATGGACTTGTATATCCAGAGTGTAACTGTTATATACGTCGTCACATAACAGTGCAATGGACTTGTATATCCAGAGTGTAACTGTTATATACGTCGTCACATAACAGTGCAATGGACTTGTATATCCAGAGTGTAACTGTTATATACGTCGTCACATAACAGTGCAATGGACTTGTATATACAGAGTGTAACTGTTATATACCTCGTCACATAACAGTGCAATGGACTTGTATATCCAGAGTGTAACTGTAATATACCTCGTCACATAACAGTGCAATGGAATTGTATATCCAGAGTGTAACTGTTATATACGTCGTCACATAACAGTGCAATGGACTTGTATATCCAGAGTGTAACTGTTATATACCTCGTCACATAACAGTGCAATGGACTTGTATATCCAGAGTGTAACTGTTATATACGTCGTCACATAACAGTGCAGTGGACTTGTATATCCAGAGTGTAACTGTTATATACGTCGTCACATAACAGTGCAATGGACTTGTATATCCAGAGTGTAACTGTTATATACGTCGTCACATAACAGTGCAATGGACTTGTATATACAGAGTGTAACTGTTATATACCTCGTCACATAACAGTGCAATGGACTTGTATATCCAGAGTGTAACTGTTATATACCTCGTCACATAACAGTGCAATGGACTTGTATATCCAGAGTGTAACTGTTATATACGTCGTCACATAACAGTGCAATGGACTTGTATATCCAGAGTGTAACTGTTATATACGTCGTCACATAACAGTGCAATGGACTTGTATATCCAGAGTGTAACTGTTATATACGTCGTCACATAACAGTGCAATGGACTTGTATATACAGAGTGTAACTGTTATATACCTCGTCACATAACAGTGCAATGGACTTGTATATCCAGAGTGTAACTGTTATATACCTCGTCACATAACAGTGCAATGGAATTGTATATCCAGAGTGTAACTGTTATATACGTCGTCACATAACAGTGCAATGGACTTGTATATCCAGAGTGTAACTGTTATATACGTCGTCACATAACAGTGCAATGGACTTGTATATACAGAGTGTAACTGTTATATACGTCGTCACATAACAGTGCAATGGACTTGTATAGCCAGAGTGTAACTGTTTTATACGTCGTCACATGACAGTGCAATGGACTTGTATATCCAGTGTGTAACTGTTATATACCTCGTCACATAACAGTGCAATGGACTTGTATATCCAGAATGTAACTGTTATATACCTCGTCACATAACAGTGCAATGGACTTGTATATCCAGAGTGTAACTGTTATATACCTCGTCACATAACAGTGCAATGGACTTGTATATCCAGTGTGTAACTGCTATATACCTCGTCACATAACAGTGCAATGGACTTGTATATCCAGAGTGTAACTGTTATATACCTCGTCACATAACAGTGCAATGGACTTGTACATCCAGAGTGTAACTGTTATATACGTCGTCACATAACAGTGCAATGGACTTGTATATCCAGAGTGTAACTGTTATGTACGTCGTCACATAACAGTGCAATGGACTTGTATATCCAGAGTGTAACTGTTATATACGTCGTCACATAACAGTGCAATGGACTTGTATATCCAGAGTGTAACTGTTATATACCTCGTCACATAACAGTGCAATGGACTTGTATATCCAGAGTGTAACTGTTATATACCTCGTCACATAACAGTGCAATGGGCTTGTATATCCAGAGTGTAACTGTTATATACCTCGTCACATAACAGTGCAATGGACTTGTATATACAGAGTGTAACTGTTATATACGTCGTCACATAACAGTGCAATGGACTTGTATATCCAGAGTGTAACTGTTATATACCTCGTCACATAACAGTGCAATGGACTTGTATATCCAGAGTGTAACTGTTATATACGTCGTCACATAACAGTGCAAAGGACTTGCATATCTAGAGTGTAACTGTTATATACCTCGTCACATAACAGTGCAATGGACTTGTATATCCAGAGTGTAACTGTTATATACGTCGTCACATAACAGTGCAATAGACTTGTATATACAGAGTGTAACTGTTATATACCTCGTCACATAACAGTGCAATGGACTTGTATATCCAGAGTGTAACTGTTACATACGTCGTCACATAACAGTGCAGTGGACTTGTATATCCAGAGTGTAACTGTTACATACGTCGTCACATAACAGTGCAATGGACTTGTATATACAGAGTGTAACTGTTATATACGTCGTCACATAACAGTGCAATGGACTTGTATATCCAGAGTGTAACTGTTATATACGTCGTATATAACTGTCACATAACTTTGCACTTTACACTATACAAAGATCTGTTACCTTAACGACATTAGCTAAAAGAATCATTACATATCTCTAAACTATTTCTGATATTTTGTCTTATGTATATCATTCAAATAGCACATGACACTCATTTCGAGGGATTCTCTCTATGACACTAAATTTAAAATATTATATCTCCATCAATACCATGTTAAACTATTTTGGGTCAAATGCCATATATGATTGACAAAGTCCTATTATTATTATTGCATTCCTACCCCCTTCCCAAACAGAACAATATCTGGATATTTGACTAATAGCAACAATGTCTACGGCGTGTGTAGTTTGAAACCGAAATATGGGTTATACCTGATAAACGGTCACCGAGATCTTGTTCAGAGTTTTATTTTTGTTCTCTCAAATAGTTTTCGTTTCCTCCCAATCATCACGTTCACCACTCCCCTGGCCTATGCAACCATGGTGTTTGACAGTTACCTTCAATTCACTACGTAATGTCCCCTTCGGTTGCGCTTCTTCCACTCTAAATATGCATAATACGTCACATTAGCAGCAGCAACAATCAAAAGTACAGTCACAATTACGCAGAGAATCAACAGTCCAACAAAAGTACCCTTCTCTTGTTTTTGGCCTAAGAACGGAAAAGTAGATTGTGTGTGTGATTATATTCAATATACAGGGAAAATCGGTGAATATAGTTATACTACATATATTTGTTATGCTACAAAATACTAAACAAGGTAAGACAATTAAAAAAATCAGGCAATGTGTTTGCATTACTTGTATATCATATAGTTATATATAGTTCTCTTATAACCGTCAAAACACACAAAGGCTGTATTAATACATTATCCGATGTACCTCTTACAGGTAACTATTGCGTCTGCTTCATCTAATATTACACATGCGGCATTGAATCTACACTCATCTTTAAAGACCAGATTCGCTTAATACAAAATACCCCCCTCCCCCAAATCATATTCCAAACAGTTGTTTCTACCAGTGAGACAGCTCAGTTATTGAAACAAGCGTGGTATATTTCCTACGACCAGCAGATTCATGTCAGATATTTCCGTGAATGTGTTTATATATTTAGGTTTCATATTGCAAATGCAGTGACTTACTATTTACTCAGATAGTATTGCCTGGGTCAAAAATCAATTGATGATTATTATCCCAACTATTCCAAAATCGTGTGTGTGTGTGTGTGTGTTTATTTACTAATCGTTCTAATTTTAGATATGACTGACAACTGCCAATGAATTATCAGTGCTTGGAAAGAAAATATACCAGTTTCACATGACAATGTAGCGTCATCTATGTTTACGTCATCAGTTTCAATTCACAAATATGTGGTGTATCACTATTGTCACCATCAAAGATGGAGATAATGTCAACATATACATTTCCCTCACAATTACAATTCCTGATGTTAGAAATGTAATACTACATGTTTCTCATTAACTAATATATATAAAATGCACGTAGAACGTTATTTCCGTGCGAAATGTTACGCGTAAAAATGTAAATAAAGATAAATAAATTTCAACACAGAAACAAAGCGCTCGGAATTTCACATCGGTGTACTTACAATTAAACTTCAACTGTGGAATACAGTTGAACAACCGCAATTACAATAAAATAAATTTGAGTAAATATGAGGAATTTACCATACCTACTGGTGCACTTTTACCAGATGCCTTTGATGTCAAAGGCACATATGCTTTGTCAGCAGTAACAGTTGAATATTGAGATGTTTTTCCCTGGTTCTGTGACTTTGTGGCAGTCTGCTTGGTGTTTTGCCCTGGGCTAGGTTCGTCAGTTGGACGCGTACGAGTGTTGCCAATTGTCTCTAATATTATTGTTTTTGACCTTGTCGTTAATGGAGAAGAATACTCATCGACCATGCTTGATACCGAAGTCTGCAGATGTCCTAGCGGAGTCAGAAACAATTCCGTTATGTAATTTATAACCGGAAAGAATAAAATAATAATTCCATGAAAGAAACATTGTCTATGATGAATGTACATTAATATCACGATATTTTATTAATCAGCGAATTGATAAAATAAAAGAAATCATATACGCCAATCAAATGCTGCTAAATGTATAAATAACACAGATGACGGAGATAAGATTTACGACATGTCATGTTATGTCTATATATTCGGAAATATGTATAGCTTATCATAAGTGTGAAATGGGTGTACAAGAAAGCAGAGATCTGACTCATGCTGCTTTCTTAATGGAATTTAAAATCTATGGATGAATTCTGGCGATAAAAGCAACTCATATGTGTCGCGCTATATTCTGTATAGGAAGTAGACAACATACCTCCTCGTTTCATGGCGTCATTTCGCCTCAAGGGGGGGGGCTAGTCGATGACGTCACTGATTGATAATTGAAATCTATCAACTCTTTACGTTGTTTCTCATAGAAGTGCAACTGTCATTGTTACTGGTAATTTACAAGTTTTACAAACATTGGTGTGGTGGTGTACGCCTGGATGCCATAACGATTCCTGTAATATCCCCAGGAAAACAAGGGGAAAATGAGATATTACATCGTCTTTCGTAAGAACAAAGGATACAGGTTGGCCATGCCTTCAAGGAATCCAAATCATTTGCACACATATTATCGATTTAATTCCAGCGTTACATTCACGCAAATGTAGGAAGTTTCCCTTCATACGCCAAAATTTCGATTACAGAATTTTCGGCAACACACATGTTATATATAAAAAGATATATAAAAATATTTACATATTTTACCTTCAACTGGCACGTCGGACGTTTTCATATTTATTTACTAATTAGTCGTGCGTTACAACTAATTACAAGCACGGGGTATTTTTCATGTACTTAGTTTCAACTCGGGCGTTACAAATACGGTTTAATTATATTTATTTACTAATAGGTATTTACATCGATGATCGAAACATGCAAATGCACGAGTTATTACATAATTATTAAATAATTATTTAATAAAACGCCGTATTTGCTAGGTATAACGTTCTTGGGAAATAAATACGCCTACTTGTGACATGCGAGCTACTAGTATTAGTAAATACATTTGGTAATGCACATGATTGCAGCCATATACCGTTGGAAGCGATGCAACGTACTCGTAACCAAACAATTGCTGCTGAGTATAGGACCGATCTTGATTGGGAATGTTGCTAAAAATACACATGAGTGTAACACCCTTCCTACGCTTCGTTGATAACACAGTAAGTGAGTTGTGTGTACGCCGTCCACCGCCGATAAGCTCTGAAAGAAAATAAAGTCTTGTTACAAAATCTACGGGGAAAATATTTAATAAAATAAATCGTTGTGTTTACCAAGCTTACAAAATATTACTGATCATATTCTATCATTATTTCATGGTTAAAATAGCCTATTTGGAATTGAATATGTATGTGGGTCTCGCTAGTAACAATTTCAATACGACTTAGTAAATGTAGACAGCTTGAAAATTATCAGTTATACACCAATGCCTGCATGTAATAAAAAAAACAAAAAAAAAAACGTTTTTTAAATAGTCAGTTGAAGAACAGTTACAGAAATACACCAATAGACAACCGATACACATCAAATAAAGTTTACGAAAATGAATTCGTGTTTCACTGAAATCGTGCTCGACTGGACACTGACTGTTTGCCTAAATTTGTACGGATCGTGGTAGTATGTGTTCAACACGTAATGCTAATTGTGGTTCATCTATACATTTAAAAAAATAAGTATTGTGAACGTAAATATATTCCCGGTTCACCTGACAGACACACACAATTATAACTAACTTCAATGGCTCACGCTCACATACATCACCCCTTAGCTCACGTATGAAACTGCTAGCAAAAATATAATATAAATAGACCATTCTGTATGAATACTAGTATAATAACAATCACTATAAGTTTACCATTTAATTAATTGTCCAATCCTAACGTTTCTCCGCCACAAATACATTCGATCATAGCTGGCATCAATGTACAGTTTGCACATGAACATCATTCCATGGAGCCCAGTCTTCCCAAATTGTCGTCTATCTCTGATTCATTATCGCTTGTACTGATGTCTTCAGTAGAGTTTTCTTCTATTTACCCTGCACTGTCCTTGTTTTCAAATTTATCTCATATAAATGTAGGCATGTCAAATTCAACATCACTTGAATTACACTTGCTACTACTGCGGTCAAGGTCACGGTCTCATATGTACGCGTATATAATAGCGACATGGCTAAGACATACTACGGTAACTAGTGACATCATTGACCAACGCCCCTAGAGGCGAAATGAGGAGGATGTTTGTCGTCTACTTCGCAACCCGTGCTCCGCGGCACATATAAGTTGTTTTTATCATCGTAATTCATTCATAGACCTCAAATTCCATGTACACAGTAACAAATGCAATACCTTTGCTTTGTTTCGGCAATTCGTGGTCAAAGAAATTGTATTTTTGGTCAAAATCTTTGACGAATTTTGTTCTAATTGGTGTTATTTAAAACAGACGTCTCATCCTGAACATTTCCACGTTAGCGATGTTATAGAAGGGGTATTAAACAGTGTACGTCACGTAAATATGATAAATTAACAATACCTATTGGTACACGTTCTGTAGACACTTTTGATGATGACGGCACAGTTGTTTGGCTAGTAGTAACAGTGAAAATGGGCTTCCTGAATTAACTGGTTGCGTCGTCACAGCGGTCTGTTCAGTGTTTAGCAGAGAACTTGATTCACCAGTTTGTCGACTGTTAATGATTGTCTCTAGGAGGACCGTCTTTGACGTTGGCATTACTGCTGAAGTATACTCGACTCCAATGCTGGGTACGGATGTTTCAACACGACCTAGCGTAGTTGGCAAATCAGAAGCGATATCTGGAAGCAGAAATGAATACAGTTTTAATGCTATTCCGTAAGAAAAAAAAAGTTGCTATGCTGAATGTACATTAATCACGGTATTAGGTTTGATCAGCGGGTTGATGATACGCCAATCACGTTGGGCGTTTATCATAAACAAATAACTACTTGTAACAACGTGAATTAGCACACAGGTGGAATGCTTAGTTTCGTATGCGTACATGCCTGTATATCTGTTCACAGTTGATGTGAAATGACGAAGGTCAAGGCCACATTATGTTCGGATTCAATTTCTCAATACAACTACAACCGAAATAAAGTTAGCGCCTTTAACTTCACACTCACCACACACACCTGGTCACATTAAATGACAAAACGTGTGATCGCACTAGAAAATATAGCTAGCGCTTTCAAACTGTGCACACATGCGACCTGCAAGACTAATTGCTAGAGGTCTAAACGAAACATCAATGGAAAATAGCCCGATACATAATAAACACGTTACCCATGTGATTGGTTATATTGTATGGCCAACGAGTTATATTTATGGAAAACAATTTGTTAAATTGCTATAGATGTAAATATTGAATGCTTCAATAATAATGCTAATGACATCGCTCGAAGACGCTGGTGGACGCTACATATATGTAAATTACCTTTGAATTCGCCGAAGTCAACATTAAAAAATATGGAGTCCTTAAAGTCTGACCACGAAATGATATCTCCACAGCCATTGGCACCATCTTTAGCTAGATCACGTATTTCATTTCCGGTCAATACACGCGACCACATGTTAAGAAAGGCAATTTCCCCAACAAAGCTGTGTTCTATATCTCCAAGCGTGAAGAAGCCAGTTCCCGGAATGACTACATCGGCTACTGGTATTGACATCGTGTAAACAGTTGCGTAATTAAGAAAAATCTTTAGCACTCCTGAAGAACCAAGTGAATCCCATTCGATGCACACGTGCTGCCATTTGTTTAGTTGTAAGGGGACTTCTCGGAGAATTTCTATATTATCTGATATTATTAAAGATACTCCGGTGATTTGACTGATCGTGCCAACATTAATCACAATCTCGTTCGTGTGCATGACTGTTTCGTATCGTACAAGGGTTCTCAGCTCACTCAGACTGTTTAGCTTTATCCATAGGCATAAAGTGAATTGGGTGAACTCCCTGCCCTGTAACAAGTAATGCCTGACGTAGCTGCCTGTGTCTGTGATAGGTCGGAAGACAAACGACGTTTGACTATATTCGGCATCGTCACAGGAACCTAATAAACAGAAACAAAGAAAATAAGACAATAATGCCCTCCACTAGTAAAAGGCACTTTTTCACATGTACATTTCACTTCAAATTATTAATAGTGCCTATTTAATACTTACTGAGTTTATAGATATAAATATAATATCAAGTGAAATGAAATATCCTGCACAACTTAATTTAACATACCTCGTTAACTCATTTGCTATTACCAGCGAAATTACCTAGCCTCCTTGAGATATATGCCAATTTGCGTTTTATGTAACTTTCGACTGGAAGTGCACACACACTCAGGTGCAAATACTGACGTGGGCTTTAACTTGCATAAGTTTACTGTGAAACGTGGCAGTGATACGTCAGTGTTCTGTAGGGTGTTTATTGGACGACGAGGCACAAAGCAGAATAAATTCAACTATCATCGTCACAATATGTTAATATGCAATAAACCTCCGACGGTAATAAAGGTGTACAAACCTAAAATTTAAACATGCATGCAAATTATTATACCTGGGGTAGCAGATGTTTGCTTTGGTTGTATCACTTTGTTTTCAGTTGATACTTCTTCAGTGCTCCTGCGTACCGTGGTGTATGATTGTGAGCGTGATTTGTATTCTGGTGGTATACTCGTCAGCGTTTTACTGTAAGTACTTGCAGTTAAAGTTCTTGGAATTGTCCTAGAAATCTCCGCAGGAATGTAAGACGCACTTAAGCTTGATTCTCCATGCTCAATACCTGTACTTGTCTCTGTAAATTTAGAAGTGATAGTGGTTGATGGAGAAATGCGTGTACTTAAACCTTCTTGTGGTATATCTGGCCTTGCTGTTGCTGATGCAGGGGTAACGACACTTGAACTTATCACTTGTACATCAGGACTTGATGTGGATGTAATGATGCCTACACTGGAAGTGATTTCTGGTACGTCAGGTCTTTCTGACGTTAACGCAATACTGCCTTTATTTGAACTTGTGTCTGATATATCCTGCCATTTTGATGTTGATGCGATACCGATTTCTGGAACGACGGGTCTTGCCGACGTTGATACAACAATGCCTTGTTTTGAACTTGTGTCTGGCATGTCTGGGCTTCTAGAGGTTAATGTGATGATGCCCTCACTTGAACTGATTTCTGGTGTGTCAGGACTTTCTGGTGCTAATGCAGTGATGTTCACATTTGCGTCTGGTATGTCTGGCTTGTTTGACGATGTATCAGGTATTCCTGAAGTTGACGCAGCGAAGCCCTCACTTGAACTTATTTCTAGTATGTCAGACCTTCTTGATGTTGATGGGAAGATGCTTTCACTTGAACTTGCTTCTCGTATGCCTTGGCTCCGTGTTGATGATGCAGTGAAGCCAATTTTAGTTATGTCCACGCTTGAAATTGCGTGTGATATATAGAGTTGTTTTGTTGAAATTGTGTCTGATATGTTTGGTTGTACCATTGCCGGCGTATTCATGCTGCGACTTGACACCTCGCTTGATATGTCAGGTCTGTTTGTGGTTGAAGCAATGATGCCACCGGTATTTGCATCCGATATATCTGGTCCTACTGTTGTTGATGTTGTGGTGCCCATACTCGATATTGTGTCTGGTCTTCCTGTGGTGGACGCAATGACTTTCACACTTGAACTGAATTCTGGTTCGCCATATCTAACAGTGCTTGATAAAATGACGCCCATATTTAAACTTGTTTGTTGCATGTCTGGTCTTGCTGTTGTCAATGCACCTGGAGAAGCACTGGAACTGGTTTCTTCTATGTCAGTTTTGCTTTTAGAAGGGTCACTATAGCCCACCGTGGTCATGTCTACTGGACTCGTCTTTTGTATATATGATGAATTTGTGGTTGGTTCAGTGATGTCCGGACTTGCAGTTGACGTTGATATACTGTATGTTTTGCTTGATGATGCAGCGATACTTCCATGCGTATTATTCGAGGTTATATACAACGTCTCCTTGGCTGATACGTTATCATTCACAATTGGACTACTCGATGCCATGTCAGGCAGTTCGGTAGACGGGACAACATCTGCAAAATAAATAAATGTATAATAATACGTGAATACATGTGTAATGACTGGTTTATATGTAAACTGATATCATGGTGGTTCGACGTAATTAAGATTTAAAAATGTACATATATCAAGCCTATTATTCGAGAAATCGTTATATCATTCAAGTTATATATATGCACGTGTTTGTTTGCTTTTCAACTCATTTGTAAAACACTTGAACGTGACATTTTATATACTGTTTGATTATAGCGCAGTAACATTTTGAGAATCACCACGTGTTACCTTCCATGTGATATCCGTTACGATTATCCGCAAAAATACGTACCACAATATATATCTTGAGTGTTAACATTGTACAGATCAGATGTGGTGAAGTCAGTCCAGGAGAGCACGTCTCCGCATCCACTCCCACAGTCTTCTGCCATGTGGGCAATCTCATCATCACCCAGAACACGTGACCATATATTCAGATACGAAATTTCCCCTGAAAAGCTTTTATATGGATCAAATTGGTAGAACATGTCAATTTGCTCTCCGAGGAATAGTGGGCCTGATCCGCCGATGACAACTCCCGGGATTGCAATGTTCGTCGTGTGGACATTTACATGATTGAGAAATACACTCAGAACACCCGAGGTTCCCAGGGATTCCCACGCAACGCACACATGTTGCCACTGATCGAGCTCCAAGCTAAGTAACTTCACAATTTGCAGTTTTTCTGCAATCTCTATATAGGCCCCAGTGCCTTGCTGGATTTTACCGACCGCAAAGATGATGCTGTTCAGATGCATTGGCGTTGAATAATGCACAACTGTACCAAGCGTACTCAAACTGTTCGTCTTTATCCGCATACACAGAGTGAATTGAGTGATAAGATTGTCATATGTCAACATGTGCCTAACGAAATTATCAGTATCGGACGTGAAGATGAATGTCTTTTCAGCGAACTCCCCGCCTGTACAAGTAGGTTCTGAAATATAATGACAACTGTAGAGGTAATAGTGTGATGGTTGGGGCGTTCCCGTCGCGATACTCGGAATGTGTTCTACACAACGTGTAACAATGTGTGGCATGTGTGTCAATTCAGTTGTCTGTTTATTTACTCAAATCGAAGTCACGCGGTTGCGGAAGTATAGACTGCAAACAATCCCTTTGGCCTAATAGATTTAATATAATACGTTTGCAAATTCGCAAAAAAATGTGGCATTATGCCAGAGGAACTGTCAACAGCCTATGTGTAGTAGTATACTCTCAGAGATAGAATTTAAGGTATGATTTAGAAAAAAACACATTATTAACCCGAGTATAAGACATTATAAATCCGGGTAGATTGAGTTATAAAAAAAAACTACAGACAAAAAAAAACGATCGCCAACCAAATATAAGAAGTCATCTAATCATGATCAGCCCGAGAATGATATATGTACCTGAAGACATATAAACAGGAAGGGGATATCCTGTTGTACATATGCCGTCCTTCTAATATATCACGTTGCGTCATAAATCAATTAATTCCTGTTAGCAGCATATGGTTTACATCAGACAAGGGACATTGCGGTCTGTTCATGTTTTCAACGGAATTGCCATGTTTTCGCACAATCGCATGATATATAGCCCAGTATATATTTTTTAGCTGTGAAATAAAATTTTATAATGAAAGGTAAGCCATTGATTGCAATCTTAAAAAAATGTGTCGCTTTACAGATAAAGCCACAATGTAACTTAACGTTTAGGTAAAAAAATCACATCAATAATAGGCTTTAAATATGCTAATATTGTCGGTACGCAACATCGACAACTTGTCGAGATTACATCGGTTGCATACCAGACATTAGACATATTAGTTAACGTATAAATAAATAAATTTCATGTGTTTATAATTTTTTTACCTTCATGTTACTAAAGTTTCTTCTGTTAGTACTAATCATTAATACTACCACACATGTATTACTGTTATGGTAGAATTATAATTCTTCCCGTGAAATAACATCATGCCGTCATAGGGTCATGATCGTAAATTAAGTTTACAATAAATGTAAGTGGGCACTCAAAACACGTGATATATTACGTGAGTTCCGAAAGATTTGTCACCCCCGTGTTACCTTCTACATTGTCAGCCAAAAAAATATCAATCATGGATTGTTTTACGTGTTCTGAAATAGTAATAAAAAATAACGAGAACAGAGATAAATAGTGAAAGGATATGAAAATATCAAGTTCCTACTTAATTTAAAATGATTTCAATAGTTTCAATAGCTCAGTGTTGCGCACATATCAAGTTTTCAAATGCAATATTCACAAAACTACAAAATGTCCCCACATACGAACACCGTCGACGTCAACACCACCATTTGATCTTCATAGAAAAAGTTATACAAATGCTAGCAAAAGTCATAATACTCTGAATTTGCTCAAAAAATTAAAGCACACGAAGACAAATGAGAGTACGTTCGTAAATCTTCGAATAGGCCAGTGTCAATAAACTATCATAAATGTCTGCCGTGGCACGCATCCCGCAGACTTATAGCGCTCACATCTGTTGTTCGTCCTTTTACGTTGATATAACGATATTCCGTCGACTTAAGAGAAAAACAGATGTAAAGACGATACGCCGACTTGAAAGGGAGTATCAGCACCGACTTAAATACTACGTAAATGTTACAGCGGCCTAAAACAGATGAGAACACGGTACATCAGCGCAAAGATATGGCGGAGACAACATCGGCGATCATTCGCAAACTGTGTTCAGTGGCGGCGGCATTCAGATGGCATTCGCTCCCTCGAAAAAATGTTGGAGGCGTCGCCCCTCCAAAATCAAGCTGAAACAATTTGTGTCATCAACATTTGCCCCTCAAAATTCAGGAAATGATGTTTAAGAGAGTCTATATTTCAAAATTGTTAAGGGGTGCATGTCCCCGGACCCCCTAGTAAGGTCGCGCCTTCGGTGCAAGAATGGTGAGCAGATCTCGTCCCCTTATGCAAAATTTGGTGCCGCCACCTCTGGTGTTATAAGTTTTAGTAGTGCATTGGCGTCCTAAAATAAATTAGGGTGTCGCAGACAACTGTATTTAGGTTTATCTTATTTCCTATCATGATAAGCCTTTATCTACCAATCGCATTCTGGTAACGTGGAACTTTCCTGCTTGAACTAGGGCTATTCAAGTGACTGTCGTTAGTCTTGTACTAGTATTAGCAATAAAGTGTCCATGGTCAGCCCAGTCGTTGTCTCCAGCCTGTTTAGCCATATGGAACCCGAACCCCACAATCTGCAAGTCATTGTCATTGTGCCTTTTATCTAGTAGTGGCCATATTGACGCTTCTTGTCAGAAATGCTAGTGTGAACGCAAGATTATGAAATCCTTATTACGCCGACGTAACTTTTAACACGGTATTAATTGCCAAACCATACCTAAAATTATAGCCGTTGCCTGTCTGTTCTTTCAGTGGTCCGAGGTTGGAGATTTGGATATATGAGACACGTAATTCGCCCAATGGTTGTCCATGGCTGTTATTCACCAGTTATAAGCACGATAACATGCACTTCGTAGCATTTGCATTTCTGAGCTGTGGGTAATGAGGGCCTCTCGTTTTTTTTATCGGGTACGATAAGGGCGTTTATACTCCCAACTCGAGCCTCGTCAGTAACATTCGTCGAGAAATATGTTGCTTAGTCCACCGTTCGCAAGTAAATAATTCCTGCAGATGCGAATATATAAATTAATGATGGAAATAAGGAAACGCTAATGGATTATGACAGTAATTATAATGAAATTTAACCTACCTTGCCCGTGGTTCAGGCTAGCAAGTACACCCAAGATATATATAAAAACGAACGGACATGACTTCGCGTGATATTCCATGTTTGAAATAGTACTGGTGAATAGATGAAATTGAATGAAGTATTGTGTTCGAATCAAGTGTTATGTCACCAATGCTTAAGATGTGACGCGGATACCCAGCGCGGATCGGGTCATGCACTGGATGTTAGTGGTACGCTAGAGTGGCGATTAGCATGCCTTCTTGGTCATTAATCTTTGTTGGGTGTGACAAGTGAACTTTTCCCACAGAGGTTGCGCATATGCTAGGCAAAGCGAACCAAACCGATAAGAACAGACCCCCTAGTTTGATGATTTTTTTTAAATTGTCGATACTCACACGTTTAATTTGTTTTTAGTCCAATTGGGAAGAATATAGAAGTTTGCAAATAAATAAATAAATAAATAAATATTTATATGTTATTTCCCCTAATTATAACTATCATCAAATAAAATCACTGGACGCGGCTCGTCGCATATAACATGTGCTGGAACATGTTCAACTGGATTATATTCATATTTATTGACACCGCGATGATCGTGACTGAAATTTCGGTATAATAAAAAAATCTTTCAAATCATAGTGATGGTTAACATTTCAGTTAATACTGATCAATATGTCACAGTCTCGTAAAAATCGTGATTACAGGCGTAAAATACCCACGAGCACAAAATCATTGCTTCGGTAAGAGTTTTACCAGAATAGGACGCATTTTTACAGAATTTTCCATTCCCTCTCCCTAGCATACGACAAGGGAATAGATGTGATTTATAATTATAATTAAGTTACATTGCTTTGTTTATGAATGTGCAATTAGTAATTTTTAATCTCAAAGTTTTGGCGGTATATTTTTTTAAGGAATGCTAGTCCTATAATCATCATATCGTTCGTCTATAAAATATGTGCCAGCGTAGTTTGATTGTATGCACAATTTGTGTAAGTTTTAAAACTATGTATAATATATGAAACAAAGCACGTACTCCACTACTGATTGTCACTAGTTTTGTTTACATCTCACAATACCTAGAGGCGGTGACTATCAACAAAGCAGATATCCATGTATCTTTTTTACACAGTACAGGATTTAGCAATATGCATAAGTTTCTCTACCTGTCAAAACTACTTTAAATGGCGGTCGTCGCCGCTCGTCCTGCTTGTTATGGGACCCATAGCGACGTACACAGGCGTGTTGTTGGTGTGTTAGAGGTAGTTAGCATTGCGCGCTCTATATTCCCCTAATGAGGTTCACTTATTAATTGGCATGCACATTTGGGGTCAGATGGATGGCGTTCTTCTATTTTAACGTCAAACCTTCTCCACTTGGTAATTACTTTTTGAATTTCTAATTGTTTTTCTTAAATATGACACGATAATAACCAAATATAGTAATTGTTCTCATATCAAATGAATTCATTCAAAAACCTTAGCTTCATCTTGGAAGCTTTTTGTGGGATTGTGATTCTGGTGTTTATATAAAATAGAGAGGGGTGGTACATGAACTTGTACAACATAGTTTTCCATTGAACACAGCGACGTATACCAACTCCCCGTAAAACTATCCCGGGGACCTGCCATCTGATTGTTTTTTTTTCCGTATTTGCTCTATTATTGGAATAGACGTATTTGCTCTATTATTGAACTAAGCTTTGTCCATGGCCAAAAGTAAGTCATATTTTAATGAACCAGTATATAATAGATGCAATTTCAACTACATTAAAACAACCTGCTGAATTCCAACCAGATTTGAGATTGTTGGCGCTCTTTTAGATCAAATCGTTAGGGCTTGTAACATGCTCAGGTATTTACTTTTTCTGTTGAACTGTGACTCTGAACTCAATTTTAGTACCAATAATTAATTGTAGTTTGTATTAACATCGGAGCTCTGTAGACTTTAACTTTGATTTTGATTGCGCGATTTAATATTTCATATTGAAATAAAAGTTTTGAAACAGTTATTAACTTGTCTGCGCTTTGTTATGACATGATTCTCTTCTCATGAAAGTCTGTTGTTTTTTCACCAATTTAATAAGTATATATTTTAATGTTCGATCTATAATTGGGAATACAAACAATTATTTAAAAATACTAGCATTTTGCCTCTTATTTCTTTTGCCTCTTATTCCTCAAGAATTGGGGCTCATAGCGACGTGTACAGCGCATTTACATGAAATTCTAACAAGCGCTGCGCGACGACCACGGCCCTTTAAAAGTGGCTACAGTTCATGCTAAATTATTATTATAAAATTGTTTCGTTGAAGGCGCACTGCACGTACAAAATTACCGGTTTCCGAGCTTTTCTGAAGATGGACTGAAGTCATCATGATCATGATCAAGTGGCAAAGCCTCGATTTCAAAATAGTCTCTCAACACTGGCAGCTTTCACACAAATAACGTTATAAAAAATGATTTTCCTAAAAATGTCGTCATATTGATAGACAATTACGTACACACATTCCCACGAGGGTATTAAAGCAATGACTCGTAATCGGCAAGTATAATATGGGCGTATATCCTACGGAATTGTAAACACATTATATTTATAAATATACTGTAGTAAGCATTTGTAAGGTCATTTACCCCTGAGAGTCGGGACCTAGAAACTGCGTAATCCATGAATGGCTCGGTGCTATCTATGGACATGTCACATACGTCTAGATATTTAACAGAAGTGTAAGCAATCGTAATTGGAGTTGGGGAGTAAGGGAGTTGGAAGCTGAAATCCGGACAACTTCGTGTCCGGCTGACAAGCAATAAAGCTGGAATATCTGTATAGATGTAATGAGTATTCCTGTTGGTTGAACCTGATATATCTATGACGTAAGAGTTATCTGCCAAGCGAGTCGAGTTCCCTGCATCCCATCACTCTATTTTTGTAACCATAAAACTACAGTATATGTTTATGGCTGTGTGTAAATATTTGCAAACGACGTCTAAATGGCAATTAAAACCTCATATGTTTTACGGGGTTAATGGCTTAGTCAACCCAGAATCGAGTTTTACGATTATAGAGGGGGTATTTCAAACCATACACAAAACCTACTATTTCACACTGATTGTTACTGCGTGTATATATTACCTATTATAATATTGATTGCAGAATGTGTATCGACAAAAATGATGTTTTAAACACGAGGTAAAACACTTCAGTGTAGGCTTCAAATTTCTTTCAATTAATAATATCTACGTTGTTGACTGAGCAGTAAAACAAGCGAATAGAAAGTTTTAATTGTTCACGGTGTGAGGGCGTATGCATCAAGTTGTCGCTCAAATTTTGTTCCACACTTTCATAACATAGGAGTCTTTATTTTCAAATTTTCCAACGTATTCAATGTACCCATGTTTTTCCTGGCTCAAGTTATTTGCAAACTGTGATTGATGACGGTACATGCAACGCATATTGCTAGGTAAAACACATCCCATATTTGAGACTACCGTAGCAAGGTTAATATAATGACACGTAGTTTCAATGCGCTATAATTCTGGCGTCGATTAACCAAGGCTCCTCCGAAGTCGCCAGTAGTGTTTAGCCTCTTCTTTGATTCAGTCGCACCATCAATCAGGGTTGGGGTTGGATTCATTTACGGTGTTTAACATCAAGTAGAATTGCAACGCATGGCATCCGAATACGGCGTAGGTTGTACACCAGACTTGTCCCGGACAGTCGGAATAGTAGTAAAGTAACAATAGCAATACAGAATATTGTATAGATTGTTATAGTAGCGTAATTAGTAACTTTTAGGGAATGTCTGAGAGTTCCAATTTTCGAAATTCTCATCATATCGTTTAGTTGCAAGGAGCTACGCGTGTGTGACTTCGGTTAATTTGTGTCTATTTGGTTGGCATGGCCTGTTTCCATTAGTCATGACGCCATGCCTACTCTGGTTTGGCAAATACAATCAAACGCTTTGCTGGTGTCCGTTATGAGGTTTCCTTTTAGTAAGTATGAGTTTAAGAATTTACACTCGAGCGGCGGAGTCGTCACCTGCGCATGCGTCAGATGGCCATAGCGTGTCATTGTTTACAAACAAGTGTCTACCCATGAGCCTTTGCGTTTTTAGCGTGTGTTGTTATCATCGCTTGGGACTCAGTTCCCGCGCGTGCGCAGGAGACGCCTCTTCCCGCTTTAAAACAATGAATGACACATGTGGCCATTTACGTTTTGAACGTGACTATTAGCTGCAGTTGGAGTGCTGCCCGAATAGACCTAGCTCGAGCCATTCCATTAGAGCGCGTCCGTTCCATTAGAGAGCGTTCCATTAGAGAGCGGTCACGTGACGTGTGATCACCTGACAAGTGCTGGATACACGCTCTAACGGAAAATACCGTTATGTTTAGAGAATTTACGAACCGTTACGAAAGAGTTTGCTCGTTCGAAGACCGTTTTTGTAAAAGCGACAGCCTTGGTCGATACACTGTTCATTTACACAATCTTTCCTGGCACCATACGCACTCACACTGTTAGCGGCGGAGTGAAACGCGCCCATGTCATGCCATTAACCGATTACTGACGTCTATGTATTTCATGTGTTTGGCATGAAAGCTATAAAATATATAAAATACAATGCCTTGCTATCGTTTGAATATTTCAAATATTTAATTAGTCTAGCGTTTTTTTTTCATTCCATTGGAGACGAGTCGCTCTTCATTTCATTACAGGACGGTATGACCCAAACCACCCTCTAACGTCGCTCTATTTACTTGAATTGATATGGGAGCTATTAAATATATTTAATACAATATATTCAAACAGTTTTGAACATTTCAGTTATTTAATTGGCCAAGCGATCGTGTCATTCCATTACACACGAGTCGCTCTTCATTCCATTACAGGACGGTATGACCCAAACCACCCTCTAACGTCGCTCTATTTACTTGAATTGATATGGGAACTATTAAATATATTTAATACAATATATTCAAACAGTTTTCAACATTTCAGTTATTTAATTGGCCAAGCGATCGTGTCATTCCATTACAGACGAGTCGCTCTTCATTCCATTACAGGACGGTATGACCCAAACCACCCTCTAACGTCGCTCTATTTACTTGAATTGATATGGGAGCTATTAAATATATTTAATACAATATATTCAAACAGTTTTGAACATTTCAATTATTTAATTAGCCAAGCGATCGTGTCATTCCATTACAGACGAGTCGCTCTTCATTCCATTACAGGACGGTATGACCCAAACCACCCTCTAACGTCGCTCTATTTACTTGAATTGATATGGGAGCTATTAAATATATTTAATACAATATATTCAAACAGTTTTGAACATTTCAATTATTTAAGTGGCCAAGCGATCGTGTCATTCCATTACAGACGAGTCGCTCTTCATTCCATTACAGGACGGTATGACCAAAACCACCCTCTAACGTAGCTGTATTTACTTGAATTGTCATGGGAGCTATTAAATATAATTATTAAAATATATTCAAACAGTTTTGAACATTTCAATTATTTAATTGGCCAAGCGATCGTATCATTCCATTACAGACGAGTCGCTCTTCATTCCATTACAGGACGGTTTGACCCAAACCACCATTTAACCTCGCTCTATTTACTCGATTTGATATGGGAGCAATTACATATATTTAATACAATATATTCAAACAGTTTTGAACATTTCAATTATTTAATTGGCCAAGCGATCGTGTCATTCCATTACAGACGAGTCGCTCTTCATTCCATTACAGGACGGTTTGACCCAAACCACCATTTAACCTCGCTCTATTTACTCGATTTGATATGGGAGCAATTACATATATTTAATACAATATATTCAAACAGTTTTGAACATTTCAATTATTTCATTTGCCAAGCGATTGTGTCATTCCATTACAGACGAGTCGCTCTTCATTCCATTACAGGACGGTATGACCAAAACCACCCTCTAACGTCGCTCTATTTACTTGAATTGACATGGGAGCTATTAAATATAATTATTAAAATATATTCAAACAATTTTGAACATTTCAATTATTTAATTTGCCATGCGATCGTGTCATTCCATTACAGACGAGTCGCTCTTCATTCCATTACAGGACGGTTTGACCCAAACCACCATTTAACCTCGCTCTATTTACTCGATTTGATATGGGAGCAATTACATATATTTAATACAATATATTCAAACAGTTTTGAACATTTCAATTATTTCATTTGCCAAGCGATTGTGTCATTCCATTACAGACGAGTCGCTCTTCATTCCATTACAGGACGGTATGACCAAAACCACCCTCTAACGTCGCTCTATTTACTTGAATTGACATGGGAGCTATTAAATATAATTATTAAAATATATTCAAACAGTTTTGAACATTTCAATTATTTAATTTGCCATGCGATCGTGTCATTCCATTACAGACGAGTCGCTCTTCATTCCATTACAGGACGGTATGACCCAAACCACCCTCTAACGTCGCTCTATTTACTTAAATTGATATGGGAGCTATTAAATATATTTAATACAATATATTCAAACAGTTTTGAACATTTCAATTATTTAAGTGGCCAAGCGATCGTGTCATTCCATTACAGACGAGTCGCTCTTCATTCCATTACAGGACGGTATGACCAAAACCACCCTCTAACGTAGCTGTATTTACTTGAATTGTCATGGGAGCTATTAAATATAATTATTAAAATATATTCAAACAGTTTTGAACATTTCAATTATTTAATTGGCCAAGCGATCGTATCATTCCATTACAGACGAGTCGCTCTTCATTCCATTACAGGACGGTTTGACCCAAACCACCATTTAACCTCGCTCTATTTACTCGATTTGATATGGGAGCAATTACATATATTTAATACAATATATTCAAACAGTTTTGAACATTTCAATTATTTAATTGGCCAAGCGATCGTGTCATTCCATTACAGACGAGTCGCTCTTCATTCCATTACAGGACGGTTTGACCCAAACCACCATTTAACCTCGCTCTATTTACTCGATTTGATATGGGAGCAATTACATATATTTAATACAATATATTCAAACAGTTTTGAACATTTCAATTATTTCATTTGCCAAGCGATTGTGTCATTCCATTACAGACGAGTCGCTCTTCATTCCATTACAGGACGGTATGACCAAAACCACCCTCTAACGTCGCTCTATTTACTTGAATTGACATGGGAGCTATTAAATATAATTATTAAAATATATTCAAACAATTTTGAACATTTCAATTATTTAATTTGCCATGCGATCGTGTCATTCCATTACAGACGAGTCGCTCTTCATTCCATTACAGGACGGTTTGACCCAAACCACCATTTAACCTCGCTCTATTTACTCGATTTGATATGGGAGCAATTACATATATTTAATACAATATATTCAAACAGTTTTGAACATTTCAATTATTTCATTTGCCAAGCGATTGTGTCATTCCATTACAGACGAGTCGCTCTTCATTCCATTACAGGACGGTATGACCAAAACCACCCTCTAACGTCGCTCTATTTACTTGAATTGACATGGGAGCTATTAAATATAATTATTAAAATATATTCAAACAGTTTTGAACATTTCAATTATTTAATTTGCCATGCGATCGTGTCATTCCATTACAGACGAGTCGCTCTACATTCCATTACAGGACGGTATGACCCAAACCACCCTCTAACGTCGCTCTATTTACTTAAATTGATATGGGAGCTATTAAATATATTTAATACAATATATTCAAACAGTTTTGAACATTTCAATTATTTAAGTGGCCAAGCGATCGTGTCATTCCATTACAGACGAGTCGCTCTTCATTCCATTACAGGACGGTATGACCAAAACCACCCTCTAACGTAGCTGTATTTACTTGAATTGTCATGGGAGCTATTAAATATAATTATTAAAATATATTCAAACAGTTTTGAACATTTCAATTATTTAATTGGCCAAGCGATCGTATCATTCCATTACAGACGAGTCGCTCTTCATTCCATTACAGGACGGTTTGACCCAAACCACCATTTAACCTCGCTCTATTTACTCGATTTGATATGGGAGCAATTACATATATTTAATACAATATATTCAAACAGTTTTGAACATTTCAATTATTTAATTTGCCAAGCGATCGTGTCATTCCATTACAGACGAGTCGCTCTTCATTCCATTACAGGACGGTTTGACCCAAACCACCATTTAACTTCGCTCTATTTACTCGATTTGATATGGGAGCAATTACATATATTTAATACAATATATTCAAACAGTTTTGAACATTTCAATTATTTCATTTGCCAAGCGATTGTGTCATTCCATTACAGACGAGTCGCTCTTCATTCCATTACAGGACGGTATGACCAAAACCACCCTCTAACGTCGCTCTATTTACTTGAATTGATATGGGAGCTATTAAATATATTTAATACATTATATTCAAACAGTTTTCAACATTTCAGTTACTTAAATTGGCCAAGCGATCGTGGTATTCCATTACAGACGAGTCGCTCTTCATTCCATTACAGGACGGTATGACCCAAACCACCCTCTAACGTCGCTATATTTACTTGAATTGATATGGGAGCTATTAAATATATTTAATACAATATATTCAAACAGTTTTGAACATTTCAATTATTTAATTTGCCAAGCGATCGTGTCATTCCATTACAGACGAGTCGCTCTTCATTCCATTACAGGACGGTATGACCCAAACCACCCTCTAACGTCGCTCTATTTACTTAAATTGATATGGGAGCTATTAAATATATTTAATACAATATATTCAAACAGTTTTGAACATTTTAATTATTTTATTTGCCAAGCGATCGTGTCATTCCATTACAGACGGGTCGCTCTTCATTCCATTACAGGACGGTATGACCCAAACCACCCTCTAACGTCGCTCTATTTACTTAAATTGATATGGGAGCTATTAAATATATTTAATACAATATATTCAAACAGTTTTGAACATTTTAATTATTTAATTAGCCAAGCGATCGTGTCATTCCATTACAGACGAGTCGCTCTTGTATTGTAGAGCCGCGATTTAAGGTAGCGAGACTATTATTTGTGTTGAAAATTACGATTTTCACATTTATTTATTAATTGATGAAATGCACTATAAACTTTCATATGATAAAGTCAACATAACATAGAATGTCATGTAAGTTGGTTAAAATGTATATTTTCTGAAGGGAAGCAAGGCAGCCTCAGTAGTGTTTTCCAAAATCAACAATACAGGTTTAATCTGTGTGCCTATAAGTTTCAAAGATAAACTCAAGACAAAGCAATGTTAGGATGTGTTATCAGTAGCTATCTGACACACAATGAGTGTTTCTAAACATTCGAGTGGTTTGTCTCCGTGGTTTGTTTCACAGATTAGTCATTTGCATATGAATGTGTCAGACACAAGGTCACACAGCCACTGAAAAAAATCATTGATTTTGGTGTTTTCATATGCCGAATTTATCCAATTATAGTTATCCCATTCCTTTATTTTTTTGGTTTCTAATAGCCTTACACATTTGGATGCCCCTACACATGGTAAAACAGACCTTGATGGGAAAACAAATTGATTGTGCCGATACAGAAGCTTGAAAATCTTTGCTGTTACTTCATGGACGTTTTCTAGGAGTTTATGTTTTTCAAAATACAAGGTCTTTAACAAAAAATAACGTATACTTATTGTCGTCGGTTTAACACCAAATTTTCACAGCTTTAAGGTGACAATGAGAGGAACTTGAATGTGTCCAGACAAACTATTTCATCGATTATTTACCAACGAGTTGTGGTTTGAGTTGGGGGCAATGTGACTAAAACAGTAATTGAAATTCAGCACACTATTTTTTAAAACGCGTTGCTTGAATAAAACTGACCAGACACATTCAATTTACCAGACTATTGAACAACTAGGAAAAGTGAAAAAAATACTTCTTATCGCCAGCGTAAATGCGTAATTATTTTTTTTTTACAGAAAAGGTAATTTTTCACCTTTGATTTAGTAACGCGTCGTAGAATGCAGATACGGGCATGCAAAATACACTTGTGAAAAGCTTGAAATCTGGCGATTCTAAAAATATATACTTTCCTGGGTCTATTTGTAGTCATTTAGTCACAATTAGAAGATGAAAACAAGTATGCAAATAATAGTCCCGCTACCTTAATCCAATTGTATTCAAATTGGCCACGTGAGCAACAGTCTGACGTCATGACAATCACGTGATGCTCATGTTGGAAATGGCGGAACAGCAGAAGCGCGTGCCTGCTCTTGCTAAAAGTAAGTATCTGAAATTGACCGTTTCCGAGTTGATAGATTTCATTAGTGTTTTGCAGGCAAGGTTCTATCCTTTCGACAAACTATCTAAAGCGTACTTGGGTTTAATATATTCAAACGAAAAAGGAAAGAGAATGCCCGCCAAACTCACTGTGTTGAAATCTGAATGCAAAATTCGCGGTTGTCAGTTATACCCCGATCATGTCATCACAGTTGATTAACGATTTATCAACATCCTTTATTTGATTGGGTTTCACACAGATATTATATGAATTTAATAAACACAACGGCCAACCTCAAATATAAGTTTCATAAAAATTACAACCAGTTGATTTACTTCTCTCTATTTATTGCATCATTCGATAGATGTTGACACTCCAAGTGTTGTTTCCAGTGAAGAGGAACTGTTAACGCGTATACACGAATGTACCGATGATGACTGTTCATGCAAAAAATATCACTGTGCCATGTGTCCCACGAAAGGCCAAAAGCATGCTGTCCAAAAACACATATATTCTGTACACTGGAAATCTAGAGTCAGTGTTAGTGGTGAGTATATGATCAAAACCCTATCACTAAGGCCATGAAAAAAAAATCTCTGTGTCTCGATTCATGGAAATTTTAGAATGAGGCGGCGAGGCGATTTTTGCCTTGCCCGTAGTGTAGTGTAAACGAAGGGAAGGTATAGTAAGGGGAAGATTTTGGCGTCGTCGTTGTTGTTGGCGTGACTTGTGGGTGTGATAACTCGAGTAATTTTTACACCATTGGTTTCAAATTTATATATGTTATAAACAAACATGCAAAGATGGCCAAGTTCGATATTGTTGCATTTTGCTTGCATAATTGATGAGAGATGGCTACTGATTGGTTTTCGCTTGTGGGCGCAATAACTCGAGTAATTTTTACATGATCAATTTCAAAGTTATATATCTTATAAACAAAGGTGTAAGGATAACCAAGTTCAATATTGGTGCACTTCACATGCATAATTAATGAGATATGTAGTAATTATTTTTTCAGTTAAAACGTAATTGTTGTGAAAGCTTAGTGTAGTTAAAGAAAAGTAATTTTAATGTTTTGAAATTAAATCCTCCTAATCTGTATCAGGATTTAAAAATCTATGGTGTAACATTTGTTTTGAAATCCTTTGGAATTTTCCATTGTTGTGTGATTATGTATACATTTTCATCTTATTGGTACCAGTGCCATCTTAAGTTCATTATAGAAAAATGCCTTTGTTTTTACTCTAGTTAATATTTGACCTTTGTGTGAAGTCACTGTATGGTAATTAGATCTGTTGACAATTTATTTTTAAACACTTATGTGAGTTTATACTTTGAGCAGTAATCTTCTCAAATAGCCGCATGGGGTTAATTTTGTACAACTATGTGTGTCATTTCATTTCCATTGTGTGACTTGAGTATGTTTTTCCATTGTATTATAATCGGGGCCATCTGGAATTCATTATTAGAAAATGCCTTCTATTTATACATTAGTTAACATGTGATCTTTGTGAGAAGTCATTGTATGGTAATTAGATCTGATCAAGGTCAATATTCAAGACCACTGTGGTTAAACATTATTATAAGATAGTATTTTACTGTAAGCAGTTGTACACAGCGCTAGTCATCATTGTTCAGTGAGTTACAAACTATGTGGAATAAGTTTTGTAAAGTTGCTACAGTACATGTACAATAAGTTATATCCCAGAATTCACATAAAATAATTATACTATAAGTTGCTATAATGCATATTGAGTATTCTTCAGTGCAATAAGTTTTCTAAAGTTATTACTGTACAATCAGTTATGTCCTATTAAGTCACATAAAATAATTATACTATAAGTTGGCATATATCCAGACTATTGAGTTAACATTGCTCATTTATATAAGTGTCATTCCAATATTATCATTATTTAGAATGCCTCGACCTAAAAAAAAAAAAGAGTTTTAGACTAAAACGCGAACAAAAACGTAAATACATGCAGGAAAAAAGAGCATGCGAGTCACAGGCTCAACAGTACAGTAAACAACAAAACCTTGAAGTAAATAGTGTATTTCCTCAGTCAGACAATCATGTAGAATTAGATGTTGTTACCTATGAGGTTGATAATCTTATGGATAAATTAATGAACAAAATTAACAGACTAACAAATCAAAGTGAAATATTTTCAAATTTAATGCAATTGATAAAACAGTTTCACCTGTTTCAAAAGAATATTGTGAGTACTGATTGGATAAATGTTATAAATGGACTCCCTGGTGCTGATATACAAAACCTTGGACTTGCATGTTATCAAAATGTTATTATACAAGTATTAAATACATACTCCAGCATTTGCAAGCTACATTCTTACCAAATCCAAAACCCATCAATGCAGAAAAAATAAAAAAACCATCCTGTTTGTTATGTGAATGGGAATCATTTATAATCCAGATGTATTTGAGTGACAACAGTTTTAATAGTGCAGCATAGATACAGAAATACATTAATAGTTCAGAATTATTTAATCCTCTTGTGGAATATGATGCCCATGAGTTTCTTGTTATTATATTTGATATATTAGAACAATATGACGTAAACAGTAATAATATGCCAGTACATACTTTACAAAGTATATTTATGGGTATCTATAATAAAACATAAATAAAAACACTGTGCATATACGAATGTTAGACTTGAACTTCACTGTTTTACAACTTCCTATAACATATTCAAATTTCCTTAATGAGTATTTTACAAAATCAACATCCCTCTCCCAAATCTATAGCTTAGAGTGATATTTGGTAGTAAGAAATGAAAATTATGTTATAAAATTTCACTATTTCTAGAATTTAGCCAATTTATGGTCTCAACTTAACCAGTTGTATCAATTATTCCCTGAGCTAAAATGGGGGAAATTTGAGACAAGTGCGAGTACAAGCGCATTTTGGGATTTTCAGAAGGAAAACAAACGTTCAAGGTGCATAGTTCAAGATGATGCATGTGGAAACGAGAAACAGGGATTTTTTTTTTCTCAGCCTAACCACAACTTATTTATGTGATAACAGATACAATAGTTGCTACATGTGCCTATGCTGTAAGTTTGTCTCAAGCCCACCAACCAAAAATAAGTCATAAATATAGCTTCATAGCAGCAATGACCGGTTTTCAAGACCATGGCACATGGCCAAGTCACATGCAATGCATGGCCATGAATGACTGTTTGCAATAGCCCTGAAAATTAACGTTGGTTTCATGTTTGTATATGTGATAGTGTCCGAGATATTATAGCCATGCATATTTAATGAGTTCCATGACCATATATAGTCATCGAGTATGTTTGTCAATTCTCTTGTCCAATGTCTTCAATATAGCATTGGTTCAATGTTCCTACTTGCAATAGTGCCTAAGATATTAGAGATTTGCATATTTAATGAGTTCTATGACCATATATGGTCATTTAAAATGTTGGTCAATTCTTTTGTCAAATGCCTTCAGTATAGGTTTCGGTACATGTCTCTATCTTTAAAAGTGCTCGAGATATTATGGATATGCATATTTAATGAGTTCTATGACCATATATGGTCATCGAATGTATTGGTCAATCTTTTTGTCCAATGTCTTCAATATAGCATTGGTTCCATGTTTGTACTTGCAATAGTGCCTGAGATATTAGAGACATGCATATTTAATGAGTTATATGACCATATATGGTCATCAACTATGTTGATCAATTCTTTTGTCCAATGTCTTCAATATAGCGTTGGTTCCATGCTTGTATATGCAATAGTTCTCAATATATGTCAATTCAATGTGTATCGTATTTAGGGCCCTCCCCCTTTCCCATAATCCATCATTGCTGACTATTTTATATGCAATGTGAAAAATATTCATAAATCAATTCCTCCAAAACTGCTGGTCGCACATTCATGATTCTTTGATAAATCGGTAGTATGTATTAAGCTCTTCAAAATTACAGCGTGCAATTTTTATACGATAAAAGTTATGCAAATGAGATGCAAAACAATAGTTCGAAAAATTCTAGAAAAAAGGTCACATGACCGTTCAACTTCTTTTTTATGAAATACATAGCTCTATGGCCAATGCTGCTTTTAAGCGAAAGTTTGAGACTCCTAGACCCTCGGAAAGGTGTTTAAATGAGCATGTCATTTTCCGCCTTAAATTCAAAATGGCCGCCGTACCACGTGACCAATATGCGTCATCTTAGGATATGCACTAGATCTCATCAAACTTTACAAACATATGAAAAAATTTCAAGATATGTGTAATGGTGTTCGAATAGCACTTAGCGAAAAATCTGGCGGAATAATAATAAAAAAACATAACGATTACAATAGGTTTCCAAGACGTGCGTCTTGAAAACCTAAAACCTAATAAAAAACATAATGATTACAATAGGTTTCCAAGACATGTGTCTTGAAAACCTAATAAAAAACATAACAATTTCAAAAGGTTTTCAAGACATGTGTCTTGAAAACCTAAATATAGCTGCAAAGCAGCAATGATGGGTTTCAAGCCCTACAGCTTAAGGCTCATGGACTTACTGCAGATGACAAACATGACCAGATTGACATGCATATAAAACTTTGCATGGTCCAGCATTTTTATATTGCTTTATATTGCAAACTGTTGATGAACCACATAACTATATCCATCTAATTGGTTTCTCACATAGTGTGCCATAATTTGTTAATCTCCCTTCTCTATCTACAATAGTTTTCATAACATTAGGTTCAGGCATACTTAATGAATAATATGTGGTGGATGAGATAGGGTTGCGTTGTGTAGAGAAATAGACTTCCATGAGACAAAGTCAGAGTTCTGTGAGATTCGCTTTATTAGATCACGTCAGACTACATTGAAGTCAAAACCAGAACTACTCCCTCCAAAAATCTGGTAGCTTGGAGTATTTGCATAATGTTGTCAAAATAGAATACATAACTATGATTGGTTCAATTCAAAGTGGAAGATTCCACTATCATAGCAACAAGTAATTAGTCTTAGTTATGAGTCAAAGGTTAAAGAAAGAGGCGGCAAGATCAACACCTAACAATGCAACATTAAATGATACAAGATACAATGTAATACAATGTTATACTACATAGGTAAACAGTAGAAGTCTGAACCACGTAAATAAATAAATTTTGAAATGTTGATTGCAATGGAGCTCTCAGCGATATAATATACTGTTGACTAACATGCAAATACAAACAAATGTATATCTATATGTCACTAGGAATGACACTCCTTATTCTCGATACTTTTGGTTAATAAAAATAATTATTTTCGTTATTTTTATATAATCATAAATAAAAGTACATTCGAGATGCTATAAATATATAAGGATAAAATATGCAAAAATTTGTTTCATTCATATGCTGTAGCGTATTTAACATTAATTTCACGAACATAATCAACTCACTACATGGGGGCCGTATGCTGTATGTCGTAACAATAGTTTTAGGAAGCTTTGTTGTTTTAACTAAATTCAAGATGGCAGACAAACCACACAATATATGGATTTGATTTCATAGGAATATGATAAACTTAATGTGGATTCCACATACCGAAATTTGTATCAGTCTGGCAAATAGTTCATGAGTTATAGAACTTTTTAGCTCCGCTGTCGACTTTGTCGAGCGGAGCTTATCATATGAGTGATTGTCCGTCGTCGTCCATGTCAATGTTTTACTTTTTCGACTTCTTCTTGAAAACTACAAGCCTGAATGATTTGACACTGGGTGTATATGTACCTTGGGTAGACCTCTCTTAGGTTTGTTCATTTCATGTTGATATCTTTAATTCTCTAATTTTGGTGAATATTTTTGTCATTTTTGGTAAAAAGTGATATTTTCGACTTCTTGTTAAAAACCGCAAGTGCAATTGCTTTGATATTACATATATAGGTACTACATGTGGACCTCTCTCAGATTTGTTCATTTTATAATGATATCTTTAATTCTCTAATTTTGGTGAATAATTTTGTCATTTTTGGTAAAAAGTGATATTTTCAACTTCTTGTTAAAAACCGCAAGTCCAGTTGCTTTGATACTACATATATAGGTACTACATGTGGACCTCTCTCAGATTTGTTCATTTCGTGATGATATCTTCAATTCTCTAATTTTGGTGAATATTTTTGTCATTTTGGGTAAAAAGTGATATTTTCAACTTCTTGTTAAAAACCGCAAGTCCAATTGCTTTGATATTACGTATATAGGTACTACATGTGAACCTCTCTCAGATTTGTTCATTTCGTGATGATATCTTCAATTCTCTAATTTTGGTGAATATTTTTGTAATTTTTGGTAAAAAGTGATATTTTCGACTTCTTGTTAAAAACCAATAGTTCAATTGCTTTGATATTACATATATAGATACTACATGTAGACCTTTCTCAGATTTGTTCATTTCGTGATGATATCTTTAATTTTCTAATTTTGGTGAATATTTTTGCCATTTTTTGGTAGAAAGTGATATTTTCGACTTCTTGTTGTCCTCTTTTAAAAAGTATTATATGACACAATATTTTTTTTCTGTGACGTGTTTTAATTGGTAACATTTCACTCAATCAGTAGGACAATATTATTTATGTTTTTAGTTAAATAATATATTCACAAGAACTGCCATATCAGAAAGCAATAATTTATGATAGTTAGTACATTTTCAGCAGTCAAACCACTAAACGGCTGATTGTTTTTTAACATTTTTGCAGCGGATTGATGTTCAGCAGCATAACGTATTCATATATGACTCGCTTCCTTGCAAAGAATATGCTTATATAGAAAATTCCCTCAGGTAAGGTAGAAACAAGTTATAAGAATTTGTCTGTTTAATCATGATTTAAGTCAGTGATAATCTTTGCATGTAATATAATGTATAGTTTGAAACCAGTATTTGTTGAAATTATAATCAAGGGGAGTATGTCGATTTCTACTTTCCTTTAATTTACTGCAGCCGAGGAAGATTTTATCTCGTTATAACGTCTCGGCAACACTTTCTTAGTTTTTAATCATCTAATCTATATTTTTGCAGGAAATTCATATCGGAAGAATCAAAAACTAAAATAATGACTCGAGAAAAAAGCAAATGGAAATTTACTTATATTACGGTAATAACATTTTTGACTCCCGTGGGAGTCTTTGCAGTTTCCATGTATGTGTGTGTGTGTGTCTGTCTGTTCCAATGGTATCTCAAGAACCGTATGTTGGTTTTTAATGAAACTTGGTGCATAGATGCTCTGGACTAATGCGCAGATTTGATAAGGTTTTGGTTGAAATTCATACATATTAATTACCTGATTTGCATGATAATTAGCTAATTTTTAGCTGTCCCTTGACTGTTCCACTAATATCTAAAGAGCCATTCATTAGATATTGATGAAACTTGGCACATAGATGCTGTGCACATAATTAACCTGATTTGCATACTGATTAGTAAATTTTTGGCTTTTCCAATGATATCTCAGGTACTAATCACATTTCAATGAAACTTGCATAGATACATAGGACGATGCACAAACGGATGTGTGAAATATTAATTACCTAATTTGCACAATTAATCAATATTCAGATTTTGATATGTTAAGTACTAATACTTAAAACAATACACAATACACAGACCCGCTCAGTTTTGAGTTAATTTGCATAATAAATCATCATTTTTGGTTCTAATCACATTTCAATGAAACTTCGTATAAAGATGGTCTGTGACATAATTCAGTGAGTCTTGGTACATATGTACTCTAACACAAGGTGATGATCAAATTAGTTTTAGGTTTATATACATCTATAATAATTACCTAATTTGCATAATAATTTACGTTTTCGCTGACCGCTATTTTAGTTATGAATAATCATCACATTATAATGAAACTTTGTACATGTACACCCAGAAAAGATATACAGACCTAAATCTATGTATGATAATTGCTTAATTTGTATAATAATTCATTTGGTTCATTGAGGTAATCCACGGACGTGATTAGTTTAATGTTGATAAACATGCATATTGATTATCTATTATTAGCCCATTTCTGATATCTAAAAAAATCAGATTTAAATTTAATTCATCACAGAGGTGCTTAGGAACTAATTAGACTAAAAACAATGGATGATAAATAAAATGTATTTTCTGTATGTATTATAAATTTTGATAGTATGAATCACATTTGTTTCATGTTTCATGAATCTCAAATAGCAGACTCAAATTATTTGCCAAGCTACTTGTTTGAAAAGCAAATTTTAAATTTTGAATTAATTTTGATAATCTCACAACACGTTCTTTCTAAGCTTTCTTTGATTATGATTTGTATTCAGTGTATTGGTTAAATGTAATTGTAGTACAAATATAAACTTGCATTGTTGTAATTGCCTTTTCCTAATCACATTTTATTTATTAGGGATTACCCTGCCAGGTCAATAATAAAGATTGTGGCGTGTTTGTTTTGAAGGTAAGTTGTAATAACGTGCACTGGCGCATACACTATGTCAAATCAATCAATTATAATATAGTACCAATCATACTTACTTACATTCTGCCAAACGTGTATACACATGTAAATATCATTTAATTGTGTAAATTGTGAATATTATAATGTGCCCACTACACTGCAATTCCGACATACTTCCAGAAAAGCGTAATATGTTTTTTTATTAAAAAAAGAAAATGGTTTATTTGCAAATGTCTCAAAAGGACAAAATATGGTGATTGCAATCTCCAACAGGCTAAACATAAATGTGTGTGTTTCAATATCACATCTCTGTATACGATTCTAGCCTTAAGTCCCCACTAGAGCTCATGTAATTAAACGAAACACGGCAATTAATCATCCACATCCAAGGATGATTGCTCTAATTTTTATTTGATTATCAGTTGATATTATACTTAAAAAGTACCACATATTGAACTGTTCCTCCTTTAGAATATATAATACTTTCAATGTTTGTTAATTGAACATTGTATTTACATTATATTGTACCTTATTACAATATCTATGTGTGTTTTGGTTATGTAGTACCTGAAATGTTGTCTCCTTGGTGAGGATATCATGTTTAAGGTGAGTAAATCGGAGTATTTTGTAGCATTTTCCAGGTTACCTTCTTGTATTTTTATTAACATAACACCATATATTCTTTTATCATTGTTGCAAATTTTCCGAGACATGGAGATGATTAACATTCTAGAATTTGAATAAAAACAATATTTTTTGTAGGTCGAATCAACGCTTTTAAGAGAAGAGGTGAAAACAGACTTGTTGCAATGGTATGTATATTGCAAGACTACAATATTTTGGATTTTGAACGATTATTAACTTTCATTTTTCGTGTCAATAATGTCAAAACATTGCTGGTCTCAAAAGATAATTTGAAAACATAATGATACAGCGTTTGAGTTGATATAAACATAACAAGTATTGAAATTACCAGAAACGAACCGTTAAACAGTGTAAATAACATGAACATTAGTGTCCCATGTTAAAGTTGTGCAGTCTCGGGATTGTGGTGCCGCAGTTTAAACTCCATATATTTTGCAATAATGTATTTAAACATTCAACCACAATTAACTACTATCTATCCAGTCTTGCTTTCAATACTTAATCCTAACCGGAACTTTTTCTAACATTCTTTTCACTTGAATTTATCGTAAATGATATGTTATCCCATTTTGTATGATCAATAGAATATATCTCTATGACCCTTAGATGCATATCATAGGTTTAGGGTTTTGTATATATCTTATCAGTGACATTGTTTCTGCCAAGATCAGGCTTAGAATTCAAACTGATTTTATCACTTCCTATGGTGATATATCATAATATATAATAATAAATAATTTATTGACAGGAAACAAGTACTGGAAGTTATGGAAGTTGAAGATTCAGGTTAATATCAACATTTTCAAATCTTTCATATTGAAAAATTACATTTTGGTTCTTTGTTAATTGTCATGTGTTAAAAATGCGTCTGCCGTTTTAGGTCAACATTATTTAATATAATACCTGGCTAATAAGCCATGAAACGTATGCTAGTTCGATTATATAACTGAAATGTAATGATATATTAATGGTTTGTTGCGTTTGTTTGCAGATTGTAGTTCATCAATAGAGATGGAAAATCTTGATAATGACAAAATAACTGGAGAAATTACAGAAAATCAGGTAAAACACACAAAATAATACTACGTAAAGTCTTTGTGTATGACTAAAATTATTTATGTTTTTGTAACGTGTAAAGTCTTGTAAGTTCTTCTTTTATATCTATGTAAGAACCCAGCAACAGAGCGTTATTTGGGTTGGGGGTTTTCATTTGTAATTTGCATAACTAATATAAATATTCAAATCAACCTTCTGACAATGATCTAATGTTCGATACTTTGCATTTGTTTACAATATAGTACCAAGAAATGTTACACCTCACAGATGGTATAATAACGTGTAGTGGAGATTGTATTGGCCATTTAAATCGACACGTCATGTTTGTGGCAGACTACAACAAAAATTATTGTGGAAGAACTACCCATGTGAGACATGGGTATGGCAATGAATACGTGTCAGATAAGGTGAGTTTATTTGATTATTTATGGGTATCATTAAATTGTCTTGTGGAAATTCAATATTCCTTTATAATAAAGAGATCACGATAAAGTTAAATTTGTTGTTTTCACATCTCACATTGTATATTTATTTGTATAACCACTTCCCACACCACTAACTGTCCTATAATCATCCTCATACATTTCATAGGTCCATGAACAAATCAAAGAACGAATGATGAAAGAACACCTGGTGAAGAAAAAAATGTCCAAAAGGTTAACACTTATTACAAAATTGTTATTTTGCAAACACACTTATTGAATGGAGTGAAATTGTTGTCTCTTCAATCTGTGGCGTCAATGTTTCCCAGTGTATATAATATGTAAGTGGTCATATATATGCCGTTCACATAATTACAGGTAAACGAACAGAAGATCCGAACTCGCAATTTAATTAAAAACTTAACTAAATTTTGCTAGTACTATGATTGAAATTTGACAGTTGTTGACAGTTGAATGCTGACAGTTGACAGTTGAATGCTCATGTAAATTTGTTTTCACTGTATGCTTGTATCATTTATCGTAGTGTATATGTGTTGATTGTTTAGACTTGAATAGATTCGTTCACTCTTATACATTTCAATACGAATTTAAATATGAAGTGGTCGTAACAGTGTTTCTATATGGTATTTCTTAAATTAATTGTCTTTTAATTGTAGTATATTTGAAACAAGTACGAATATGCTATGTACAACAAGCAAAAAAGTGTACATGAAGAGAGAAGCATTGAATTCTCCTATGTTGTAAGTTAACTTTGCTTTATTCAAACAAATCATAATTTCGCGATCATGGGAGATTGTCATTTACACAACTTTTTATGATTTAAGACAATACATACGAAAGTCGACATGAACGGTTCTCCTAAAGAAACTGGGAAATGTTTCTAAATGAATGAAATGGAAATGTAATTATCTAGCTAGACCAGTTGTGTCGGACATGAGTAGACATTTGCATATGTATAATATATACGGCTTACAATATCAATTGTGTTTTTGCTCAGTGGACAATTTGGATACCAGATATAACTTTCCTTTTCAATATGAAAGAATTAAATAAACAAAAACGCTTTTTAATATTTTTGTGAAGGAAACAATGCAATTCCCCAATATTGACAGTATGAATCAAATTGATTAAAAGGAATATTTCTTATTTTTCTTTCCAGTTTTGCAACTAGATTTGTGGATGACGTATTAGTGAAAGAATGTATCGCATATTTACTCAAGGTTAAACTGAACATTTCTTTAAATGACACGATCGCTTGGCCAATTAAATAATTGAAATGTTCAAAACTGTTTGAATATATTGTATTAAATATATGTAATTGCTCCCATATCAAATCGAGTAAATAGAGCGAGGTTAGAGGGTGGTTTGGGTCATACCGTCCTGTAATGGAATGAAGAGCGACTCGTCTGTAATGGAATGACACGATCGCTTGGCTAATTAAATAATTGAAATGTTCAAAACTGTTTGAATATATTTTATTAATTATATTTAATAGCTCCCATATCAATTCAAGTAAATGGAGCGACGTTAGAGGGCGGTTTGGGTCATACCGTCCTGTAATGGAATGAAGAGCGACTCGTCTGTAATGGAATGACACGATCGCTTGGCTAATTAAATAATTGAAATGTTCAAAACTGTTTGAATATATTTTATTAATTATATTTAATAGCTCCCATATCAATTCAAGTAAATAGAGCGACGTTAGAGAGTGGTTTGGGTCATACCGTCCTGTAATAGAATGAAGAGCGACTCGTCTGTAATGGAATGACACGATCGCTTGGCTAAGTAAATAATTGAAATGTTCAAAACTGTTTGAATATATTGTATTAAATATATTTAATTGCTCCCATATCAAATCGAGTAAATAGAGCGAGGTTAAAGGGTGGTTTGGGTCAAACCGTCCTGTAATGGAATGAAGAGCGACTCGTCTGTAATGGAATGACACGATCGCTTGGCCAATCAAATAATTGAAATGTTCAAAACTGTTTGAATATATTGTATTAAATATATTTAATAGCTCCCATATCAATTCAAGTAAATAGAGCGACGTTAGAGAGTGGTTTGGGTCATACCGTCCTGTAATGGAATGAAGAGCGACTCGTCTGTAATGGAATGACACGATCGCTTGGCTAATTAAATAATTGAAATGTTCAAAACTGTTTGAATATATTTTATTAATTATATTTAATAGCTCCCATATCAAATCATGTAAATAGAGCGACGTTAGAGGGTGGTTTGGGTCATACCGTCCTGTAATGGAATGAAGAGCGACTCGTCTGTAATGGAATGACACGATCGCTTGGCCAATTAAATAATTGAAATGTTCAAAACTGTTTGAATATATTGTATTAAATATATTTAATAGCTCCCAGATCAATTCAAGTAAATAGAGCGACGTTAGAGGGTGGTTTGGGTCATACCGTCCTGTAATGGAATGAAGAGCGACTCGTCTGTAATGGAATGACACGATCACTTGGCAAATTAAATAATTAAAATGTTCAAAACTGTTTGAATATATTGTATTAATTATATTTAATAGCTCCCATATCAAATCAAGTAAATAGAGCGACGTTAGAGGGTGGTTTGGGTCATACCGTCCTGTAATGGAATGAAGAGCGACTCGTCTGTAATGGAATGACACGATCGCTTGGCTAATTAAATATTTGAAATGTTCAAAACTGTTTGAATATATTGTATTAAATATATTTAATCGCTCCCATATCAAATCAAGTAAATAGAGCGACGTTAGAGGGTGGTTTTGGTCATACCGTCCTGTAATGGAATGGAGAGCGACTCGTCTGTAATGGAATGACACGATCGCTTGGCCAATTAAATAATTGAAATGTTCAAAACTGTTTGAATATATTGTATTAAATATATGTAATTGCTCCCATATCAAATCGAGTAAATAGAGCGAGGTTAGAGGGTGGTTTGGGTCATACCGTCCTGTAATGGAATGAAGAGCGACTCGTCTGTAATGGAATGACACGATCGCTTGGCTAATTAAATAATTGAAATGTTCAAAACTGTTTGAATATATTTTATTAATTATATTTAATAGCTCCCATATCAATTCAAGTAAATGGAGCGACGTTAGAGGGCGGTTTGGGTCATACCGTCCTGTAATGGAATGAAGAGCGACTCGTCTGTAATGGAATGACACGATCGCTTGGCTAATTAAATAATTGAAATGTTCAAAACTGTTTGAATATATTTTATTAATTATATTTAATAGCTCCCATATCAATTCAAGTAAATAGAGCGACGTTAGAGAGTGGTTTGGGTCATACCGTCCTGTAATAGAATGAAGAGCGACTCGTCTGTAATGGAATGACACGATCGCTTGGCTAAGTAAATAATTGAAATGTTCAAAACTGTTTGAATATATTGTATTAAATATATTTAATTGCTCCCATATCAAATCGAGTAAATAGAGCGAGGTTAAAGGGTGGTTTGGGTCAAACCGTCCTGTAATGGAATGAAGAGCGACTCGTCTGTAATGGAATGACACGATCGCTTGGCCAATCAAATAATTGAAATGTTCAAAACTGTTTGAATATATTGTATTAAATATATTTAATAGCTCCCATATCAATTCAAGTAAATAGAGCGACGTTAGAGAGTGGTTTGGGTCATACCGTCCTGTAATGGAATGAAGAGCGACTCGTCTGTAATGGAATGACACGATCGCTTGGCTAATTAAATAATTGAAATGTTCAAAACTGTTTGAATATATTTTATTAATTATATTTAATAGCTCCCATATCAAATCATGTAAATAGAGCGACGTTAGAGGGTGGTTTGGGTCATACCGTCCTGTAATGGAATGAAGAGCGACTCGTCTGTAATGGAATGACACGATCGCTTGGCCAATTAAATAATTGAAATGTTCAAAACTGTTTGAATATATTGTATTAAATATATTTAATAGCTCCCAGATCAATTCAAGTAAATAGAGCGACGTTAGAGGGTGGTTTGGGTCATACCGTCCTGTAATGGAATGAAGAGCGACTCGTCTGTAATGGAATGACACGATCACTTGGCAAATTAAATAATTAAAATGTTCAAAACTGTTTGAATATATTGTATTAATTATATTTAATAGCTCCCATATCAAATCAAGTAAATAGAGCGACGTTAGAGGGTGGTTTGGGTCATACCGTCCTGTAATGGAATGAAGAGCGACTCGTCTGTAATGGAATGACACGATCGCTTGGCTAATTAAATATTTGAAATGTTCAAAACTGTTTGAATATATTGTATTAAATATATTTAATCGCTCCCATATCAAATCAAGTAAATAGAGCGACGTTAGAGGGTGGTTTTGGTCATACCGTCCTGTAATGGAATGGAGAGCGACTCGTCTGTAATGGAATGACACGATCGCTTGGCCAATTAAATAATTGAAATGTTCAAAACTGTTTGAATATATTGTATTAAATATATGTAATTGCTCCCATATCAAATCGAGTAAATAGAGCGAGGTTAGAGGGTGGTTTGGGTCATACCGTCCTGTAATGGAATGAAGAGCGACTCGTCTGTAATGGAATGACACGATCGCTTGGCTAATTAAATAATTGAAATGTTCAAAACTGTTTGAATATATTGTATTAATTATATTCAAAGCTCCCATATCAAATCAAGTAAATAGAGCGACGTTAGAGGGTGGTTTGGGTCATACCGTCCTGTAATGGAATGAAGAGCGACTCGTCTGTAATGGAATGACACGATCGCTTAGCTAAGTAAATAATTGAAATGTTCAAAACTGTTTGAATATATTGTATTAAATATATTTAATTGCTCCCATATCAAATCGAGTAAATAGAGCGAGGTTAAAGGGTGGTTTGGGTCAAACCGTCCTGTAATGGAATGAAGAGCGACTCGTCTGTAATGGAATGACACGATCGCTTGGCCAATCAAATAATTGAAATGTTCAAAACTGTTTGAATATATTGTATTAAATATATTTAATAGCTCCCATATCAATTCAAGTAAATAGAGCGACGTTAGAGAGTGGTTTGGGTCATACCGTCCTGTAATGGAATGAAGAGCGACTCGTCTGTAATGGAATGACACGATCGCTTGGCTAATTAAATAATTGAAATGTTCAAAACTGTTTGAATATATTTTATTAATTATATTTAATAGCTCCCATATCAATTCAAGTAAATAGAGCGACGTTAGAGAGTGGTTTGGGTCATACCGTCCTGTAATAGAATGAAGAGCGACTCGTCTGTAATGGAATGACACGATCGCTTGGCCAATTAAATAATTGAAATGTTCAAAACTGTTTGAATATATTGTATTAAATATATTTAATAGCTCCCATATCAATTCAAGTAAATAGAGCGACGTTAGAGAGTGGTTTGGGTCATACCGTCGTGTAATGGAATGAAGAGCGACTCGTCTGTAATGGAATGACACGATCGCTTGGCCAATTAAATAATTAAAATGTTCAAAACTGTTTGAATATATTGTATTAAATATATTTAATAGCTCCCATATCAATTCAAGTAAATGGAGCGACGTTAGAGGGCGGTTTGGGTCATACCGTCCTGTAATGGAATGAAGAGCGACTCGTCTGTAATGGAATGACACGATCGCTTGGCCAATTAAATAATTGAAATGTTCAAAACTGTTTGAATATATTGTATTAAATATATTTAATAGCTCCCAGATCAATTCAAGTAAATAGAGCGACGTTAGAGGGTGGTTTGGGTCATACCGTCCTGTAATGGAATGAAGAGCGACTCGTCTGTAATGGAATGACACGATCACTTGGCAAATTAAATAATTAAAATGTTCAAAACTGTTTGAATATATTGTATTAAATATATTTAATAGCTTCCATATCAATTCAAGAAAATATAGCGACGTTAGAGGGTGGTTTTGGTCAAACCGTCCTGTAATGGAATGAAGAGCGACTCGTCTGTAATGGAATGACACGATCGCTTGGCCAATTAAATAATTGAAATGTTCAAAACTGTTTGAATATATTGTATTAAATATATTTAATAGCTTCCATATCAATTCAAGTAAATATAGCGACGTTAGAGGGTGGTTTTGGTCAAACCGTCCTGTAATGGAATGAAGAGCGACTCGTCTGTAATGGAATGACACGATCGCTTGGCCAATTAAATAATTGAAATGTTCAAAACTGTTTGAATATATTGTATTAAATATATTTAATAGCTCCCATATCAATTCAAGTAAATAGAGCGACGTTAGAGAGTGGTTTGAGTCATACCGTCCTGTAATGGAATGAAGAGCGACTCGTCTGTAATGGAATGACACGATCGCTTGGCTAATTAAATAATTGAAATGTTCAAAACTGTTTGAATATATTTTATTAATTATATTTAATAGCTCCCATATCAAATCATGTAAATAGAGCGACGTTAGAGGGTGGTTTGGGTCATACCGTCCTGTAATGGAATGAAGAGCGACTCGTCTGTAATGGAATGACACGATCGCTTGGCCAATTAAATAATTGAAATGTTCAAAACTGTTTGAATATATTGTATTAAATATATTTAATAGCTCCCAGATCAATTCAAGTAAATAGAGCGACGTTAGAGGGTGGTTTGGGTCATACCGTCCTGTAATGGAATGAAGAGCGACTCGTCTGTAATGGAATGACACTATCGCTTGGCTAATTAAATAATTGAAATGTTCAAAACTGTTTGAATATATTTTATTAATTATATTTAATAGCTCCCATATCAAATCAAGTAAATAGAGCGACGTTAGAGGGTGGTTTGGGTCATACCGTCCTGTAATGGAATGAAGAGCGACTCGTCTGTAATGGAATGACACAATCGCTTGGCAAATGAAATAATTGAAATGTTCAAAACTGTTTGAATATATTGTATTAAATATATGTAATTGCTCCCATATCAAATCGAGTAAATAGAGCGAGGTTAAATGGTGGTTTGGGTCAAACCGTCCTGTAATGGAATGAAGAGCGACTCGTCTGTAATGGAATGACACGATCGCTTGGCCAATTAAATAATTGAAATGTTCAAAACTGTTTGAATATATTGTATTAAATATATGTAATTGCTCCCATATCAAATCGAGTAAATAGAGCGAGGTTAAATGGTGGTTTGGGTCAAACCGTGCTGTAATGGAATGAAGAGCGACTCGTCTGTAATGGAATGATACGATCGCTTGGCCAATTAAATAATTGAAATGTTCAAAACTGTTTGAATATATTTTAATAATTATATTTAATAGCTCCCATGACAATTCAAGTAAATACAGCTACGTTAGAGGGTGGTTTTGGTCATACCGTCCTGTAATGGAATGAAGAGCGACTCGTCTGTAATGGAATGACATGATCGCTTGGCTAATTAAATAATTGAAATGTTCAAAACTGTTTGAATATATTGTATTAAATATATTTTATAGCTCCCATATCAATTCAAGTAAATAGAGCGACGTTAGAGAGTGGTTTGGGTCATACCGTCCTGTAATGGAATGAAGAGCGACTCGTCTGTAATGGAATGACACTATCGCTTGGCTAATTAAATAATTGAAATGTTCAAAACTGTTTGAATATATTTTATTAATTATATTTAATAGCTCCCATATCAAATCAAGTAAATAGAGCGACGTTAGAGGGTGGTTTGGGTCATACCGTCCTGTAATGGAATGAAGAGCGACTCGTCTGTAATGGAATGACACGATCGCTTGGCTAATTAAATATTTGAAATGTTCAAAACTGTTTGAATATATTGTATTAAATATATTTAATCGCTCCCATATCAAATCAAGTAAATAGAGCGACGTTAGAGGGTGGTTTGGGTCATACCGTCCTGTAATGGAATGAAGAGCGACTCGTCTGTAATGGAATGACACGATCGCTTGGCCAATTAAATAATTGAAATGTTCAAAACTGTTTGAATATATTGTATTAAATATATGTAATTGCTCCCATATCAAATCGAGTAAATAGAGCGAGGTTAGAGGGTGGTTTGGGTCATACCGTCCTGTAATGGAATGAAGAGCGACTCGTCTGTAATGGAATGACACGATCGCTTGGCTAATTAAATAATTGAAATGTTCAAAACTGTTTGAATATATTATATTAATTATATTCAAAGCTCCCATATCAAATCAAGTAAATAGAGCGACGTTAGAGGGTGGTTTGCGTCATACCGTCCTGTAATGGAATGAAGAGCGACTCGTCTGTAATGGAATGACAAGATCGCTTGGCTAATTAATAATTGAAATGTTCAAAACTGTTTGAATATATTGTATTAATTATATTTAATCGCTCCCATATCAAATCAAGTAAATAGAGCGACGTTAGAGGGTGGTTTGGGTCATACCGTCCTGTAATGGAATGAAGAGCGACTCGTCTGTAATGGAATGACACTATCGCTTGGCTAATTAAATAATTGAAATGTTCAAAACTGTTTGAATATATTATATTAATTATATTTAATAGCTCCCATATCAAATCAAGTAAATAGAGCGACGTTAGAGGGTGGTTTGGGTCATACCGTCCTGTAATGGAATGAAGAGCGACTCGTCTGTAATGGAATGACACGATCGCTTGGCTAATTAAATAATTGAAATGTTCAAAACTGTTTGAATATATTGTATTAAATATATTTAATCGCTCCCATATCAAATCAAGTAAATAGAGCGACGTTAGAGGGTGGTTTTGGTCATACCGTCCTGTAATGGAATGAAGAGCGACTCGTCTGTAATGGAATGACACGATCGCTTGGCAAATTAAATAATTTAAATGTTCAAAACTGTTTGAATATATTTTATTAATTATATTTAATAGCTCCCATATCAAATCAAGTAAATAGAGCGACGTTAGAGGGTGGTTTTGGTCAAACCGTCCTGTAATGGAATGAAGAGAGACTCGTCTGTAATGGAATGACACGATCGCTTGGCCAATTAAATAATTGAAATGTTCAAAACTGTTTGAATATATTGTATTAAATATATTTAATAGCTCCCAGATCAATTCAAGTAAATAGACCGACGTTAGAGGGTGGTTTGGGTCATACCGTCCTGTAATGGAATGAAGAGCGACTCGTCTGTAATGGAATGACACGATCGCTTGGCCAATTAAATAATTGAAATGTTCAAAACTGTTTGAATATATTGTATTAAATATATTTAATAGCTCCCAATGGAATGAAGAGCGAAAAAAAAACGCTAGACTAATTAAATATTTGAAATGTTCAAACGATAGCAAGGCCTTGTATTTCATATATTTTATAGCTTTCATGCCAAAGACATGAAATACATAGACGTCAGTAATCGGTTAATGGCAGGACATGGGCGCGTTTCACTCCGCCGCTAACAGTGTGAGTGCGTATGGTGCCAGGAAAGATCGTGTAAATGAACAGTGTATCGATCAAGGCTGTCGCTTTTACAAAAACGGCCTTCGAACGAGCAAACTCTTTCGTAACGGTTCGTAAATTCGCTAAACCTAACGGTATTTGCCGTTAGAGCGTGTATCCAGCATTTGTCAGGTGATCACACGCCACGTGACCGCTCTCTAATGGAATGCTCTCTAATGGAACGGACGCGCTCTAATGGAATGGCTCGAGCTAGGTCTCTCTCGTGCTGCCTGTTCTGTCTGTGTTTCGTATCGAGGGCCTAAACGCGTAAACGCAAGGCAAATATTCCGAAGTATGCTCGTTTCTTGAATAAATAAAAAATCACCCAGTTATCTGAGGCAAACGGTATGATTTTTTGTACCGCAAAAGTGGTTTTCGATTTGTACTACATGGTTGAAAATAAAAGAGCAGCTCGTCTCCTTTTATGTAAGATTTGTTTTATTATTTGTTTGATTGAATGTTCGTTTTTGAACATAATCAAGATTCCTAAAGATAATACTAATTAAGGATGTGGCAGTGTGTGCTGGAACTCGTGAATGTCAAATGACATTCAATACATCATGCATACGTAATTAGATTGAATGTTAATAAATGCATGTCACGCAGAAGTACCCCCTCAGTAGTCTGTTGATAAAGATTATTGCAACATACGAAAACATCATCATTGCTGAGCACTCTCTGTTGACGAGACAGTCCGCCAATAGTCGACAGTTATCAAAGGAAAACATGTTTTTGAAAAAAAAAGGAAATTACAGAAATTTAATAGAAGCGTGAAACTTACTTAATATACATATACACCATCAACGATAGAGACTAACCTATGTAAATAACTGTCATATTTATACACATACAACATGCTGAACATGAATCGAGAAATTTAAACATACAAAATTAACCAATGGTGTATCAGGGGTAAACTTTCTCTCTGGGGTTCTCCACACGTGTCAGGGGGGAATCTCGTCTCGTCTCTCTATCTCGTCCCCTTGAGGTACGGGATCGGGGAAGTCACTTTAACTTTACAGTCAAATAAGGCACACACAACGAAATACGTTTCAGCTCTCGTCTTAGTCGGTCAATCGAGCACTCTATAAGACACAGCGCCCTGGGGAAAAATCCCCAAGTCTCTCACAAGGCTGACCAAAGGCTAGCCCAAGACTGGACTGCCTCAAGGCTCGCCCCTGGACTGGACTCTCGACTGTCCAGGACTGCACTCTCTCTCCTCTGCGTCTATCGTGGAGTATTCGCCAAGACCAACTCAAACTCTCTTTATTCATTTTCAAAACTCTAACCAATTACAATGCAGTAAAAAGACTCTAGGGCGTAACCTTCAATCATAAAGCCAATCACACTAAGTACTGAATACGTTATATCTTTTGATTAATCGTTCACTACATTAATAACTATGGATATAAACTGTCAAAATGGCGACGATTATCTCGTAATTAGTTCCAAATCACTGAGCCAAGTTCCGTCCAAAACTTCAAATGGGCCTACACGATGACAGACATAACACAGCAATTCGCTCGTAATCAACTAATTAAGTCGGTTAACAGATACGCAAAAACAAATTCATGACAGGTGCCCTATCGCCTCAATAGAACGTTGGACATAGTTGTCAATTTAATGGTTGATTGAAAGACATTATCACTATCACTTAAAGACGAGGGCGCACTTAGCCCGACGAAGTAGTATTCTTGATGTCTATATGATTGGGACAAAAAAAAAGAAATTTACATTTCAACCTAAATTTTTCTTGTTGCGATACAGGGTACTAGGCTCCATTGCATAGTACGAAACCTGGTGTTATATTGTCAGGCGCTTAAGATAGAACAGTGTCTTGCTTACGTCATCCGGATGTGTGTTGTTATGTGTTTAGCTGCTTAACTGTTTTTATAACAGTTAACCCTTGAATCAGACCATGTTTAACAGCTAAAAATAAATTGCCACGCTCTATATGCCCATAGAGGGCGCGATTTAACGTTAGCGCTGTCTTCTCTGCGTTCTCTGTGAAAGCACTTGTGGTTACGTAAATTCCCGTAATTTTCACGAAAAATTAGCTGGTGTTGTCCATCGATCTTTTGTTGTGAATTGGTGCCCATTTAATTGAAAAGATTTCTAGAGTGACACATATGTAAACCAAAACCATATCACATTGTGTTTCATTTGTAAGTTTGTCGGGTATTCGTCTCATGCTGAATTATTACAGAACAGCACAAATGTTCTACGGTGATTCGTGTTGCCTACGTATTAGTATAATACAAAAAATATTTTTTTCCTAATGAGGCACACACTGTCAATGTTAATCGAAAAAAGTCGGAAATCTGAGCGGTTAAAGTTGCTGAAACAATTGATCTTAATTGTAAATATTCATGAACACAACTACGGCAACAACATCAAAATCTGCACTTATTATTTAGGGGTGCGATCTGTCTTAAAGGGCGATGATCGTCGCGCAGCGTCTTGTTCGATATGGGGCTCAAAGCGACGTACACTGCGCGTGTAAAATACACTGTTTGCATTGCAAATGTGCGTCTATTTGGCAGCCGCGGTTGACTGCTTTTAGAAATTTGAGAGTCAGTATACAGTATGTATCTAGGGTAGTAATATGCAGTGTCCTGAACATGGACATGCTGAACACTTTGGCTCTACATAAATTGAGCTTTATTATTATTTTCTGGAGTTTGTGTAGATCACTCTACTGGAGCTATTACCAGGCCTCGTTTTTACAATTAGTTTTGATCATAACATTACCTAAGTGTCGAAAGTATCTCGACTCGTTTCAATAAAAGGAGACTTCTGTCTTCTATGTATATTTGTGCCAAGATCTCGCGTGACGAGATCTCAGTCCTTCGAATACGTGGGTGAGCGACCTTGAATTGTCATTACAACATGGAAAAGCTAGAAAGCTAGAACAAAAACAGCAAACTGTATTTCTTTATTGTAGAACCAACTGGTTCACAATTACACTCGCTTATACGTACGCACATGTTAAAAACGCACACACAGTACTACTTGGTAATGTCATACCAATTCGCTGATTGGTAATGATGACAGGCAGCTGTCACTATACAATCAATGTCATGGGTATATGACGTACATTCAATCTGTCAACTCAAAACTGACAAGTAGAAAAAACCCCATCAAAGTATCATACCCATAAAACGAGTCAACGTAGCACTTCCTTCATAAGTAACAAAAATCCATATTTTTATATGATTTAGTAGTTAAACCGCGGATTTTGATAAAATACAACACTGCGAATATATTAAAACAGTTTCATCTGACATTCCCGTGATCTATTGTGGAATTTCAATTGAAGTGACTCTGTTCAAGCACGTTTTCTTTTCAATGTTTGGTTTATAATATATGTATATTTTCCTGTATTTTATTTTTTTCTGGCTGTTACATGTCATTTTAATCTCGTGGTGCCTTGTCAAATCCAGGAGGAACCATTCGAATAACTGATGTGGGCAAATAACGATCTACATACTAGTAGTTAAAAGCTTATTGTAAACTAAAATGAAATAAACAAGTAATCCATCCATCACGAATATAATATTATTTTTTTAATTTTGACATTTAATTGTAGTCATTCATGTTGCCTTCGAATAATTCGTATGCAATTCATGTTATATTTGTTAAGTCTCTACTCTAATAAGTCTCTACGTGCATAACGTACCAAAGTACTTAAATATTGATCAACAGATAAGTCTTTTAACTTAATTGATCTTTGTGCCTTGGATCAACTTGTTCTTATCAGTGGGTTCAATTATTAATAATTCAATATTAATAATGTTCAACGTTAATAGTAGTCAATACCTTTCGCAAGTAGTCAGCAGAGTTTAGGTGTGACGTCAGGATATGAAGCACAGGATCAGTTAGTACAATCTATAAATTATTACGTACCGAGAACAACTGCCGTGCTATTATTCAGATTATAAGATGTAATTTTTTTAAGAAAGTAAAATCCACACTGATTATTTTTTTTTTATAGAAGAATGGTTTTAAACCGTAGCAAACTATATATTTTATGAAAGTTTATAATTCATACTGATTAAAAATCGATATTACGTTAGATGCAATCTTCGTGTAATCACGTGACCGCTAAGTATTAAGGAAGTAAAATCCACACTGATTATATTTTTTATAGAAAAATAGTTTTAAACCATAGTAAACTGCATATTTTATGAAAGATTATAATTCATACGGATTAAAAATCGATATTACGTTAGATGTAACCTTTGTGTAATCACGTGACTCCTAAAGTAAGTAAATCCTTTGGGGAAGTACTTAAAAGTGATATCACATTTGTTTTCTTTGAAAAAAATCTAGAATAAGGCAAAGGGAACAACAGTCAAGTTTTGTCTACTGTATGCATTTCAAAATAATACTTTGTTCGTTTTTACATTCAGATAGTAATTTTTTCAGAATGCGTATTTTCAACAAAAATCATTGAGTAGGTATTGTTCGTGTATACCACGTCTACAATCTCCGAAAAAGGTAAAAACATATCTGGTGAGTGCCTATACACTAATTTGCATATAAATAGATTAAAAGTTACTATATTGATTTTTTAAATGGTCATGAAATCTTCTGTGACCTGACAGTCAGTAAAATGTAGTTGATTGTTAAGCATCTAAAGATGTTCTGAATACTTATCAATTATTTAAAACAAATGCACATATGCAAATTTAGTCATCACAGCCATGCAAATACACGTTATTAATTGTTATCACCATTAATTGTTACCACCATAGAATTATAAGATACATCCTATATAATCTATAAAATATAACGTGCCAAAAAAATACATATTTAAGCATATATTATGTTAATAAAGTGTCTGTACGCCATAATGATAGACAGTCAACTTCAATATTATATGATGATGTGAAAACATTTCCTAGATTTGATTCAACAATGTCACGCACACACACTCCTACGATCATACGGGCACTATATCATAGTACCAGGAATTTTGGATCTTTATTTTTCACTCTTTAGTTTTTATATTTTATAAATATCGTAATGAAGTTGTATGTAAATTGTTGTATACACGTCTTAGTATGTAATAGCTAAATAAATCCTCCTCTGAAGAACTCTCATTCGCCCCCGCCTCCGAAATTCAAAACAATGACACAAAGCTTTAAGTTCAGAAGTGCATGACGCTAAAAAGTGTGCGAATTAATAATCTGCAAATGATGATCCAAAGATAAGGGTGTAATTAATATACACATGAAAAAAACACTGTTCTAGATTACAAAATCTACTTAGAGTCAAACAACCAACTGCGGAGTTACAGAATTTATACCATTCTTGACCTTGTGACTCATAGTCTGACCGTTGGTTTATTTATTTTTTTTATAAAGCTCTTGTTCTCATGCAGATTGTAAAAGGAATTGGTAGTACACGCAAGGGGTAGACCATATCGGGAAAAGCCAACACGCTTCACGAGGAAAGCGTGAAATCTCGACGGATTGTTTAGGCTCTTACATGTAATATTAGGCTTTGAGGGCTTCTGAGTCCAAAAGTATACACTAAATAAACCAAAAAGCATGCGTTAGAGACGTGCCTATGCAGAATTTGATCTGCCAATAATTAATTCATTTTAAAAATTTTAAACACTCTATTGACATTGGCTGTTTATTATCCTATTGACTTAGAACTTGAGCTGACGGATGGCCGCACGTTTTGAACACGATTAAAACAAATTGAAAGCGGATATTTGTAGATGCAAGACGCGCATATACAAATAACTGCGTTAAAGCGGGAGGGTCGCCACCTGCGCACGCGCGGAAATTGAGACCCAATCGACGATAACAACACACGCTAAAAACGCAAAGGCCCATGGGTAGACGCTTGTTTGTAAACAGTGATACGCTATGGCCATCTGACGCATGCGCAGGCGACGACTCCCCCGCTTTAATGTTTGCGTATGCTGACACCATAGCGGTGAATACATACATGTGATAAATGAAATATCTATATTCGTGATCCATGATTTATTAAGCTTGTTTCTTAAATTCCGTATTTTTTATAACAACAACAACTACTACTTTCGTCTAATTAATTTTATATCATGAGCCACTTAAGGACGACGTCAAAAGATCGATGTAGGATAAAAAAAAACTTAATACCTTTAGTTTTTTCCCAAACCTCCATCCCCCTCTAAAACTTAATTGTTAAATATTGATCATGGCGTCAGACTACATTCACCATTAAATACAAATTGATAATCGGACAGTAGTATGGCATAGCAGTTGGTTGTCGGTGGGTGTAAAAAGACTTTACTAATGCACCAATAACAAAGAAAAACAAGCTTTATTTGTACCTTTCTTTTAAGAAGTACATTTAATTTAATTTACAAAGGTAGGTAGTACAATGAAATTGTCATTACACATTGTATGTATGTTCTCATGTAGTAAATGTCACCATTACCTTTCTTATTTTTTAATACAAATCCAAATTGCATCTGCATAACTTTTTTAAAGGGGAATATACGCATGCACAAACTACTTTTCTGGGTTCTGCGCATGCTCTAGGCCCATGCCCTGAAATTGACCTCATTTGACGCACATATTTACACGCGAACCAAACCATTTTCTCATCTTGGATGTTTGTTTTTTTCATTTTCTGTTATTTTTGTCCGTGATTGGATAGAAAAAAACGAACTACAGATACTCCGAGATTTTTTTGACTGCATTAAAAAATAAAATCGTTTTTGTAGGATGGAAACTTTTTGAGGTCACCCCCCTACACCCAAACTAAAGCAAATAAGTTTTTTTTTATCCGACATCAATGTTTTGACGTCGTCCCTTATGGTATATCCCAAAGCCTGAATCCAATGTTGAAAACAAATTGCAGTCACATAAATTACGTATAATCTGTATTGTCAATGAAATGTCATTAAAATGTGAAAATAAAAATGATGAAAATCTGTTTGTTTGAAGTTCTAATTTCAGACAATCGACGAGAATTGCAGAATATTTAATATAACACCATGTCATTGTACAGTTTTTGAGGTATCATAAAACATTTTATTTATTGTTTTATTTTTGAAAAACAAAAAATGTAGTTGGCATGGTAACAATGCTTCATCAGTCAAAAGTGTTAAAACAGTTTCTGATCGAAAAAAACATTCATTATTTAGATACTGTAATATATTTTCGCTGAAGGTTATCTTTATTCAGTGAAAATAAAATCCAGCAAATATACCTTTTTTCCTATATTTTAAATTTAACTTGTCAAAAATCAGTGAAAATTAATTCTATACAAAACACCCAAAAAGTCTTTTCAATGATAATTAATGCTAGCTAAAATAAAATATTTTACAGTAAACAAATTGACGGAGTGAAGTGAGTCTAATTCAAATGTTTGTATTTTTGTTACATTTCTATTAGACAAACAAAAACATCAAACTTCTGTTTCAATTTGTAAAATAATATACAGCATAATTAAAATTTAACAATATTCCTGTCAAAGCTGTGGTGAGTACTTTACTTACCATGATAAACGCGCTTGTACGCAGGATACGAAGAAGAAAGCCTTCAAAATGACCGCCGATTTGTATTTGAGTAAGCCGACGAAAACATCAATAGGCAATTAGATCATCACTCAATGAGAGTATTGACAGCTGTCAGCGTGAATAGTTGACATATTGTTCGTCATTCACAGCTCAGTTCAATCTCACGCACACATAGCGTTATGCATTGTTGTGAAGAAAAAAAACACATCTATGATGTCAGTGTGGCGCTAAAATAAGAATCCCACGTGGTTTCGGATACATTGCTGTCGCTATACTTGCAGAAAGTTTCAACTTTCTTGTCTGTTTTCTTGGCTGCCATGCGGAACCCACTCACGTGATTAAATGAGAGGCTGGCAGGTTAATAACATTTAAACGTTATTTGAACTGAAAGTACTCATTATAAAACATCGAAATTTAGCACAAGAAGACTTTTGAATGCTCATTAAGCAGCTGGACAAAAATGGTTCAATTAGGCTGTGGTAGATTAATAAGGTACATGCAATATTTATGCAAGAATAATAAAAAGGTTATGGCGGTGAAATTCAGCTCATCGATATTTATTAATTCTCGTTACATTAATGCGAAACATGCTTGATCGGAACTTGTAGGTTAATACGATTTGTTTGCGTTACATTCATCTATGTAACAAACTTGAATATAGAACATCCACTTACGATGTAAACTATGTTCACGAAATAACAACAATATTAATTGCACAGAGATAATTGAAGATTTCCTAACAAAATGATCAATTGTTTTGTAAGAGATGCGATGTCATCAGCAATCTGTAATTGTTGCAGGGAAGATGGAGATAATAGATAACCTATATATGTGTCTAAGCTATCGAATGTAGGATGCTTTTTTTTTACCAGTTTTATGTAGAGACAGACACATTCATATAATAATACTAATGGCCACATCGCCATATTGGATTGCAAGTTGGTGTTATTAGAGATAGCGAGCTCAATATGCGGAGTTCGTTATTGTTACACCATCAGCATATTTTTAGGCATTTAATCCGCGGTGATATCATCTTCTATGTTTGTTTTACGTCCAAAACTCGACAAGTGCGCATGCCGGTACGTAGCATCGGAACATGATATATATAATTGGGAGGGGTGTAAGAATTCGTGTTTGGATTTCATGGTTGTAAAATTCTGTTTCGTTGGATTAGAGGTGAAGGCATATGCTTTCTTGGTTGTTCAATTATGGATACAATTTGTGTGGTTGGTTGATGATGTGTTGATTGGTTGTTGGGTCATTAGTTTAGATACCCTGTAGCTTGAAATGTTATGACCCTAATTACATATTCTGTATGGCGGCCTAGTCTGAAAACATGTCATCAAAATGCCTTCTGCGTAGTTCTTAAATTTGTAGATCCTGAGAATTACAGCCATTGAATATGATGTCAGAAAAATATATGCATTAGTAATTATTGCTGGAAAGATTTCAATTTGTATTGGGAGAAAACTGTGCCGCCAACGCCAGTCGTTGTATTGTCGTGGTTGTAAATTAAATTCTTAAATTCTTAAAATATCGAATCGAAAAATATGAAGATGAAATAGTTTCTAACTGTTTAGATTCATGTAGCGGATTCTGTTGTAAATTTTTCGGCAGTTTTTTAAGGTTTTATTTTAGTCTTTTCTGATGCCCAAGAGTCTTAGCGTAGTCATTGACGCCTATTCAAGAGTATGATGTTTATTGTGACTAGCGTGAAAGGGTAAGCTTCGTTTCGACAATGAGCTGTTATCACTGTAAACAATATTAAATTTTTCTTCAAATGCTCAGTTTATCCACAGTTATCTTTTGCTATTTTTTCATTAAAAAACAAATCATGCCGTTTTCCCATCAAAATAAAAGACAAAAGATCGTACAACAACATCGGCAAATCTCCCACGTGCTGCGTTCAATAACATTAACATATTTAAATGAGCTATGGTTGTTTGAACACGTTGGCATCATCCAACGTTTCCATTGGTTAATTGGCGATTTAACCTGTCATAAAATAAGTTGAAATTTATTTGCATTACATAACAATTCAACGAGTTTATTTTTTGCACGTTATTGTAATCCTTACTATGGAATAATCACCAATTGTGAAACGTATCATGACCGGATTGCGCTGCCGCAATCTTTTGCTACTAAGCAATGCAGTTGTGTTCGTTTTTATTTGAAACTTCTTTTAAAATATACTTTCGTTACTAATAAAATGAAAAAAATATATATAATTGTATTTGGCGCACGAGGTTCGCTAATGTGATTTTTTTGGAGAAAGATGCGCTGGATGACATTGTAATAACATTTTAGGCGGTCTACTTTTTTCAATCCAGCACAAAAAATGTATAAAATTTTAGATTAACTTCTACAATAGTTTCTTTCGTTTTGGGTGGTCCAACTGCCGGCGTTGAATGTTGGCGTAGATTGATTTTTCAATGAAAACATAAGTCCCTAAAATATTTGATGATAATTTTTTGAAAATTTGAGCCCCAAATAAGGGCACACCAGCCGTGAAATCGCGATTTTTCGGATGGGCGACGGAATTTACGACAGAATCCGGTATATAACATGTATTTGTTTCCAGTGACAGACTTTGTTATTGGATTTGTTATTATTCTTTTGACTATGGATTTGGATATCGTTTGGTTATTTTGTTATTTGTATCGTACAATTATATGAACAGTAAATGTAAATCCATCTCTTACATGGTTCGCTGTCATTTTTGAATAGCTTTGCTGCCAATAACATAACACGATAAAACATGCCTTATAGCCCCATTGAAGTGGGTAATGTGTTCAAATGTTAAAAAATCAAAGGGTTAATATCGATAAAATGCATATACCATATTAACCTTCCTAACCTTTAAAAACATTATAGAATCACTTGCGTCTACTGTTTATAGACAGGTGTTTTATTTACGTGCATAGTAGCCTTTGCTCAATTCATGCACACTCATCGGTAATGTTTGGTTTCTGAATGTACATTGTCAGTCATATCTGAGATACAACAATCAAAGACGTATAATATTTGAAATATTGAAGCAAAACGTCTCACAAAGTACAACCCGGCCCTCCCCAATGTCCCGGGTGCGCGCTCAGTAACCTGGGAACACGAAACTCATCTACTATCGTGACTACAAACCCAATCTTTTGATTTTTATGAATATTTATGAATTTCGAACGCAGTTGAATTCAACAAGCGAGCACATTGCGCAATGACGTCATTTGAAAATGTTTCTAAATTATTCCAATTGTCGAAAGAAACCTTTTGTTAGGTTTCAGTTTTAATTTATAAATATGAAACAAAAAATCAAGGGACTACGTTTGTGGTGGCGATAGTGCTATTTAGAATACATTCGCGAAGCACTCTGCTTACAGCGACATCTGTATGTTTTTTTTTCAGCCACAATTACTTTGCCATGCTCTCAATTATGACAAGGGTGAGGTTTATCAATTTTGTTGGAAACAGTAGGAAGCAAACAAATGTCCATCCTCCGTCGCGCCCTCTGTAGTTCACGATATGATCAATTGCCTTTCTCTCGTAGATTATGCGTGCGATGTTGGAGTATGACGTCACTTTTTCATTTGACGCCCACGTAAAAAGTAAAATAGGTGCCAGTACACAGAAAGCCGATGCACAATCGAACTGTCATTCCTGTGATTATATTGATTGATTGATTGATTGATTGATATGTTAATTGATCAATCGTTAAAAAACATATTGGAGTAGCAATTTTAATTGCATTTTACAATATCCATATTCAATTAGCGACTTCCTGTTTCAATTGAGAGAAGTTCTATAAAAAAGCACCACCGACATTAGAAATTTACAGTTTTTTTTTCAGAATACAAACCACATCAACAGCAAAAATGTATTGCGTGATCGTGATTGTCGTTTTAGCGAATTTATTCTGGACTGGCAGTGGGGTAGTAATCAGTAATTTGGAATTCGTAAGTTTAATTTATTTAATGACTTGTTAATATTTTAGTAATTTATTTTTTGACAATATTTCACATACCTGATACATAGACACAATTACCAAACCATACACACTAGAGACGGCGCGTATACCCATTGTTATAACTAGTCAATGAAATTCTTAGCGGGGATGTTTCAGAAGTTGAACCACTGCATGTGGATGACATGCGAAACGCTCTACGTTATAATGAGAGAGCTTCCAGGTAAATTTTAAATTGTGCAAGAAACGTGGTAAAAAGTTGCTATAAGTAATAACTGAGACAAAACTCAATCATCATATTTGATAAAACCAGCCATTATTTTGCATTGGCCGAGGAGCATGGTTTTATTTGTGGTCAACGAAATGTCTTCTTGTAGTGTTTTTTCATGAACGGCTGCACTTTTATTGAGTTTTGTTAACATTTGGTAATATGCTAAAGCCTATCAGTTCTAAAAGTATATATGATATGACTGCGTAAGTTAGGTTACCAGAACAACTTATTTTATTTTTTAATTATTTTTCCTCAACGTGGTCAGACACTTGACCAGTTCCGCTAAACTGCCTCCTTGACTTATTTGTATCATTTGTTTCAATAACGTGAAATGGTGAAATAAAAAAAAATAATTAATTAATTGTTAATGTCGAATATAATATATGTGTATATTGTTGTCATCTAGTGTTCATATTCCATATGACACTTGATCAGTGGGTGTGGTAATCTTAACCATGCAGTATCTTTAGCATTTAGCATTTACACACCGTATCAAATAACCTATTTGAACGACAATGTTGACACGACACTATGACGTCACAGAAACGCATTGTCAAAAAAAAATGCGACTTCATTCCCGATGCATATATTAGCATGGAGCTGGTAAATACAATGTTTGTACATTTCATTACAGAAATCTGATGAAGGCAACCACATCGGTACGTACATTGTTCGTCTCATGATTTTGTATTGCATGTGATATTTAAAAATGAGTGCGACATACAAGGAACTGAGTGAAGGGGAAATATCGCACTAGAGATATATGCACACGCGGACTGACATTTTGTTATTAGTATATTTTTTAAAGATTAAGGTCATTAAAATTGTTATAATGGGAACGTTTCAACATAAGTTTTTGGCTCAAACTGAAAACATTTACGCCTTTATACCTAGTACAAAACGTGTTTTGGAGGAACAAGATTTCTTTATACATCCTCTTCGAGTCATTACTTACATACAATAAATATCAATCAACAAAATAAACCTTTTACATGTGATTTTATTTATATGTTAATTTATAATGAGTCCCATATACGGGAACCAATGGTTAGTTTTATTCTTCATGGAGATTTATTTATGTTTTCGTGTGGGAAAAGTAGTTCAAGGGCATAAATTGTTTAAACTGGATTTTATGAATTACTATGCAAAATAAACCAAAGCACTTAGATTATATGTGTTAAATGTAAATGCAAATTTAAATCTTATGTTCGTTTTCATTAGTCGCGCACGATAATGACAATTGTATCGGCTATGAGTTTTGGTTCGATAAGAAAATGTCATGGGACGAAGCCGCGGATGCATGTGGATGTAAATTGGCAGTGGTCAATGACAGGTCTCTTTTCAATAAGTTAAGAAGATTTATTAACCAGGTAATGCTAGATAATCGCTTACAAAAACCAAAAAATAAAGGTTACTGGATTGGGGCAAGTGATAAAGCTGAGGAATTATCTTTCGAATTTTATTGCGACTCTTCCACAAGCAGCGGAATTACGCTACCTCTTGAATATCCGCCTTGGTATGAAGATCAACCAAACAATCACATGAGAGACGGAATTGGTCAGAATTGCGTTCAAATGTGGTAAGTTTTCGTATGTATGATGTATTTCAAGTCGAGATAAATATTACATCTACATTACCTCACTGAGTACATTGGTTGACTTGGCAACGTTATTATTTGAATGACCTTCAGATAAATTGTTAATTATATTAACAATTTGTGTTGTATTTGTTTATGATATCGTATTTATGTTATTTTACGTGGTGATGCGAAAAGTGGCGGCTGATATATTAGGAACACGAATTTTAGTGATGTCCAATTGTGTTTTAATTTTAGGAATCGTGATGGCAATAATGCCTTTAAATTGGACGATGACTGGTGTGCCGATGAAAAATCGTTTATCTGTCAATTTCCCTGTGAGTATAGTTTGTAATCATCGGTCAGTTGTACTATAAATTGTGTTGCCCAACCAAATTACTTCCCACGTGGAACAACGAACACACAGAATCCCCCATGATGATACAACAACAACGTTGACATACGCCGTCCCACTAAATTCGAAATGAACATTCATCTATTATTGTGATACGTTACATGATGAGGTACGTGACCCTGGCCATGGTAAACAACTCCAACTGGCGCGAGAAAAAGTCTCGTGTTCAATAATTGCTTATCTCTACATCATCGAGGAAGCCAGAAGCGATATATTAAACTAAACCTAACGTGTACCCATGGTTGTAACATAGTTATTATGTGTATTTTACTTTCAGTGAGCTGCTGCAGTCCTAAGTGATAAGGTAATACACGAAAGCGTTCCACGTCGGTTGAACTTGATACAAGTAGCATTCTATTTCTACATGTCACGGACTCTAATGACGCGGCGCTTCTGTGACGTCAATATGACGTATATAGGCGGAAGCAATGTCGTTCAAATCAATATTTACTATATGAGACGCAGCCGCATTCAAGATGGCTACCCCCACTCCCATATAGTAAATATCGATTTAAAATTAATCGCATTTCTTTGATTATCAATTGTACGCCAGCTGGTTATGACGTATAGTTGCTCGTCATCTAGAATATAATAAAATATCTGAAAAACAGTATCTTAATTGATTGACGATTACAAATCAAAATTATATCGTCACTTCGATCTGCTTTCCCGTCACCCAGTTTACGTCACAGATTCGCTTCGTCGCTAGAGGGCGCGATTTAAAGTAAATGTGTATTAGAATGTTCAAATGACAATTGCTATGCGGTTTTTCATTTGAAATCTGGATTTCCGGGATTTTTTTTGGCAGTGCTTTAAATCCAATGCAATTCTGCAGAGTTTTATTGTATGGCTGCTATGTGACATAGTAATTTGAAATCAAAAAAATTAAGCCTTCATACATATTTTTTTCAAAATGTAATACAGTCACGAAACGTGAACTGAGGCAATAAGTGAATATAGACCATCGGGAGCATCCTCGTCTAATGGGTAGCATTTTGAGTGCGCTTTAACTCAACCTTTGACCAACTTTGTTTTGAATAATCGGGGAAAACACTAACTTCTCCCAAATTCAAATCTTCGGAACTTTCGGTTGCGTCGTGTGCGGTTAACTGTACAAGTGAATCTTGTTGGTTTATAAGGTTGAGTTTTAGTTATAAACTGTATATGAATGCAGGTGTGTATGTGGTTAACAATCAAGTGTGGTCGTTTGGAATCTGCATATCAATATATTGTGGTCGTTTAGAATCTGTATATCAATATATTGTGGTCGTTCAGAATCTGCATATCAATATATTGTGGTCGTTTAGAATCTGCATATCAATATATTGTGGTCGTTTAGAATCTGTATATCAATATATTGTGGTCGTTTAGAATCTGCATATCAATGGATTGTGGTCGTTTAGAATCTGCATATCAATATATTGTGGTCGTTTACAATCTGCATGTCAATAGATTGTGGTCGTTTAGAATCTGTATATCAATATATTGTGGTCGTTCAGAATCTGCATATCAATATATTGTGGTCGTTTAGAATCTGCATATCAATATATTGTGGTCGTTTACAATCTGCATGTCAATAGATTGTGGTCGTTTATAATCTGCATATCAATATATTGTGGTCGTTTAGAATCTGCATATCAATATATTGTGGTCATTTACAATCTGCATATCAATAGATTGTGGTCGTTTACAATCTGCATAAGAATAGAAGCACAATAGTTTGTAGTCTGTATGCACGCAAACACACACGTGCCGATTCAAGGAAATGAACATGCATACAGAAGAACAATTCACCTGGCCATGATAAGCAGGACAAAAGTCAATTCTCATAAGCTAATAAATACCTCACCAATTTAAATACATATGATGACGTTTTTCTGATACATGTTTGATTTTTTTCTCTCAAGTCTGCTTTGATTTGATATGTTTGCCAATTCGGAACTGTAGAATATGAGGCTTACTGAATATAATGTCGAAATAACATATTTTTCAATACCATTTCAAGCGAAACACATCGAGATGGACACGGCGAATGCAATATGTTTAATTGAGAAATTAAATCTTACAATCGTACACGTGACTGGCATATAGTTTAAAATAAATCTTGATTGCAAAACTAAACCATGCTTTTGTGTATTCAATAGTTCAATTGTCTCAACACTCGCACATAATTGTATTCATATCGCAAAATGTAAAGGTGTGATATAATATCCAAGTGTTCAAATCGTGATGACACAGTCATGAATCGCTTTTGCTATTTCTTGACGATTGCATATTCGTTGATATTCTTTTTTATTTTGTTGCCCTTCTATCAGGACTTAATGTATTTATTTTACCTCATCAAATTTTTTTTACAACTTATAACATATATGGCAGCTTATCTAACATTATTCATTTTAATAGCACTATAAATCCAAATATTGACAGGCCTAACAGTTCTTAGCCAATCGTTCCATTTACAAACTTTCTCTTTAGTTTAACGGCGCAGTTCAAACTTATTGATGCTTGGCGTCATGTCAATGCGCGAGAATTTACATAGATAAGGAATCAAAGTAAATCACCTATTGATAAATCCCTCACACAATGAATCAAATACACGTCAATCGAGCCGCATTTGAACCTGTCTGTCACTGTATTGTCACACTGTGTATGTCTTTTACACATGTCAGCAACCGTAATCCTTCCTTGATTTATGAAGAGTGCTGTCAAATTATATATGATTATTGGTTGATATCGCGTAATGGGCAGACACGCGTGGTGGGATGTTGGGAAGACTAAAATTAAAGAATTTACTCAACAATATACAGCAAAACTTAGTAAAAATTATAAGCAAACTAAATGCACACTCAATAAAGAAATCGCACACCTTGAACAAAATACACTTAACACTCCAGCAATGAATACAGAAATAAACGACAAAAAGGCGCTACTAGAAAACCTGTCCACACTGAAACTAAAGAGGCCGCAATCAGATCCCGGCAAAAAATCCTAAATCAGAAAGATGCGTCAACAGCGTTCTTTTTTTTTACATTGAAAGACACATTGAGGCACCAGTTGCAGCGGTCCGGCGGTACTGTAGCTGAACATCCACATGGTGAACTGTCAAATGCAGTTAATCCAATGGAAAATCACCCGGCATCGATGGACTGCCCGGGGAGTTTTATAAACACTTCTTGTCACTGATTGAACCAGATTTATAGAATGTTTTTAAAGCCTCGTTAGAGGACGGTATTCTGCCTTTGTCTTGCCGGCGGGCTATGACAACGCTCCTTCCAATAAAGGAAATAATTCTTTGTTGTAAAGTCTTTTATGTGCTGAATTACAAGGTTTTGACAAAAGTCATTTTACTCAGGCTAAAATGTGCACTTGGTAACATTATTAACACTGTTCAAACGTACCGTGTTTCGGGCCGACAGATATTTGATAATATAAACCTACTACGTGACGTCATAACATATTTAAATGAAAATAATATCTCACTCAGCATTGTCTACTTTAGAGACCAGGAGAATGCGTTTTATCGCATTCATCGCAGTTATCTTTTTAGTACACTGCAGGCTTTTGGATTTGGAGAACAGTTTGTCAAATACATTTAGCTCTTACATATCAACATTAACCTCACATATCCCATACCTTTCCCACGTGGAATACGGCAAAGCTGTTCTCATGTCAACTTCAATGAATGTATTCATTAGCCATAGAACCGTTACTTTAAATTCGAGGTGTGAAATTTCGCAATTAATTAATCTGACTAACTATGCAAACGATGTGTGTGTTTTTTCTCACATAAAATAGTGATTTTTTTTTTCAAACTTGTAGAGTGGCTGCACGTCTATGAACGTGGTAGCAATTCCTGTGTTAATTACGGGAAATCGCAAGGTTTATGGGTCGGCAAATGGAAAACAACAACCGACCAATGGGTATAACCTGGAACAATAATGGTTTGAAATCTTAGGCACTTTTCCTGAAAATAATCAAGTATCCTTAGATAAAAACTGGGAATCGACAAATCTGAATCGAAACACGCGCTTTAGTGGTAGCATTAAAACTATTACATCGATTTGTTTGTCTTTGTTCACCTCTGAAAAACGTTATGAACTTCAACAAATGTTTCTGAAATTTGTCTGGCAAGGTCGCCATTGGGTTACTACGGAAACAGTTTACTAGCCCATAAGTGAAGGTGGCCAAGGTTTGATAAATTTGTACACACGTATTACTACTTTCCGTATTCAGTTCATTCAACGGTATTTGTATGCTAATTTAAAACACTAGTTATTTTCTTAGGATTGTACAACTTTTGAATTATGACTATTTATCTATTTATCACACGCCTCAACAAACCAACTGTTGACCTTCTAGCATTTTATCATGACATTCTCAAGACTTGGTTCTCTCTTGACATTCTCAAGACTTGGTTCTTAATTTGTTACTTTAATAAAGGACAAATCATCCACGTTTCAGGAAGTGTGCGCAAAACCATTGTTTAATAACCCACTGGTCTTGCAACCAATTAAAAACACACCACTTAATTTGTTACATTTCCGTGAAGCTGGCATTACCAAAGTAGTTGATCTGATAGGTTACGGTAGTAATAATTGGCTACAAGTTGATAATTTACATGAAATAGTACCCATATATTCAAAGAGACTGATTGGCCCTTGATGCGACACACCAAGCCATACCAACTCATTGGTAACATTATTGACAATAACAATGATATAATAAATAACAAATGAAATACAAATACCTGACAACAACAACAACAACAACAACTACTCACTTTATTAATAAGGGCAATACCATTCTATTAAATTGCCCGCTGTACAAATTTGACAAGGGAGAATATATAAATTTCTTGTATCAAAATAAAATGTCAAAAGTAACAACACTCAGCGATAATGTCTGGAGAGATGTTCTATCTCTCAACCTTGTCTACAAACCTAATTTTACAGATTACTACTTCCTTCCAACCAACCACAAAAAGGATGGTGACCTACAGTGGCGTCTCTTGCACGCTGCATATCCTACAGGTGGTCATTTATTGAAATCTCAAATACGTACGTCAGATGAATGTCTTTTCTGTAACGAAAACGATGATTTGGTGCACACCTTTGTTGAATGTCCGAGACTGGCCCCTATTTTGAAACATTCGATATAATAACTCACAAGCTACCAAACATTAACACCACTATATTCATCACTATCTGACAGGGCTAGCGAACCTGGAAAAATGCTATCCCATCTAAAATCTTACTGCTCCTGATACTTTTTGCAAAAGTAGTCTCTTTTCGCCATCATTTTGAAATGAATATAGAAACCTTTACATATGATAGCATATTCTCAAACAGTAAGTCATCAATAGAGATCATGCACCTTGCACAAAGATGTGTGCCTGCACTCCTGTGGTAGTTGTAACTGACAAAAATGGTATTGTACAACTAGTAACTTCATTACTCAATCAAACCATGTTCACATAACCTCAATTTGTGGGTTTTTCTCAGCCACAGTAATTCTTGCAAGATTTCTGGTTTGGCTGGCAAAGATACTCTATGACTTGACGCTAACCAACTTAAAATTGGTATATCCTGTCACTTACATGCCTGCGTCATATTTTCGATACACATAGATAGATAGCTGTTTATTCCAAAAAAAAAGTAAGTCTTTACAACGCAACATAGAGAATATAAATAATCAAAAATATACAAATGGAATATGGGTCGAAAATAGTTGCGATTAGCAACAAATCGAGTCCAGCCCCTGGGCTGTAAATCACAGATTACAAAATATTAACTGGGCGTTATGTTCACTTTAACATAAATAGAAAATAAGAATAGTAGTGAGCCAGTCAAAACAACCTGGAAGTGCAGGAATGCAATTTAATAAAATATTATAATTTTTATATATTTTTATGTTGGAAACTAGCTTGTAGGTCATTTTTTTATTTGTAATTCTACATTGTATATTCCTGCTATTCCATAATTTTGCTCCTGCATACTTAACTTTCCCGCTTTATGTTTAATTTGGGGGATTTTAAGATCATTTCTTTGATTTTGTCTGGTACTATGTGAATGACAAATTAGGACGTAGTAATATCGGAATATGTATGGCAACCTGTTATTAATAACATCTTGGACAAATATGGCTAGTTGTAATTTGTGTTGTTAAAATATATTCAATTCCTAGTTTTCTAAATAATGGTGCTGAGGGTGCATGTCTATCACTAAAAGTAATTATTATAATAATTTTCTTTTGAATAAAAAAAAATCATTTAAATAAGTTGAATAGGTATTACCCAATACCTCTAAACCCCATAAGAAATAAATCATAACAAGAACAGATTGAAGAACAATATAACGAAGTTTATGGAAAATACCTGTAAGTCTACTGATGTTTTCTTTGACCCCCAGGATGTCGATTTTCGATAATAAGTTTGAATTGTTGTGTCATTCAGTAAGAAAACTCCAGATGATGTTATCTTTCTCTTAGTGCTACGAGTTACTAAATATTGGGTTTTGTATCAGGAGGAAAATTCTTTTCCTCTGGGGTTCTCCACACGTGCCAGGGGGGAATCTCGTCTCGTCTCTCTATCGCGTCCCCTTGAGGTGCGGGATCGGGAAAGTCACTTTAACTTTACAGTCAAATAAAACACACACAACGAAATACATTTCAACTCTCGTCTTAGTCGATCAGTCGTGCACTCTATAAGACACAGTGCCCTGGGGAAAAGTCCCCAAGACTATCGCAAGGCTGACCCAAGACTAGCCCAAGACTGGACTGCCTCAAGGCTCGCCCCAAGACTCTCCAGGACTGGACTGCGTCTGTCCTCGTGTACTCTCCAAGACCAACTAAAACAACTGTATTCACTTTCAAAATCTTAACTAAGTTCTGAATACGTCATATCTTTTGATTAATCGTTCACTACATTAATAGTTACGAATACTAAACTGTCAGAAAAGAAATAGTAGTCCGAATAGCGACGGTTATCTCGTAATTAGTTCCAAATCACTGAGTCGAGTTCCGTCCAGGACCTCGCCTGCCTAAACGATGACAGACATAACACAGCCATTCATTCATAATCAGCTAATTAAGTCGATTAGCAGATACGCAAAAACAAATTCATCATACATCCCTTCACTCAAACTGAGCCATGCCTCCTGGCATAACACGTTCATAAATCAAAGATAGCGTCATCTACTCGTCGTCATACGGGTTAAATACAATACTAATAAAAAGAATAAATCAAAAGAGTAAAACACACTGATTAAGTACAATGATTATAAAGTCTAAAAAAATGGTTATAAAGTCACAAATATCAACGGTTATAAATCAAAAAACAAGGGAAAGGCTATCAATCGACTCACTTTTCTCAAACAGTTCGCTGAAGTAACCCTTCACTGCACTGTCTCCCATTACTAAGATTACAAACTCTATATTAAAAGGTCAAAAAAACTAAGGCGTGGCGGTGTAACCAAGCGATCAACCAATCGCTGCAGTCGACAGCATGATCACGTGATTACCAGGGATGCGTCTCTCGGTTAAAGCATTGCAAAGCGGTAACTAATAAACAATGAGTAAACAAGCTATTAATCAAACTCCTGTCACATACGCTTATAAACTTCAACTGAACTCAAAAGTCGTTAATCTAAACAAAGGTCATATGGCGTGGAAACGGAATGCAAAAACAATGTCGCTTTCATAACACATTACTCCTCTGGCAAAAAAAAGACGGGGGGAAGACTAAAACGATAAACACTACTAAGTTACATGTAATCCTGTCAATCATGAACAAAATCTTGCATTATCAAACAATACGTATATAAGCGCACCAAACTCATTCCAAAAAGACATTAAAAAACGTTACAAAAGTGCTCTCAACTCAAAAAGCGTCAGAAGTATGCCGAAACAACACATAAACAAAAACAACTCTTAAAACGTCGATATCTCTGTACATCGACAAATCTCAAAACTCTTAAAAACTCATGGGGGCATCATTCCTCCCATCATAATCCTTACTCATAAACTCATTAAACACCATAAAACTTCACAAAACTCAAAACAATGTGTTGCAAATACTTGTCCACTGAGGCGCGCTTTAATCGTTATAAAGGACCTCGCACGTCACTAAATATCAGTTCAAAAGAAGATCTGGGCGCTCAAATAACATACAATTATTAGCAAAAAAACGATAAAAACGATAGGAAAAGCAAGCAATACGTCACATACTAAACAATAGTGTTGGGATTGGAAAAGAGTTCAACGTTTTGAGGTACAGTGTCAGTTACAGTGTCCATCGAGCAGTTCTCTAAGCAATACACAGATAGCTAAAGTTCTAATTCAAAGTCTAAGCATCTCTTCTCTTGTCGTCGCGTTAGTCCAGGCCGTTCTTTATCATCTTCATGTCTTTAATGTCGCTCAAGTCTTGATTATTCAGTCCTATTCGATACTCGTCCTTCCGAAGGGGTTCCGAAGTCTTCATGTCTTCAGTGTTGTTCATCGGTGCCATGCTGTTAGCGATGTTAGTCGTCAAGCGTGGTTTTGTTTCTGTGGTCGAGCTGTTAGTTTGGTTCGCAAGAAAGACACACCTTCGCCTTTCACTTTTTTTCACAGGATGTCAATGTGTGTCCCCCCCCACTCAGGATCCATAGGGGGCCGCATGCGAGTTCCCATTTTCTCGGGAAAGAGGGTACTTTTTGACGATCTGTCTCGGGACATTTTCCCGAGAAAATCGTAGAAAAGGGGGTATTTTTTGTTTGTTTTCCCGAGATTCTCAAAATACGGGGTGTATTTCAAAACACTTCCCGCGATATACAAAAAAGGGGGGTTTAAAAGGAGTTCTAGACTGAAAAGTTCCCTAGATAGGGGGTGAAATTCATCGGAAAAGCCCGTGAAAGGGGGGTTAAATTTTCTTCTTTTCCCTAGATAGGGGGGGGTCAAAAAATGAGGGGACAAGCATAGCCCCCCCCCTAAATATAGAGAGTGGGGGGCCGGGATGTGTGTTAAACCCCTGTCCGGGATCTCCACTCACGTATCAGGGGGGAAATCTTCAGCCTCTGGGTTCTCCACACGTGCCATGGGGGAATCTCGTCTCGTCTCTCTATCGCGTCCCCTTGAGGTCCGGGATCGGGAAAGTCACTTTAACTTTACAGTCAAATAAGACACACACAACGAAATACGTTTCAACTCTCGTCTTAGTTGATCAGTCGTGCACTCTATAAGACACAGCGCCCTGGGGAAAAGTCCCCAAGACTATCGCAAGGCTGACCCAAGACTAGCCCAAGACTGAACTGCCTCAAAGCTCGCCCCAAGACTCTCCAGACCAACTAAAACAACTTTATTCACTTTCAAAATCTTAACCAATTACAAAACAGTAAAAAGACTCTAGGGCGTAACCTTCAATCATACAGCTAATCACACTAAGTACTGAATACGTCATATCTTTTGATTAATCGTTCACTACATTAATAGTTATGAATACTAAACTGTCAGAAATAGTAGTCCGAATAGCGACGGTTATCTCGTAATTAGTTCCAAATCACTGAGTCGAGTTCCGTCCAGGACCTCGCCTGCCTAAACGATGACAGACATAACACAGCCATTCATTCGTAATCAGCTAATTAAGTCGATTAACAGATATGCAAAAACAAATTCATCATATTTGGTTGCGTTTATAATCAGCTTGTTGGCATCGCACCACTCTGTAACCTTGGTTTATTAGTATTTTTAATTGTGTAAAATAAATTCGAGTCGTCTGCATAAAGCCTAAAATTAAACATTTCTGAAGAAGTGTTGATATCATTGATGTATATAGGAAATAAAGTTGGTCCTAATATGGAAACATGTCGGACTCCACATGATATTGCCAAATTTGTTGATTGAATGAATGCCAACAAAGTGACTCCTAGGGGCAAAAAAACTTGTGGGCCATTGAAAAGGTAACACCATAATGGTCGAGTTTGGCAAGTCAGATATTGTAATTGATACTGTCAAATGCTTTAGAGAAGTATATGAACAGCCCAACAGTGAAATTCCCTTGGTCAATTTCGTGAAGTAGATATTGAGTTAAGCTAATGAGTGAGATCTGTGTACTGTTTGTTTTCTCTAAAACCATGTTGGTGTTCGTAGAACATGTTATGACTATCAAAATATTTAACTAGTTGTTTATTGTTCATACTTTTTTCAAATAATTTACAAATTATAAGCAAAATAGATATAGGTTGTAATTTCCCATATCCTCATATTTTCCCTTTTTTGTGTACTGAAATAACCCGTGCTGTTTTCAAATCATCGGAAAAGAGACCTTATGATATAGAGAGGTTAATTAGATAACACAGTGGTACAGAAATAACACTCACAGAATCTTTTAAAAGTCTGACATTAATGTGATTATATCCTGTAGCCTTCCTATTATCCAGTGATACGATCATATCATGAACGCCATGCTCAGTTACAGGTTTGATAAAAAATTAATATGGTGGTGAAGTGTGTAAATGAGAACGAAAGTCGCTACTTGTTTTTAAAGGTTTTTTACCAATATTTACAAAATGTCCTGTAGATGGGTATGGTTAATTGTTTCATTGCCAAGTTCAGCTGACTTGGTACCTTTAAATTCTTGTTTTTGTTGTTACCAAGTAAATCATTTATTATAGTGGCCCATGTTTTTTTTCATGTTGTTCTGACTTGCAATGAAAACAGTTGTGTAGTGTATTTTTTTGCTTTTTTCAGTATTTTCGTAAAAATATTTCTATATTTGTTATAATGAGTGCGTAATGGTTCAATTATTGTTGACAAGTTTATTGTAAAGTGCATGTTTTCTTTTAAGGTAGAGATGCAGTTTACCTGACAGGTATTTTAATTAGTTAATTAGGGAACCAAGATGACCTCCCTTGTCCAAAAAACTATATATTCTCGGAAAACTTATTGTATGAATTTTAAAATGTTGTTAGTATTTTTTTAAGGACACTGTAGTTTGAAATTAATTTTTTTTTTTTTATTTGCACAAAAATGTACTTTTTTGGTCAAAAGTGATTTTAAAAAAATAGCTTCTAAACCATCCTTCTGCTTCCTGTCAAAATTGGTTTACGGGTATAATGAAGAAAGTGCCGTCTTGAAAACTGTCTACCAGTTGTCAACTTTGCAGCTCAAATTTTACTACTTCAAGTTTATGCATAAATTAACACCTAGGCTAGTTGTCTGTACGATTGTTGTAACACTTCAACCAAAATCAATGTTCCGACATTGTCAATCATTTGTGAAAATTTCAAAACAAAAGGTCAAAGCGTCTAGGAGCTATTTTAGATGTGCACTAAAAAGAAGCTGAGATAATTGCTAATTTGCATAACAATTCACTCAAGTAGTTTGCTAATGCTCATAATTAAAATGGCTGTAACAGCTCCAAATTTAAATGTATTATCGTTTTGTAAAAAGTTAAATATAGTGCATGATACGGAGATCCCGTCATTTCTTTTTTTCATCATGTTTCTTTTTTATTATTTATGTACAGCCTTGCTAAATCTTGCTAAGCATACAAAAGAGAGAATGTTTGCCCCTGTTATCTATATTTTAAAATCGTCTTTTGAGTATGTTCCACTATTAACAATTCTACAAAATATTAACAGTCTATAGCCAAGACTTTCACTCCCAAGTGCCCACAAACCTGCATCTCTACCTTAATCGATTTTCTAATTGCTTTAGTTATCCAAGGCTTGTCTTTACTTCTACGTTCAGCTTTACCCCTTCGGTTTTAATGGTGCATGTTTTCCTGAGACTTCGAGAAATGTCTGGTTAACGCAGATTTCAACACCCCACCCTTCCCACAATCCCTCTTTTTAATTTCTAATGAATGGTTTTGTGTTGGTCTTTGTTATCAACTTGCCAGATTTCTGTCAATGCAATACATTTGAAATGTCTTTCAATGCACTCTTCATATATTTCTCTAACATCATCAATTTGAAAATGCCTTTTTAGTGATCTGTCATGAATTTGTTTTCGCGTATCTGTTAACCGACTTAATTAACTGATTATTAGCTGAAATGCTGTGTTATGTCTGTCATCGTTCAGGTCTATTTGAAGTTTTGGACGGAACTTGGCTTAGTGATTTGGAACTAATTACAAGATACCGTCGCTATTCTGACATCCGTAGTTATTAATGTAGTGAACGATTAATCAAAAGATATGACGTATTCAGTACTTAGTGTGATTGGCTTTATGATTGAAGGTTACGCCTTAGAGTCTTTTTACTGTTTTGTAATTGGTTAGAGTTTTGAAAATGAATAAAGCAAGTTTGAGTTCGTCTTGACGAACACAGCACGAGACGCAGTAGAGAGAGAGAGACGGAGTCCGAGAGAGTCCAGGGGCGAGCCTTGAGGCAGTCCAGTCTTGGGCGAGTCTTGGGTCAGCCTTGCGAGAGTCTTGGGGACTTTTCCCCAGGGCGCTGTGTCTTATAGAGTGCTCCAAAAGATCGACTAAGACGAGAGCTGAAACGTATTTCGTTGTGTGTGCCTTATTTGACAGTAAGGTATAAGCGACTTTCCCGATCCCGTACCTCAAGGGGACGAGATAGAGAGACGAGACGAGTTTCCCCCCTGGCAAGTGTGGAGAACCCGAGAGAAAGAGAGAATTTCCCCCTGATACGTGAGTGGAGATCCCGGGCAGGTGTTTAACACACATTGACATCCTGTGAAGAAAAGTTAAATGACGAAGATGTGTCTTTCTTGCGAACCGAACTAACTGCTCCATGGCAGAGACGAAACCGCGCTTGACGACTAACACCGTTAACAGTATGGCACCGATGTACAACGCTGAAGAGATGAAGACTTCTGAACCCCTTCTGAAGGACGCGTATCGTATAGGACTGTATAATTAAGAATTGAGCGACATTAAAGACAAGAAGATGAAAGAACGACCCGGCTAACGCGATGACAAGAGGAGACGCTTATAGACTTTGACTTTAGCTATCTGTGTATTGCTTAGAGAACCGCTCGCTGGACACTGTAACTGACACTGTGTAACTCAAGGACGTTGAACTCTTTTCCAGAATCCTAACCCTATTGCTCAGTAATGTAATGTATTGCTTGCTTTTCCTATCGTTTTTACCGTTTCTTTTAGTGATGTCGAATTGTATGTTATGTAAGCGCCCAGATCTTTGTTTTGAAATGATATTTGGTGACGTTCGAGGTCCTTTATAACGATTTAAGCGCGTTTCAGTGGACGAGTATTTGCAACACAGTGTTTTGAGTTTTGTGAAGTTTTATGGTGTTTTAATGAGTTTATGAGTACGGATTATGATGGGGAAAGTAATGCCCCAATGAGTTTTTCAGAGTTTTTTTTAAGAGTTTTGAGATTTGTCGAGTACAGAGATATCGACGTTTTAAGAGTTGTTTTTGTTTATGTGTTGTTTTCCGGAATACTTTTGACGCTTTTTTGAGTTGATAGCACCTTTGTAACGTTTTTTAATGTCTTTTTGAGATGGGAGTATGGTGCGCTTATATACGTATTGTTTGATAACGCAAGCTTTTGTTCATGATTGACAGGTTTATGTAACTTAGTAGTTTCTATCGTTTTGCCTTTTCCGTCTTTTTGCCAGAGGAGTAATGTGTTATGATAGCGGCTTTGTCTTTGCATTCTGTTTCCCCGCCGTATGACCTTTGTTTAGATTAACGACTTTTGAGTTCAGTTGAAATTTATAAGCGTAGATGACAGGAGTTTGATTAATAGCTTGTTGATTCATTGTTTATTAGTTACCGCTTTGCAATGCTTTAACCGAGAGACGCATCCCTGGTAATCACGTGATCATGCTGTTGACTGCAGCGATTGGCCGATCGCTTGGTTACACCGCCACGCCTTAGTTTTTTTTGACCTTTTGATATAGAGTTTGTAACCTTAGTAACGGAGAAATTGAAGCGAAGGGTTACCCTCAGCGAAATGTTTGAGAAAAGTGAGTCGATTGGTAGCCTTTCCCTTGTTTTTGATTTATAACCGTTGATATTTGTGACTTTATAACCATTGTATTTAGACTTTATAATCATTGTACTTAATTAGTGTGTTTTACTCTTTTTGATTTATACCTTTTATTAGTATTGTATTTAACCCTATGACGATGAGTGGCTGACGGTATCTTTGATTTATGAACGTGCAATGCCGAGAGGCATATCTCAGTTTGGGTGAAGGGATGTGTCATGAATTTGTTTTCGCGTATCTGTTAACCGACTTAATTAACTGATTATTAGCTGAAATGCTGTGTTATGTCTGTCATCGTTCAGGTCTATTTGAAGTTTTGGACGGAACTTGGCTTAGTGATTTGGAACTAATTACAAGATACCGTCGCTATTCTGACATCCGTAGTTATTAATGTAGTGAACGATTAATCAAAAGATATGACGTATTCAGTACTTAGTGTGATTGGCTTTATGATTGAAGGTTACGCCCTAGAGTCTTTTTACTGTTTTGTAATTGGTTAGAGTTTTGAAAATGAATAAAGAGAGTTTGAGTTCGTCTTGACGAACACAGCACGAGACGCAGTAGAGAGAGAGAGACGGAGTCCGAGAGAGTCCAGGGGCGAGCCTTGAGGCAGTCCAGTCTTGGGCGAGTCTTGGGTCAGCCTTGCGAGAGTCTTGGGGACTTTTCCCCAGGGCGCTGTGTCTTATAGAGTGCTCCAAAAGATCGACTAAGACGAGAGCTGAAACGTATTTCGTTGTGTGTGCCTTATTTGACAGTAAGGTATAAGCGACTTTCCCGATCCCGTACCTCAAGGGGACGAGATAGAGAGACGAGACGAGTTTCCCCCCTGGCAAGTGTGGAGAACCCGAGAGAAAGAGAGAATTTCCCCCTGATAGATCTGGTATTGATATGAGATATGGAAAGTACATTGCTATTAGTATTAAGCTCTGGCAATTTTGTATTAAAATCGAATACAGAATAGTTATTGCAGGTAACTTTAAATACATTTGGTTCTGGTGGTAGTTGCATGAAAACAAATAAAATAAAAATGACATATACTTGCTACTAGTATATTCATACAATACTTGTTTATATCTGATTCATTGTGTATAACAATGGAAACCGCCCCAGATTCTTTCTCAACATAAATATTCCCATTATAAGTCCAAAGAAATTGCTGCTTCCGTCTCCCGTTGACTTTTTCCAGAAGGTTGCGTTTATTTGATGTCAAGTTTTCATTGATGTAAATTATATATCCTAACGTATTTGTTGTTCTTTCTCTAATATTTTTCCTCTCACGGTAAACCTTGTCACGTTTTTTCCAGTTGCAAAATCTATCACTAATTGCTTTTTGTCTTACGTTGTTACTATTTCATGTACCAATACGATGTGTTACTTCTATATCTTCACTTGTTATATCTGGTTGTATCTATAACTTTTATCGAAATGTCGTCTGTATTTTCGTTCTGTGTTTCTTGTATTCCATGGATTTCGATGTTTTTCTCTTCGGCTGTACTGATTTTGTTTCTTGGACTCTCTCTAATTCACTAACACGTCTAGTAAGATCCGAATTCACCTGCTGTATTTGGTAGTTGGTATGTTCGAGGTTGCTCATTTTACCGCGCATTTCCTCAACAAGTGTGTTTAAGAATTCTAGAGATTTGCTCAGTGACACTTGTGGTTCTTTAATTTCTTGTGTATTTCCAAGGAGACCTGGTAAACAGTTACTTTAATTGCTGTTGAATGTCATAAAGCTGTTGCTCCATGTACTTTGTTTGCGTTGTGCATTTTTGTCAGATGAGCTTTTTTTATCTCTACACTTTTTTGCAAAGGTGCAATCCGTCATGTGTTAAATCAACATTCCTAGATGTAATTAGCAAGCACAAAACAGATTCTATGATGTCAGACTTTACCCATAATCCTTTGCTTGAGAATCAAGATGGCTGACTACATAATACTGATGTAAAGTTGAATATCTAGAGAATGAAAAAGTGATATAAAAAATGTAAATTGCATTCTCCTACATTTGTTGAGCTTTTTCTTTAGGGGTCATTATGTTGTTTGGATTGATGTTTCCTTTAATGCCCGCTAAGAATTCAATGTTATCCGTTTATTGCGCTTATTGGCTAGCTCATTTCACGCAGTGTTCTCGTATTATTGAACAAAACAATTCCGCCAACTGAAGAAAAAAATATGTCCCTTTGTTTTATCGAAGGTTGGCGATGACCCCAAGAAGCAGTATCATTTGTATGTTGTTGGGGGACTGTGTAAGTAGCATTTACAACAGAATTTTTTTAAAGGGCGGTGTTCGTCACGCAGGAAGTGTTCGGATGTCATGTAAACAAACAATGTATTTTACACGCGTTGCGTACGTCGCTATGAGTTCTGTATCGAACACAACGCGGCGCGACGACCAACGGCCTTTAATTGTTGTTTTTTTACGAAACCTGCAAATTCAAAGTTCCAGGACTTGAATCAGTGCCATTAAGATGAAGACTTCTGTTTACTAGTAAACATGGATGGCAACTTTCAAGACTCGTAACAAATACAAACACATTATGTTATAAATACTTAAATGTCAAGTTGTTAGTTTTGTACATGTAGAAAGGCATCCATTATAATCCTCCATAGCAGTTAAATGGACATGCATACCCAAACCATGGAAGGTAGTAATGTAGATGATTTCAAAGTCTCAAATCAAATGTGCCCTCACAGATAGTTATTGAAGTGCCTCTGCGCATTTTCACTATTCACCATTGTGCCAACACAGGTGGCGCTATTCATCATAGCGACGTTTTGCATGTCAATGCACTATTAACATTAAAACAGCTGTGCCACGCCCCACCCCAAGTTTTTGTGCAGTACAGAAAGAATTTAGCACGCTATCTAGCACTCATGGCTGTATCCTCCGTCCACCCAAGCTACCCATTCTCGAATCCCCGAGCACAGTCTATATTTTCACCACAGTTAAATGTTAAAGTGCATGCGCAGGAATTTAGTCCCAAGCGACGATAACAACACACGCTAAAAAACGCAAAGGCTCATGGATAGACACTTGTTTGTAAACAATGACATGTCACATGCACAGGTGGCGACTCCCCCGCTGTAAATCACTTTTTGATTACACTGACTGGGCACTAAGTTGTGTTTATGAATTAATCGAGCAAGTATTGAAATATACCTTTTAATTGGAAAATTACATTTGAAATAAATTATTCTAATTTGCATATATAGCACAGCTCCATTGTGTCAACACAGGTGGCGCTATTGGTTTGCGGCGATCTGCGTGTCAATGAGCACAGCTCTGAATTCTTAGTTTCCATCATTCACTGATATATATTTTTAAATAATTCGGTCATATTGTATGTTCCATAAAATCTGACAGTGGTAGCTTTTCAACCAATCATCGGGGGTCTGGCAACTTTTCCATTTTCTTCGATAAATATACGTACTCTGGTTTCTACGTAATCACAAGTGACTCCATGGTCGGCTGGGATGATTTGAACCTGTGGGAAATCGGAACACGAAATGAAATGATGTAATGTCGAGAGAGGGGCGGTGTTTAAAAGAAGCGTACAGTTATGTTGTCAGTAAATTTTCATCGGTCACGGCCGATCACGGTTATTCCTTTGCATTTATATTGCATATTCACATTTGTCACTCAGTCAAATTTCATGCATACTCAAATTCCCAAACTATGGACATTGTACAAATTCAAAAGGTGATGGTCGTCGTGTTAGAAGCATATGGGTAAACCAAGAAACACCAGGTTGGAAAGGTAAAAATGGTACTGTATCAGAGGAATATTCATTCCGGTACTTCTTCGTCGATACTCTGCTATTGAAAATACCAATATCACTCGTAAATACAATGATATATCTTCTTGTCATATATATAACCTATTTATCTTTCACGACACGTGACCCTTTTATTTTGTTACAGATTGGCGTGTATATAAAATACATTTCGTAATGAAATATTCTCAGTATATTTCTGAATTCAAAAAATTCACCAAAAAAAAAATACTTTATCGTATTGTACTTCACAAAAGACTGCTGTTCCGATTGTTGGTGAATACACCGGTCCCTGGACGGGTCTGTATGCACATGTTTGTACTTTCTACATGGAATATAAATCTTATTATTCTTACTTTAAAATCAGGATACTCTTTCAAAATTACTTCTTTTGCTTCCTCTCCCGTCTGGATGAATAATATATATGTAAATTATACATTTAGTGCTTATTTGTTTACTTTCGACTATTATGTGAAGTTATATGCACAGCGCCCTCGCCGATGGGTCGACTAGTTGAAATCTATCATCGATGAGGTCAAACTAACTATACGTCAAGCAATAGACTTGAAGCAATTTCCAGTTTTTAAGATGCAAAAATAAGGTGGGGTGGAAAATGTTAATGTGTGAACAAAGTTGCAAACATGAGAGAAATGTAATAGATCGCGTTAACCGTTCTTCTTCCGCCCCAGATTGAAACTCGGCAGTAATTAATGTTTAACCACAATATTCCTGTTTTGTAATCGCAAAGTTCCGCGCCGTCATATGGCACCAGAGCGGTACGCAGCTGGTAAAATGATTTACAGTTACGTAGTTTAGGTTGCCAATAATCTCACCTTTCCTACGAGCTCTGGCCATTTCTTCATGGTTGCGAAGATTCAACAATCCTAACAATAATATGATCGGCAGCTGATCGACAAGTTTCAGTTCACAGCCAGTGAGTGGGCAGAGTGGAGCACGCCCTCTAACGTCAGATTATTAAAACAACGTGTATTCGTTGATAATCCACGTATCCGGATAGTCAACAGTACGTCTATCCATATATAAAATATTATGAATTTCTAAGCATAAATCTGATTATAAAAGTGTCCTTGTCCATTTAAACAAAACAAGGGAAGACGTGGAAGGATTTATTCGAAATGCTTTGGGTAAACATACTGGTAGGACGAACTGTAATCGAAAATTTCTAGAAAAAAAAAAAGAGATGCAAACACGAGATTAAAATATCAGAACGAGGCATTTATGATAAGCAGCAAAAATTTCTCAGACTCTTAGTCTTTCTTTCGATTTTCTTTATCCAGTATTAGTTTTGAGAGATTAGAAACATTCCAAATACTCAGTACATCCTTAATACAAACCGTATCAAATCTTCGTCCAGTATTTATCAATATCGCATTTTTAAATTTATTGACGGAGGACAGACGTCATTAAGTTATCTGCGCACCAGTATAAAGTAATTCTGATGTGTGGCAGAAGTCGGTAATTTTCCAACGCTGGAATAAGCTGCTTGTACTAGTTATTACATTTATTTATTTTTTTTTCTTCTGTTTTTAATATGGATCGTAAGGTCTGAATTATAGTGTAATAATGGCATGCATGTCCCCCTTGAACTACGGTACTGTAAAATACTTTCTTTTCGCTTGGAATTAATTTTCACTGAAGGAATGATTCAGTGAAAATAAAATCCAGCAAATATACTTTTTTTTCCTATATTTTACATTCAATCAGTGAAAATAAAATCCACACAAAACACCCAAAAAGTCTTTTCAGCGAAAAATAATGCCAATTAAAATATAGTATTTCACAGTAAATGGAATGTTGTTCACTTCAAATTTCAATGACATCATAAACTATGGGGTTAGGAAGAAAATTCAGTGATTATGAAACAGAAGAGTCACATCATGTGTTGTATTCCAAACAAGTTTGAACGAAATTAACACAGGTATCTTAAGTTTTAAGGCTTTTTTTTAAACCAATATGGCTAATATTCAAAGACAATTCACCAAATCTAGAAAATGTTGTCGGTTTAGTATCTTTTTTTATCCCAGAGTTTTGATCCCCATATTCAGTTTTTGTGTACATTCTAATAACATTGGGACATTCGTGTTGACATTATGCTTCATATTATAACATACAATAGAGAAGTAAAACAAAGAACACACACATTTATACTTTGCTTTATATTATTTTTTACTGTCACGTTTAGTGTTAACATGGTAATACATTCCTCCTTAGTCAATTTAAATATACAGGAAGAAAGTCAAATAATAAAAATATGCAAAAAAAAAAAAAAATCTTGGCATGAAATTCAGCAGTTCATGTCCAGGTACTGTTGATTCATTTCTAGATACGCGATGCAAAAAACTTCACCATTAAATAAAAAAACTACTAAAAATTGTCAGTCATGGGAAGTCAATGACTTAAAATTAATAATCAGGAAAGAGGGCATAGGGCCCCCTAAGTTAATAATAGAAGGCAGATTTGAAACTGTGCAAACCATGACTGCAACATGAAAAGAAACCTACAAAGAACATGAATACATTTTTGTTGGTGGCATTAGTATATGTAGATGAATACATGATATTTTTTTATGCATTTGATATGCATAGTGAAATGTTTTTTTGAAAAGACACTACCAACAGAATCACTTGCAAGTCAAAAAAAGCATTTGTTGCATTCAACACAAGTATCAACTTTGATTATAAATGTCTGCTAAACAAACTGACAGTTACAACTTTAAGTTATGTAATCATTACCTCTTTGGAATCACTGAGTCCTGCAAACTGCTTAATTTTTAGGTGCTAGGAAATTCTCAATTTGACAAAATTTATAGAAGATAACATTTCTTGCTGACACAGCGTTATAGGACACCGGAATAATTTTCAATGCTACAAAATTCTGTGATTTTCAGTGTCTTGCGAAATCAAAATGATTTACAGTTTGCTTGTGATTTCATGCTGTAATACAACTTACATCTGGAGTACCAGGAATATCACACATTAGCCGAGAGTTTACTCACAGAGAGCTGATCAAACTACACGCGTTGTCCGTTATGTCAACAATTTTTAAAAAGCACAAGGCTTTCTTATAAATACAAATACAGAGATAAGTTTCCATTTTTCATCTAATATTACTAAAACAGTTTACAGAATGACAATTACAAACCAAACTGAATTTATACAAAATTGCATTTATATACAGACTATCAGAAAATATATAATTTGACAGGAGTGAAAGGAAAGGCCCACAGAGATCTTATCAAGGGTGGAAAAGCTGCAAGACTTGTTTTTGCCCCGCAAAGAGTTCTATTCTCTTCTGTTCATCGTGCCCACTGATGTAAACATGGTTACATAAGGTCAGGGAGTCAGTGGACGTGATTGTTCATAGTGAATAGAACACTAACGCTCTCTCTCGATCAACAATAACTGCCAGGCACTTACTAACGTACAAAGTTCATTGTTGTAGTCATGGTATGAACATGGTGTATACAAAACTCACTCATAACAAAATTATAAATTATAAAAAAATATATAAAAAAAGTAAACTAAAATAAAAGCTACTTTTAATGCATATAATTACTGTATCTTTGAGGGGAAAAATCAATGCTTCTGAATATTCAACTTAATTAATTTTTACTCTTAATAAAGACATTTATCAGTAATGGAAAAATGCAGCTGAAATGATTTTGTTAAAGTTGGAGATGAAAATGACTGTTTACTTCATTAGTGGCACACCTCCAACACCATTGCATGCCTGCCCTAAATGCTTCCAAACATCCTATTTGTCAACACACCAGACGGAATCGGACTGATATGTTTAAACGAGAAATATTGATACATTTGATTATGATATGACTATTTGTGCTTCCAATGGTAAAATATGGTTGCAAATTTTACGAAAAATAAAATGGTATACCATCGATATCATTTTGATTAAAGTAAGAACTGTTACATGTTTGAGTTTTCTTGTTTTATTTTTCAAAAACAAAAGGCCAACACGGATCAGACAACTTAAAGCGGGGGAGTCGTTACCTGCACATGTGTCAGATGGCCATACAAACAAGCGTCTACCCATGAGCCTCTGCATTTTTAGCGCGTGTTGTTATCGTCGCTTGGGACTCAATTCCCACTCATGCGCAGGTGACGCCCTTTCGCTTTAAGCACTGGGAACATGTGTAAATAAAATATTTACATACCTAGTACATCCCATGGGATGTATACCAAGCACAACATGGTGTGATGTGGTGGATCATTTAGTCTTGTTCAGATTTCACAATTTTCAACAGCCAATTAGAATACACTATTTTTTTACATGGACAGTAGCCACACCCATGAACTCTATTGCAGTTGGTCTGATCTCTGTTGAACTATTGTAATGAAACATGGACAAATTATAGCTAATTGATACTTTCGGTAAGATAAATAACATGTTTTTCAGTTTAATGAAATTGTTCAACTTCGATTGTAGGTTATCTTACGACTTAAGTTAACTGGAACAGCCAAAAAAATGGAAATATCAGAAATTGTTCATTATTTACAGAAAATATTGCAATTTTTTTTTTTCAAAATCAGACTTGTGTTATGTAGGCACATAACTTCCTAGCAACATCTACCTAACAATGGGAAGACTGATATTGAGATTAACTTGTACTTTTAAATTTTAACCCTGTTATTAAAGATATAGTATCACAGTATTAAATAAAACGTGTAAAAATAACTAAAGAAGAAAAGGTCAACCAGTGGAAAAAAATATCGAAATAATGGCAGAATTCTTTTTTGCACGCAATACCAAATAAATATAAACAAATGATGTTACCATTTTAATGTGTTGCATTAATTAATTATGTCTGGCTTCCAAAAATACTTGATCCGTAATTATTGTTTTGAGCACACAATTACTCAATATATCAATATTAGATCAATCTAACCCAGATTCTTGCTGCATTTCACTGGTTTTATACCATTACACACAAGCCAAGACAAGGCCCAATCCAACACTAATTAAACATGTTAATGTATTCGATGGTTTGTGACAATCAATCCAATTTTAACAAAAATATATGTCGCAGAGTTTGGAACTCCAGCAACTACAGAAGTATATGTTTGGCTCAGTGTTACTTGCATGTATCCATTGACGACAAAGTGCTATTTCAACCTGCCAATCAAAATTACCCATTGTCACTTCATGACTGTACCAACCACACGGTCTAAGCACTTGTAAGATGGAGGGAATTGGAATAAAGAGTTTCAGAAATTCAGCGTAAAAACAATTAAAGTTTTGGTTCATTCTCCTCCTGATGTATAATGGTCAGTAAAAAAAAATAATTTGAAGCGAAAAAACAAGTCACATTAATCCCCTAGAGAGAAAGAATAATCACATTGCACTTCAACTACGTTCATATTTCAATACCAGAATCATGGATGATAATAAAGATAGTAGCAGGTCTGTTACAAATCTCGTACAGAGTTTTACGAAACAGGGAAATAGACAAGACCAGGCATGTGTTAAATAATTGTAATAAGTATGATATCAAAATATGCAACCTGTCCAGTATTGCACACTGCACCCTATCATATTAGGACAATTTATTACCAAAAAAGAAAAGAAAACTTTGAATATTTTGAGGGGCTGTGTTTCAGAGAGTTACATCTCATCTGAGCTCTTTGCTTCATTTCTACTGAATTTTTTTTTTATCCCAATGATGCAAAATACAAAATATGTACATTGATGAGCAAGACAGCAATCCAACACAAATAAGTAGTGATCCTGCCTACCTATGCTTATTTTCTGCTCGCAAAAATAACTGGTTGACCTGTCTAACCAATAAGGATTTGTTTTTTCAAATACATGATTATTTTGTAATTAATAATAAGTAATACTATCTAATGATCTCTTTAAAATGCATTGTTTATCGTTTTCTAAGTTCACATGAACTCATGAGAAATTTCAACGTGGATAAAAGTCTATGAATTAATGCTAAATCTGGATAACGCTAAATCTGGATTAACACTAAATCTGGATTAACACTTAATCTGATGTCATAACTCACCGAAGATAGAAAATTATAAAAAAATGGATATGAAAGTAATTTTCTAAGAACAAATTTTCAAGAAATAAACAACAATTTTGTAACATCCTAAACAACGTATCGTAATGACCAGGACAGTAACTAGATGAAGTGAATTCCGACATTTTATCACATCAACATTATTAATCCCAAAAAAAAGTTTTTATTTGTTGTCATAAATTTATGCAGATGGACATTTTCTTTTTATTCATTTTTATCCTAAAATCGAAATCATATTTGTTATGACAATACATTGCATATTGAATGACAATTAAACAGCAGTGCAGTCGTCATTAACGTCATTAATACTATCCATAGTGCGCAAATGAGAAATAATTTTAACAGTAATCTTTGTAAGAAAGGCACTATTCGTCTGTCCGATTTAATATGTAGTGTTGAAAATTTGTAGTAAGAAATGTTTCAGAGTGGATGAAAAGAGAAATTAAATGACGACTAAGTTTTTTTGAAAAAAAAAAATGATCTGTATAACTTTCACATTTATCAAGTAAACACGAGACTGTGTTTCTTTTCGACAATCTAGGGGGTGGATTGATGTACACCAGTATCTGCTGTCATAATAAATAACGAGTACTTAGGGGAGCCAAAACATGAGATAACTACCCAACCACAATGCTTTGTAACAACTGTAGAGAGCTGAGGAAGGTGGTTACTACTGTTAAGACATGGGACCCACACTATATGAAATGTATCTATGCATGCGCGTCAAATGCATTATTCAGTGCAATAAAATGTTATCACACAGCTCGATAACGACTGCTCTTTTCTCAATCACTTTAGAGTGACGAACATGATATCATAATCACAAACAATTGTGACGGCCTCAAATTTGGATGAGGAGAGACAAACAAACAAACAAACCCATGCCACCTATAATAGCATCATTTGTTTAAAAATGGGAACTCAAAATTCATGGACATACATGATTGTATGTGTGTTTGTTTTTATCTACTCAATCTAAAGCAATCTTAATATCTTAGTTTAGAATTAAGCACCCATAGGTTGATAATTAAAACCACACAATGAGTGTTTTGTCATATCTGGTGGATTTAAACACCCTCTATGTTGATATTTATAATCACAATTCCATATTTGGTCATATCTAGTGGAACATTCAATATCCGCATATTATAGTCAGCAATGATAAATAATCATGCGTCAGTTTCTTTCTGAATGGCTTTCATCAAAACTTGTCCACAAAGCTTCCTGGAAATAGTCCAGTTTTTCCAGTTCTTTGCAGGGTTCCCTTGTACCATCCATCGTCTCGTTTTTTATGCACATAAACCGTGTCACCGATTTTCAGCTCAAGTTCTTCATTACTTTGCGGTGGATAGGGCACTATAACACGATACCTGTTGAAATGGAACACAAATGTTAGTTTGTACATTGGTGCATGTGACAAGTAGTGCACACGGACTTTTAACCTGAAGGTAAATCAAACTTTGCATTTTGTTTTTGCTGTTTAATTATTTAAGCGCATTTGTGAGGATGAAAGTACCACAGTCATTGCATCATGTCGTGTTCAATATACAGTACATCCCTCACGACTTGAATTTCGAAAATTTAACGTTTATTTTAATACACAAAATTTACTGCAACACATGACTTTCGTTTACAGTTACTGTGATTGTAAATTGTGAGAAATTGAAGAACTATTAAAATAAACAATTTTTGAATTGAGAAAGTAGTGAAGCCTTTGCCTTCCATAAAAAATGTCACACCTTTCAGATATACGATTATTACTATTATTAAAAACCTGTTATTCAACACATCTTGACTAAAACCTAGCGAGAGGTAAATTATTTCCAAAATGGCTTCCTCACTTTTGAAAAACAACATTCACAGAATACCGGTACATACGTTCCCAAGATGAGTTTGCAGTGATTTTTTGTTTCCCAAACTAAATTTACTGTTACCGAAACCTATTTAGATCATTATTGAATATACTACGGGTAAGTGCCTTTTGACTTTCAAGAAGACTCTCCATATGTACTGGTACTAACCAATCAATTTTGAACACCATGACACAAACTATGTTTAATGATGACTGTGGTGTGTATTGTTAATATGTTAATAATGCCAACTACTGTGGAATACTTTATTTTCGCTGGAATAAATTTTCGCTAAAAATGCTTTTCGGGCATTTTGTGTGGAATTTATTTTCACTGATTTTTGATGAGTTTAATGTGGAATATGGGAAAAAAAGTATATTCGCTGGATTTTATTTTCACGGAAACATCCGTTCAGCGAAAATAGCGAAAATAAATCCCAAGCGAAAATAAAGTATTCTACAGTAATTCATCATAGCTACGCATAAATTATGGCTGACATAACCAGATACAGGTCCAGAATGGTTAGGATTTAGTATTTGTGGAAATACTATTTAAACATGCTGAAATGGTCAGACGAGGAAGAGAACATGTCATTAAAATCCAACTTCTGAAACAATAAAAGATGAGTAAAGTGTGGGAAAATTGAGTTTTAGAATTCCGGTAAAAATTGGGAACTTAAGGAGTCAATAGACATACTGGTAAATACAGTCAACTTAGGGAGTCAACTCACTTGCTAAAGATGGAACAAAGAAATAACAACCTAGGAAAGAGAGAAGAACTGAGACAAGAATGCTAAATCAAGTCATTATACTTTAGTACACACACATAACAGTAATTAATATCACAAGTAAATGAACAATGGTTCATTACAAATGGATGCTCTAATACACTTCAGAAGTCTGTATGCATGGGATGGGGGAGATATGAGCAGGACTACAGGGACAGGAATGGTTTTCTTGCAGAACCCTGAAGGTTTTTGCAAGAGCGTAGAGTTAGAAGATCATCTAGGGATGGGCTGATAAAAAGTAAAAAAAGAGACTGAAACGGATTCTTGAATTGTAGCGGTTAATTGAGAAGATAAAGAAAAAAAACAGCAACTTTTAAGGCATTTGACATTTTTACTGACCTAAACAAACCAAAGAAAATAAAACACTGTACTTGTCAATCCAAGTTTAAATGACAAGTAGATTGAATATAATTGTGTCTCTATAAGTTGATAAATGGTCATATTACATGCTTCACTCAGTCCCAAAATTTATGCAGAATTTGAAATAATGAAGAGAACTCACCTCTCTCTGACTAAAGGTGCTGTTTTAGGTGGTCTACTAACACCACTGGCTGTGGCACCAGCTGACTCATCAAGAGATTCCGACTTCCTGTGGTCAGCCAAAATGCTTGAATTATTCGAACTTGTTTGATCAGGCAAGGACTCGGAGCGCATATGTCTGCTTTCGTCCCCACTTGGAACCATCCAAGGTGGAGGAGGAGGAGGTCGCGTCTTTTTGAAAACTTGAAGCTTCTTGAATACTTTCTCTTTGTCTCTTTTCTGGAATTGTAAGTGCATGTGACAATTCTTTTATTTTTAAACAAAACCACAATCACTGTGTATGGAAAATATACTGAAAAATAAATTTTTGCAATTTCATGGCATTCATGAAAACAAAATTTTGTGTAAGTCGCTGACACTCTGCGTTGCTGGACCCTAGGGCCATTTTTCCTGCTGCAATTTTCACCGAATCAGGACATTAGCAAAAATTTGTCTTTCGTGAAATCGACGTGGTTTACAGTTGACTTAATACACAAGTGTATGTTGTTTGAGTAAAGGCAGACTGAGACCGAGTTCATCAAACAGTACAGGGGGTTTTGGAAACAACAACCCCATTAATTGAAATAAGCATACCGGTACATTAATATCCACATTCCACAAGTAAATGACTCACCTTGTCAGACCTGGCATACGGTGACTGGTTACCTGAAATCTGAATGGCAGATTTATTGGGAGGTGTGATAGTAGCTGCGGCAGCCGAGTTCAGTGGCTGGTAGCTTCCGACGTCCGGAGAAGAGTTTGAGGTAGTTGACGCGGGAACGGGAGGTGCATTAGCTCTTGGTACAGGAGCTGGATTATTTCTCGAGACAGAAGTAGGATTAGTTCTTGGTACCGACGCCGATTGTGTTCTTGTTGATGACGTTGACATACTACTAATCGGTGGTGGCGCTGGTGCATTGTGCCTCGTAGATGTCACTTCAGTTAGACTGCTTGCTGGCGTGGATGTTACTGCTGGAGTAGCAGTTCTGGTTGTGGATACAATTTGAGCAGTGTGACGATGAGCATTCGGTGAAGAGTTTCTTCGAGTGGAGGGAGGTGGTGCAATTTTAATGGGAAAAGTCTCTGATTGTTGCTGTGTACTCACAACGTTATCTCCTCCACTACTTTTACTGAGGCTTAACCCACCACTTGTTCCACTGCTCGTTAATACTACTCGACTCTGTTCAGGTCTAGTAAATTTGGTAAAGAAAAAGAAACAATCTAGGTGAAGGATCAGGAATTTTTTTTTTAAGTTCTGACTACTGCTGATGGAATGTTACCATGGGAGCAATTCAAATTGTTTTTGACAGACAAGAAACAATACTAGCGTGCAACTCATAGAAAATATACTAACATCATGAGCTCATTTCGACAGATCAAACTTTTGGGCTCATGCGACTAAGCAATAAGTAAAAAAAACAAGCAGCCTATCGGCTGAGATAACTCCGCTGTTAGCAATGCACATTTCAATTAAAGAACTGAAGACATCATTAGAAAATGAACAATATGAATAGTATCAAAGCAATCGGACTTTACAGTTTTTAACAAGAAGTCGAAAATATCACTTTTTACCAAAAATTACAAAATTATTCACCAAAATAAATTAGAGAATTGAAGATATCATCACAAAATGAACAAATCTGAGAGAGTTCCACATGTAGTACCTATATATGTAATATCAAAGCAATCGGACTTACAGTTTTCAACAAGAAGTCGAAAATATCACTTTTTACCAAAAATGGCAAAAATATTCACCAAAATTAGAGAACTGAAGATATCATCACAAAATGAACAAATCTGAGAAAGGTCTACATGTAGTATCTATATATGTAATATCAAAGCAATTGAACTATTGATTTTTAACAAGAAGTCGAAAATATCACTTTTTACCAAAAATTACAAAAATATTCACCAAAATTAGAGAATTGAAGATATCATCACAAAATGAACAAATCTGAGAAAGGTCCACGTGTAGTACCTATATATGTAATATCAAAGCAATCGAACTTGTGGTTTTTAACAAGAAGTCGAAAATATCACTTTTTACCAAAAATGACAAAAATATTCACCAAAATTAGAGAATTGAAGATATCATCACGAAATGAACAAATCTGAGAGAGGTCCACATGTAGTACCTATATATGTAGTATCAAAGCAATTGGACTTGCGGTTTTTAACAAGAAGTCGAAAATATCATTTTTTACCAAAAATGACAAAAATATTCACCAAAATTAGAGAATTAAAGATATCATTACAAAATGAACAAATCTGAGAGAGGTCCACATGTAGTACCTATATATGTAATATCAATGTAATTGCACTTGCGGTTTTTAACAAGAAGTCGAAAATATCACTTTTTACCAAAAATATTCACCAAAATTAGAGAATTGAAGATATCAACATGAAATGAACAAACCTAAGAGAGGTCTACCCAAGGTACATATACACCAAGTATCAAAGCATTCAGGCTTGTAGTTTTCAAGAAGAAGTCGAAAAAGTAAAACATTGACACGGATGACGACGACGGACAATCACTCATATGATAAGCTTCGCTCGACAAAGTCGACAACGGAGCTAAAAATATAATCTCAGAGTGCCCCCCTCCCAACATTTTTAACATGAATGACATGCTCATAGAATGACGGAATTCAAATTTAGAAGTTACAATTTTAAACTAAATTTTGAAATTAGAATTACTTTGCAAGGTTATTCAACACACTGCTTTACACTGAGTCCTTAAGATAGGGAATTGGTACATGAACAACCTTACACCTGACACCAAATTAACTTAACCAGATAAACTGTTATCGGCCAATTATTTTCTTATGAATCATTATTATACTTTGAAAACTTCTGTGTCTAAAACCATCAGCTTGCTATCATTGAAAGTGCCCAAGTCGAACCAAACACCAAAGAGATTAGGGGATTGATACGCAGATTTTCCTGATCAGTTTTTTTCAGGACCTTCGGTAAATCATCAAATATTTCATTTTATGGTTACATACCTGTAAAGCTGTACATAGTTACCAGGAAAGACGCCTTTATTTCCATTCTGTAATGACACACCTCTATACCAACCATCTTGGCATTTTTCAACAACGTTATACAATTCCCCTTTTTTCAGTTCAAGTTCATCGGCTTTATGCGGTTTGTACGAATATATTGAACGGTAACTGCAAGATCAAAGAACGATAAATTTGGCGAAATAAAACCAGAGACAAAACAGGTTTAGACTATATAATCACTTTAATAATGAATGATTGAACAATCAAATCTGGGTCTACTTTTTCCATCATTAAGAAATAGATAACACAAATCTACTGTTATATTTGTGTTGCATTCATAACAAGTTATTTGATTCTTGGGACACATTTTATATTCTGAATTAAGAGGGAATACACAATAAACTTTTCAGAATGCAAGAATGCTAGCGATCATTTCAGTGTATTGTTTGATTATGTGTTAAATTTTGCCCACATATAGTGTTCCAATGCACATGGACTCACAAAGACTTTCTTCTCTTCTGAATTACTGCATGTCACTATAACGGTAATTCAAAACAATGCAGAATCTTAGCGAATCATCGTTTTTATTCCTTGCAATGCACTCATAAGTCAGTCCATCAAATAAGTCACATAAAAGTTCTAAAACCAAAGTAAAGCAGGAAATGCGCCCAGAGTGCGTGTTAAGTAGGCACACACTACATTTATATATTTTTTTCCCATTTTTCTAAATAAGACAATATGATATTCTAAATGAATACAAGTAACATTACTATTGACATGCAAACACCATCTAAACAATCTCTGTGTGTGGAAAAAAAATTATTTCTAGAAATTTGCTTGTTACATATACCGTACTCGACCGCGTTAGCGCCCATGCCCGGGCAAGCGCCCACCCCCCACTTTTGCGCAATTTTTATATTTGGGGTCACATTCGGCAAAGCGCCCACCCCTTCAAAATGCAACTAATTTAAAACTTGGTCTTGCGTAACGAATCTTGGTAATCGTTTTTATATGATACAGCGTGGATATCGACCGCTGTGAACATGTTGTGAATGCGTAGAACATGGTAACCGTGCGTAAACTACGCTTCGACAATGACCTGTTAATACAAGTAAAATGCGATAAATATTTCATGCCATATTCAGTTTACCTCTCAAAAATGGCTAGTTACTAGTTTTTTTGAAAAACAATGTTGTTTATTCGCTGAAATCAATTCCAACAGATCGTACTTCAACATCGATTATTCACTTCCGCATTGCGTTACCGGAAAGTCTTCGGGAATTTCCGAAGAATTGCGTCAGTACAACACAGCATTCTGATTAGTTAATAACCAACTTTGACCCATTAGGTCAAACGACGCTGCTGTAGGTCAAATCTGCAATTGCATCATGGCGGAAAGTGATTTTCATCGAGAGTTTGCGTACGATCCAACAACTTCGTCAGTGGAAATAATATGACAATTTTGACTTCGACTGTGTTCCAACAGACTCAAATGTTTTTAATTCCGTAAATTATGGTGGTACGTAATTATTATTGTAATAAAATGTGCATATTTTTTGTGATCATTTCTGTTTCTTCATTGTGAAAATCAATGACGACGCAAATTAATTTAGTAATTTGATTTTCCCTCAAAGACGTAATCTGTCACTTGATGAATCAAAATTTTCATTTGTACTCTTTTTCAAGGGGGGTGCTCGGGTAAGCGCCCACCCCTACAAAATTGTGATTTTCTGAGTTGAGGCCCCTGGGGGCTAACGCGGTCGAGTACAGTAGTACATTTGCAGAATACCTGTAGCAACAAATTGGAATTAACATTCCTACAACATGTTACACAGCAACATCCTGAAAAGACCTCAAAAGACCTCTGTTCTACTCAGTGTTAACTGTTCTAGACTGGTGGAATAATAAATTAACAGTGAGACTTACACTAACTGTGGTGGGGTATTCTTTGGTCTTGGTCTGTCACTACTTGTCACACCCTGTGTCGATCTTTGAGGCAATACTGGAATGGGAACTAAAATACCATCCTGAAAGCAACAAATAAAAGAATTATAGAAGTTGTTAAATCTGAATTATCCAAATTATGTAAATGATTTCTATTTCCAGTTTGTTTTATTTTCAAACCAAATACATTGGTCCAAAAAGCTATACATTTCAATGAAAACAATGGCCCAAAGAATCGTACATTTCAATGAACCTACTTTCCAAAGAGTCGTACATTTCAATGAACCTGCATTGTACTTTCCAAAGAGTCGTACATTTCAATGAACCTACATTGTACTTTCCAAAGAGTCATACATTTCAATGAACCTACTTTCCAAAGAGTCGTACATTTCAATGAACCTACTTTCCAAAGAGTCGTACATTTCAATGAACCTACTTTCCAAAGAGTCGTACATTTCAATGAACCTACTTTCCAAAGAGTCGTACATTTCAATGAACCTACTTTCCAAAGAGTCGTACATTTCAATGAACCTACTTTCCAAAGAGTCGTACATTTCAATGAACCTACTTTCCAAAGAGTCGTACATTTCAATGAACCTACTTTCCAAAGAATCGTACATTTCAATGAACCTACTTTCCAAAGAGTCGTACAGTCGATTTTTTGGAAAGTAGGTTCATTGAAATGTACGATTCTTTGGAAAGTAGGTTCTACTTTCCAAAGAATCGTACATTTCAATGAACCTACTTTCCAAAAAATCATACATTTCAATGAACCTACTTTCCAAAGAGTCGTACATTTCAATGAACCTACTTTCCAAAGAGTCGTACATTTCAATGAACCTACTTTCCAAAGAATCATACATTTCAATGAACCTACTTTCCAAAGAGTCGTACATTTCAATGAATCTACTTTCCAAAGAGTGGTAGATTTCAATGAACACACTGGCCCAAAGAGCCATACATTTCAATGAACACACTGGCCCAAATTATTAATTTATTTCTGAAATCTCAGTCATATTCAAGTTGAAAATGACCTGGCGCTGATAATATTGATGTACATTTTAACCAACAGAACAGAGGAAGAAAAAGCAAGCATAACCATGATCTAGGTCAACACTTTAAACACACATTAAACAGGCAACTTAGCGAATTAATATAAAGCAGTCCATGATAGGCTGAGCTACAACCCCTAAGCATACAGAGACTGCTCACAACCAAAATGTCTAGATTGTATATTATTGATTTTGAATCATAATTGATTTTTCTATTATGTTACAATGTATATTTTGAGCATATTTATTTGGCCTTAAATTCACCAATTTGCCTTGGAAACAGTGTTATTGTAGTACACATGTGCTGTCATATTTTCAAACTTTTAACTACGGGACTATGATATCAAGGTAACAATGCTGAATGAATCTACCAACTATGCAATCGCTTTTCACAACTTTCTAAGCAGTTCGTCGTTGATTTTTCCGTTTGCGTGATAAACTGCTTATATACGAGACATTTTCGAGACATTCACTTAATGTTTTCGAAATTTAACTGCAGGATTGTCCTGACAATGACTTAGGTTAAATATACCTGACCAACAGTGGGTTTTTCAGACTCTGGGATTCCTCAAAAATAATCTGGAGAGGAAATTCTGTAGGACTAATTTAACATGCATCTAGGACAGTGCAATTTACACCATGTGCAGCCATAGAGGAAATTTATTGAAACCATGACACAAGTCATTGAATGGGACAAGCACTAAACACTTTTCAAACTTTTCAGTCAGTGCGAGGAAGAAAACAGAATAAGTACCTGCATTGCAGGAGGTCTGCTGCTTCCCTGACTAACTGGAGTTGGTTGCAAGAGTGATGAAGTCGATGGTTGCGGAAACTGGGTCTCTAGTAAGGTGGTCGCTGTAGGGTTACTGCAGCTAATCAGGACGGGAGCGCCTATCTCCATTGAATGCCGCTGTGTATCCTTACTGCCTTTGTTGGCATTTGGAAACAAAGTAAACGAATGCCTCTTCTGGGAACTTTTATTCCTAATAATGCAACAAGTAAAATATGCAAAGCGTCATAATATTGTAAGCAGGTTTTATTTCATGCGAAATACATATTTTCATGAATTTTGTGTAAGTAAATTATGGCTGTTCGTTTAGTGTTTATATCATGGCTATAACAAGACAGTGGTTTGTTGATACATACCTGCTATCTTCCTCTACACTATTTGGTGCTGAACCATGACTTGCTTGGTTTGCAGGATTTATTCCAAACAACGAACATGCTGCTTCGTTCAACTACAAAAAAACACAGAATGACAGAAAGGCATCACTAACTATTAATAATAACCTACACATACACAAGTAAAATAATTTCCTTTGACATTTCTACAGAATTGATGATACCGAATATAATATTGAAATCCCATAAGGCTATCCATAAGGTTATCATTCGTGACTGATGGATTCTGATTAATGTTTTAAAAAATGAGGTTTTGTCCATTTTTGTAGTAATCAAATTGAAGATGAATATCACATGTTCTGATTTGCCCACAATATGCCAATCATAGACTAAAATTTATTCCACACATTTATTTTTCTCTTGCAGCAGAATGGAAATTTATTTCGTTAATTAATTCAAGTAATTCAAATACATTAGTGAATCTAGGTAATTTTATTGTATTTTCATTACAGAAGCGCCGAAAACTTATGGAATCACCTGGGGAGGGTTTATTTATTTTCAAGAATATTTAATGTTGTACATGTAAGGCCCATGGCCTAGAGCACTGAAGTAAGATAAATTTATACTTTAAAAAAATGATAAGTTAAATTTACCGAAAAAGGCAAAATAACATCTGTTTTGATTTTTTTTTTAATTCTTGAAGAGAACATGAGTATTCACCACTAGCATTTGACGATGTGCCTCATTCTAAAACTATGATTCCATGTTATTACTGAAAGACTTACCTCAACATACGAGAGTGGAAATATCCCAATCTTATCACCCTTCTGTCCTTCAGCCCAATTCTCATCTACTTGTTTGATCACAGAAAATATTTCATCCTGAAAATACATAAATATGTACAGAATTCTCTGCGTTCACACACAAAAAGTCTGTGTTCAAATTAAGTCTAGTGTTCCTATGTATATATCAGGGTCAATGTAATCATAGTTGAAACATACAGAACTAAACAAAGATGCTGATAAATAATATTTGCTTTAAGTTAAGAGTGATTCTAACACTATATTCAAATCACATAACAGAGGCAGAGACTGTAAATTAGCATTATTATAATATACAAAATTAAATACTATTTTCTGACAACAAACAATGTCATTTCTTAACAAGTTTGCAGGTGGAAGCAAACAGTAATGTACCCATATAACCCATCTGAGCATTATAAGAAAGTACAAATTATCCCAAAAATTGAATTAGTTAGCTCTTTGGGTACCACCATATTTTCCCGCCTGTTTTTAGGTATTTTTCTATAATTTTTTTTTAATTTTTGGACACAATGTACAATATTTTCTATTGGCAAAAATATTTTGATCAAAATGTGGAAAAAAGTTTGTGGGTTTTGTTTTGTGTATAGTGACGAAAGTAGATTTTGGTGCTTGAAACATTTTACCTGCAGAGAGATGGAGACAATGACAAATATGGTTTAGCCTTGTCAGCAACAAGAATCTGAATTCACATTCACAATTCTTTAATATTCAATTTTTAAATTTTTTTTTTCAGTTTTATTCAGTTGCACAAGTTGTAAAAATTGCACGAGTCCTAAGTGTTTACAAGTATCCAAAAAAATGTTTGCAGTTCATTTTGTTCAGTTATTTTAGAAAGAGATAATATTTTACCATGATTTTACTCAATGGAAAATTTACTCCCATGATGCATTAGTAGATGCAATGCTGCAGTAACGAGTCAAACATACCTTGGAGAATGAGAGGCAGTCCTTTTCATCCTGATCAGAGATATCAAAGTCAAATAAAGCTTTACATTGCGGTGGATCTTTCGGTAATGGAGTTATCACTTGGACATAATTGGACGGTAAAAATCCAATATGACCTTTCAACTCTCCCTGAAACCAATTGTCGTCTATTTTCTTAAGTAGATAAATCATGTCCTCTTTATGGAATGCCAAGTCGCTGTGAAAAAATAATGAAAAAACAGACTGTGTTGTAAATGTGCACAGTGCCCGTAATGATTAGGACACACCAATACAAGCCATTGGCCTTTCAGAGGGACTTGGTTTAATGTCTTTGGGTACTTTCATTTGATGACACCAATACAAGTCATTGGACTTTCAGAGGGACTTGGTTTAATGTCTTTGGGTACTTACATTTGATGACACCAATACAAGCCATTGGTCTTTCAGAGAGACTTGGTTTAATGTCTTTGGGTACTTTCATTGGATGACACCAATACAAGCCATTGGTCTTTCAGAGAGACTTGGTTTAATGTCTTTGGGTACTTTCATTGGATGACACCAATACAAGCCATTGGTCTTTCAGAGAGACTTGGTTTAATGTCTTTGGGTACTTTCATTTGATGACACCAATACAAGCCATTGGTCTTTCAGAGAGACTTGGTTTAATGTCTTTGGGTACTTTCATTTGATGACACCAATACAAGCCATTGGTCTTTCAGAGGGACTTGGTTTAATGTCTTTGGGTACTTTCATTTGATGACACCAATACAAGCCATTGGTCTTTCAGAGGGACTTGGTTTAATGTCTTTGGGTACTTTCATTTGATGACACCAATACAAGCCATTGGTCTTTCAGAGGGACTTGGTTTAATGTCTTTGGGTACTTTCATTTGATGACACCAATACAAGTCATTGGACTTTCAGAGGGACTTGGTTTAATGTCTTTGGGTACTTACATTTGATGACACCAATACAAGCCATTGGTCTTTCAGAGAGACTTGGTTTAATGTCTTTGGGTACTTTCATTGGATGACACCAATACAAGCCATTGGTCTTTCAGAGAGACTTGGTTTAATGTCTTTGGGTACTTTCATTGGATGACACCAATACAAGCCATTGGTCTTTCAGAGAGACTTGGTTTAATGTCTTTGGGTACTTTCATTTGATGACACCAATACAAGCCATTGGTCTTTCAGAGAGACTTGGTTTAATGTCTTTGGGTACTTTCATTTGATGACACCAATACAAGCCATTGGTCTTTCAGAGGGACTTGGTTTAATGTCTTTGGGTACTTTCATTTGATGACACCAATACAAGCCATTGGTCTTTCAGAGGGACTTGGTTTAATGTCTTTGGGTACTTTCATTTGATGACACCAATACAAGTCATTGGCCTTTCAGAGGGACTTGGTTTAATGTCTTTGGGTACTTTCATTTGATGACACCAAAACTAGTCATTGGCCTATCAGAGGGACTTGGTTTATTGTCTTTGGGTACTTACATTGGATGACACCAATACAAGCCATTGGTCTTTCAGAGGGACTTGGTTTATTGTCTTTGGGTTCTTTCATTGGATGACACCAATATGAGCCATTGGCCTTTCAGAGGGACCTGGTTGATACTTGCATTGGATGACACCAATACAAGCCATTGGCCTTTCAGAGGGACCTGGTTGATACTTGCATTGGATGACACCAATACAAGCCATTGGCCTTTCAAAGAGTACTAAGGTACTAGTAGAATTATTTCTAAGTTAGGTTGAATATAACTATGCATTCTTTTATTCTTCTGCTAGCAATTTTACTGTATTTGCATGAATTTTATGTGAACAAATATTTCTTTTAAAATATACTAAGATTTTCACATACATGTTCATGTACATGTCAATATAATACACACTGAGCAAACACGTTTCAGTAATAAGCCTTCATAAATAACACCAAGGCCCATCATTTCAGCATCACTGTCAACACATGCTGTGTGGGACAGACAGGTGCACCACTGGTTTATAGTTGTGATATGAAATGCAGTCTATGATAACATGCAGTGCAAATATATGGCAAATAATATGTTAACCCTATTAACCTAACAAGCCATGAGTCATTCGTCCATGTTCAAACAGATGATGGAGTAATCATGATGAAGAGTAATCTTGACTGATAATCTCATTCTCTACAGCATACCTGTGTACTGGAATGACCATGTGACCACACAAAGTACGATAGCCGGGGTTAAATATAGTTCAACACTAAATTTATTCATTCTACTGTTGATTGTATTAATTAACTAATTAAAACAATAACTCTCCATCCACATCAATTCAGATTTTCTATTTGAAACTTTATTTGCCATTTTTTTTTCATTTCAAAGTATACAAAAATATAAAAACAATACTGTATACTGTGCATACGAAGATTATAAACGCAAGTTTTACTAAATGAATAATAAACCAGCATTACATTACTGCCAATTAATCACAAACGAAACATTAAAACTTGAATGCAGAGTATAAGTACAATGTAGGTATTCGACCAGCAAAATTAAATGGTTCAACATAACTTTTTTATTTGAAAACTCCATAAACTCATTATGATTTTAATACTCCCAGAAAATCAAAGCATATTTATCTTTCGTAAATCTACATATGAAAACTACACAGTTATATATTTCAGCTTGTAATTAAATTGTCATTTTTAATCTACGTAGATTTAGGGTGTGATTTATAAGGAAAATGTGATTTCAATGATTAATGGTGCGCTTTAACCCTTGCTTGCATATTACTTTCCGGATAACACTAAGAGCTGGTTAATGTAGTCAGCAAGTAAAATTGGCCAGTGCATTAGAGTAATAGCTGTTCATCTATTACTGAATCTAATGTGCTACTTACATGTATCTGGCAATTCAATTTTAAAATATTTGAATTATTTACCCCTGAATGTTATAATAATTATAATTTTTCTCTCCCAAATTATGAAAAAACAGTTTGCAGATATTTCGTTACCTTTTTTCAATTTCTTTGGTGATTTTAGACCACAAATGTTTTCCCGATGAATTGTTTTGAAAAAATAGGATAACACATTATGCAGGATTATTTTTATTTTTTTGGTGACATAAGTTGACCTTTGTGTTCAAAGGTTTAAATCAATAAATTTTCATAAAAAACATGAATTTTAATTCAAAAGTAAAATTTATCAATATTATTTAACTAATTGTGTGAATGCTACAAGGTTGTCGCCAGGACAACCGTTAGCATGTCAACACTTTTGAGTGTAATGATAATCATTCATAAACAAAAATCAACACAGCTGCATGCCTGGGTTGACATTCCAAGCAACATTAATGACAAATCTTCAGTTTAGAAAAATGGTTTAAATTTATAAAATATCTCAGATGTTTAAAGTTTTGATTAATAGAAGAAAACAATGCTTTATCTTTTTTGTTATTTTTCACCTGAAAATTGAATTATTGCAATGTTTGAATTTGTTTTGTTAATACTAAAATTTGTTAATTTATCAATACTATTATTTTTTTCAGTCGTTTTTTTTTAGTCCGTTTCTACTTTATATTATATTTATTAAATATGAGAAATTGTTTTGATATCAACTGAGAGGTTATTTAGTTTCTAACTGTACATTATGAAAGATCATAATTATAAAGTATTATTTCTGTTCTTTTTTAGAAAATTTTGATTTTTAGAAGAAAAAAAATTACACTTTCATGAAGTCAAAACAGAGAGCATGTTATGACAATAAAACAAAATACATTGACCAGTAACTTTTTATGTTTTCTCGGCCTTTTGGAATTTTATTGAAATTCCTGTAAATGCTTTAATTATTCACTGGATTTTAATTGTCATATACATGAGCACATGTGCCTTTAGTAGAACAAATACGGTATGCTGAAACCTTCTACAAAAACTTTACTTTACATTGTACAGGAGTTGTTAAGGCTGGTCACAAATTTGTCTTCGAAGCTTTTTTTAATCGTTAATTAAATGCTTCTGAAAAATTGCCGATTTTATACGAGACTTTGCTACCCACAGATGTAGGTGATCCCTGAAAGTATACACCTACTAGGATTTGCAAAATATTCCGTTAAAAGGTTGGCTGATAGTTCTTGTACATGCATTAGTAGGTGATTAATCCAAATTAAAAATAGAAGAAATCATTTATCACATCAAATTAAAATGCACCTGTTATACACAGTTAAAAATGTAAAGAATGAATGCATCAATTACATATGTAATATGTAGCGTAGATCTACCATGCCAGTTAACATAATAAGGTTATTTCTTAATTTTTGTGTTATCGTAAAGATTCTTTCTTTATACAAAGGTATAATATATAGAATATTGTCTATTTCTATGTTTTGCAATTGTCCCACAGTATATATGTGACTGTTTCATGTAATGAATTCTATTCATATGCAAAATTAGCTAATTAATTGTTTAACAGTTTTTCTTCCAAGCCTAATCAGATCTTACAAATGTTCCATAGTATATGTCTGCTCAGTTTCATCTGATTCTGATCACTGATTCGTGAGGTATCATGATTTGAGTTTTGCTGCACAGACAGACGAACAAACAGACAGCATCAAAACATAAGCTCCCATTGGCTGCCAATGAGTTAAAAATAAAAAAGTTACACCTACATTTTATTTTTGTTTTCAGTATTACCAGAAACACACAACTTGCTTTATTTCGCCTTACGCAAATTAAGTAATCAATAATATTTGAAGTAGAAAGCAGGTAATCAGGTCACTTACATTTGTAACATATGCTCACATGACATACAGTGAAACCACTACATTACATAATTGAAATGAATGACACAGTGACAAGGTTATTCACACACCCTCACAAACCCCTGTAGTGCAAGTCAAACATTTACATAATATCAACTTACCCAGGTTCCTTGCCTTCAAAATTATATAAACCCCTTGCACATGGTTTATTGGTATTTTCCTGGAATAAAAATTAATAAATATTTAAACAAAAAGGACAGGATGTTTTGTCTGAGTCGTTCCATTCAAAGTTTGAATTATATGACGAGGCTTTACTTTTACAGCCCAATTAGCAACTTATCGGTGTCTTATAATGTATGTGATCATGTAGTTATCCAAACTATGCAATAAATTCAGCTCAGCCCTACCAGTAATAATAGGATAAAACTGTGTGACTTGTGTGGAGGGGCAAACCAAACTGTGACAGTGTGTGTACTGAAAAATACTAAATATTTTCTCTTGGAATTAATTTTTGTTGAAGGGATGATTCAGTAAAAATCCAGCGAATATACCTTTTTTCGTATATTTTACATTCAATTTGTCAAAAATCAGTGAAAAGAAATTTCATACAAAACACCCAAAAAGTATTTTCATCGAAAATTAATTAATTCCAGCTAAGATAAAGTAATCTACAGTACCGGTATATGCATAAAGTGCTCAATACTAGTAAGTCAGAACAGAACAGAGCAGAGCAGAATAATATTATTTTACATTCAAACATAAATGTATATCACCATGGGAACTGTTTAAAATAAAAACATCAAACTAATGACTTTTTTTTTCATTTTAGTGTTTCCCCATAATAAGCAAATTCAGCTGAGAAATATTGTGTTTTCATTTAAAATACACCATGTGTATTTGAGGAGAAAATGCATGAACTCTGGTGAAGGGAATGTTTCTCAGTGTGCCCAATTTCACCAAGAAACATTACCACCTGACTGCGAAAATTTCTCAAAAAAAATTAAAGCTTAAAAGAAAATGTTGATTCATGAAAATTATTAATAATTCACCATTAATTTCTAAATTGCATAAATTAAATAAATGGACAAAGAACTAATCAACAAAATATAAGGAATGTATTTAATGATATGTTAAATGGTTTTATCAGAGATCATGCATGTACCACTAAATGCATTTGCTTTTCATTGACAGAATGTAACAGTTTGGATCATGTTTCACGTCCTATTCAAACTACTACACTTTACAACTAAGCTGTGTATCAAAACACTGACAGTCATGGGACTGACAAGTCCCTTTTGTCCATGCGCTAATACTAGTACTATTCTGCCAATTTAAATTTAGTTCTCTACCATTTACAATCCGACTTGTAAAAGATTTTGAAATACCAGTACAAGCATGTGGTCCCTTCTTGAGGGGAAAAAATCATTAGTAATCGATGTCTGTCCTTAGCTCAGCAGTATTCTATAGAATACATGGCAAGTTAAATCACGAGTAAGGTCGGCATGACCTGAATCAAACTATGAACCATGAGTCACACTAGGTGAGTGCTTTAAGGCAGGGACTGTATTGACCATAAATTCCACTTCCCAGGCCCACACAATTTGTGGGTAAACATGTATAAAGGTTCTAATACTGAGACCAGCCTGAGTTTGGAATATTTGGGTGCACTAGCTGTGCATGTTGTATTGTAGATGTGGAAACTGACGTGCATGCCATGTATTTAAGATTTTTTCAAAATTTAAGACAATATAATTGCTAAATATATATAAAGTCAATGATAAAAAAAACTATTGGCAACTCAACAGAAAAGTCAAAATACATGTGGTATGTGTCCACTAAGTGTCAGTTGCAAATCCAGAAGTCACTGAAGTCAAGGACACGTACAGCAATGTAATGACAGTGGATGTAATTTATCTGTGGTTTGATCACACATGGACCACCATATAATCACAGAAATGCACAGTGGTAATTCTTTAAAAAAAACAAAAAACATGCAGATCATGCATGCTGGAAACACATTTTATTTCAATTCGGTATCCGAGATTGGCTACGAATCAAATGAATACTGAAACAAAACTTCCTTCTCGCAAACATTAGCTAGCAAACCCCCACTGTCAAAAGAAAACTTCACGATTTGATGGTAATCACAGGGACTATAAATTCCATGAATGTCAACATGACTCCCTGTCTAACATAACCCAGTTAACTCTATACTGCTAGAAAAGTTCATGATATTCTTTCCTCGAAATATGAGAAAATTTGTCTCCATAAAAACAAAAGGCAAATTCTGTAATGATAAAATATATTGCTCCCCACAGCGTCTGTAACGAATTGTGACAGGACAATGTTTTTCTGTAATTTATAGCAAGCTGATATAACACCATTGACCATATATTACATGTATAATAATAATAATAGTGATATCACCAGCTTACATATGGGTCACATATCCTAAGTGAGAAGCAGTCATTTTTATTATACATGTACCCCAGCATACATGTTGTATTTATTGGACATTAATTTTACTATTTTCAATTATAAATCAATTCCATTCCACATGAAAATGTCAATTTAAAAATCCCACTGGAAAATTCATAAACCCTGTCAATGTACTTAATATAGTGAAATAAAATAATAGTGAAAACTAAAGCTTTTACAGAATTATTTCTCTGATTCATGTCTAAAACAACAAATTTTGGGCCCTAGTCATGGTTGTTCAACGTACAATGCAAAATCTTATGGGCTCAGTTCAGTTACTGATTCAAATTCAAAGAGAAAGAAAATAAAACTATTTCACTTTTAATAAAGATATAAGCTGAAATGTGAGAGAGGAAATCTTTCTAGGAAATCAAGTCTCCTGAACACACTTGTTTTCTCAGGAGCCTTTCAAAAAAATCAGTCACCACATTGGATTTTTGTTTTAATTTCAAAAGACCAAATTAAAAGATAATCTGATATATTAAATGTAAATTTGACAAAAAACACACATTGCTTGAACTTTTGTGGTTTAAATCAGGAGTCTTGAAAAAATGTAGATTTTGTCAAGTTATAAACCATTTGTGGCATGAGAGACTCTATTTACCGGTAGGTATTCTTGTGAATACCGGTACCATTCAAATTAGTGAGTTTTTGGAATAAGTGAAAAGTAGCTCATACATGTAATTCAAATTTATTCTACATGTACCAGCCAACTCTTTGGTATTACCATACCACCTGCTGACACCGTATTTTCAGCAGGCAATGCATTGAATAGTGTACATTGCAAATCTAAAAAATACACCACCAACAATTCAACTCGACCTCAACTACCTTGACCTATATGTAATAAATATATTTGGCTTTGGAGTATATGTATGTATAAAATTTCAAGGTTTTTTTCTACACATGTATGGTTACTTTGACCAATACTTATGTGAGAGTGCATCCAAATATACAAATAGAGGGAATCTATTGATATGCCAGCAAGGGCTTATAGAAGGCAACCTCATACAGTACCTTCCTAGGTTTCATAGAAAAATGGCCAGGTGGGGACACTTTCTGTGGAATGATAGCAGGGTTCTTCCCACCAGGGCATTATAGAGTAGAGGTTCGCAACTGTGAAATTTCTGATAAACAATAGAACAAATTTAGCATAACAATGAATACAATGTAAGTCATTAACATATTCTATTGTTATGTAAATTAGTCGATATTGTATGCAATTTTGCTGGAGAGAACACTGCATAGAGGTTAAAATCTCTTTTTACCTCCATGGAGAAATCAAGTTGACTGAAAGTGTTGAAGTCCGCTCAGGCAAGTTGACCATACCAGAAACTTGTAAATTCACCTTTGGGGCTATCTTTTCATTTTAATTATTTAAAGTGGTCAACATATACTGTAAAATACTTTATTTTAGCAGGAATTAATTTGCGCTGAAAAGACTTCCGTAGGGAATTTATTTTGACGAGTTGAATGTGAAATATAGGAAAACAGAAATGTTCGCTAAATTTTATTTTCACCGAATCACTCCTTCAGCGAAAATAAAGTATTTTACAGTTGTTGGACGTGCATGTTTCCTGGTTTATGTTTGACCCCAACAATCACATTACAGTCATAATGGAAATGTCATCTGATAAGGATTACCTGTGTTTTCCCCGTTGTGGGTTGGTGATCGCTACCAGCACGACCTCCCGATCCAGTATGACCAGACCTCCCACTGGCTTGTTTACTTTTACTGCTCGGTTTCTCAGGTGGTCCTCGTTTACCGACCAAGCTACTGCTCATCCCACCCAGAAGTCGCACAAGAAGAATGTTCGCCGGTAGCTGATCAACTGAACACCGAACCAGCACTCTGCATTCTGGGCACCGCAGCTCTTTTCTGGAGTTCACAATTTCTTCTAAACAACGTTTGCAGAAAGTATGCTGACATGGTAAAACTTTACTGCTTTCGTCCAACCGTTCCAGGCAGACCGAGCACTCGAGAAGATCGTTGAGAGAGTCCTCATCCATGACGATCACTAGGCACTACTACTACTATGATGGCGGCTTTGAAACCGTTTGTAAAATGTTTTTTTTTTTTGTAATTTAAAAAAAAAAATATAAAGCAACCCCCAAATTACCTCGGTTGGTTCACCCCCATTTTGGGCGATTTAGTTCTCGCCTCATAGAAAACAATTTGCCGGCAGCTCACCGGACCATTAGCTCGACTCCATGATGATCGCATTACTCACAATCCCAATGTCGACGACAGCGTCGGTTGAATCATTCTAACAGACAATGAGGGGTCTGTTTAAATGACTTTGACCAGGCTGGTGAGGCTACTCATTCAACTGCTGTGCCATATTCAGACAATTGTGGTATATCCGTCGATTCAAGGGCAGAATTTTAAAAGCGAAATAATAAACATAAATCACAACATCAACACACCAAGGTTCGCCATATTGAACCGGAAGTGCCGGACCACAGCTCGGAGACCATTCACTCATCCGCGAAATCAATACGCCAGAATTGGGTGAAATAAAGTGCAGATAAGGGTGATAGCAAACACACACTATTTATGGAATGTTTAATTTGTTTGATAACTTAATGTATATTTTTTAAAGTTTCTACTCCTAGAAAGAAATGCATTTCCAATATAATACAATGAGTTAACATTATTTTATTTTTAAAATTATTTTATCGCAGATTGTAACAATAATTCGAGACAAGGATATGTACCCAGTCAGTTATACAAAAGACCTCAACAACTACAGAGGTATCACTCTAAATTCCTGTGTTTCAAAAATTTACAGTAAGGTTATTGAAACAAAGTTAAGAAAATTTGTTGAAGAAAATAACATTCTGGGAGAAATTCAGGGAGATTTTAGGGAAGATAGGAGATGTGAGTATCATGTGTTTACACTCAAAGGTATAGCGTCCTTAAGGAAATCGAGTAAGAAATCTACTTATGTAGCATTTCTTGATTTCTCAAAAGCGTTTGATAGAGTTTGGAGGGATGGTTTGCGAGTATCCTTGTGGAAAGCAGGAATACAAGGACAATTATGGAATATTATAGATGACATGTACGAGAATGTTTTTAATAAGGTCAATTTTAATGATATTGAGACTGAATACTTTGAAACCAGTGAAGGTGTAAAACAAGGATGCGTTTTAAGCCCCCTACTCTTCTCAATTTATATAAATGAATTTGCAAAAATGTTATTTGAATCAAAACTAGGGGTGAGGATAGGAACACAAATAATTCCAGGGCTTTTCTGTGCAGATGATGTAGCTTTAATAGCAAATGATGCAAGTGAACTTCAAAGTATGCTTGATATAGCAGCTCAGTTCGCTAGTAAATGGAAACTCAGTTATAACCAATCCAAGTCACAGATAATGGATACCAGTTTTAATCAATCAATGAATCAATAATTAACCAACACAGCAGTTTTAATCGATTTGAGTACGGTGATGTGTTATGGCATAGCATAATCATGCCATCAATGAATTATGGGTGTGGAATATGGTTTCAGGATAGCAGAGAGTTTAAAAAGAAATTACAAAGTATTCAGTACCAATTTGGGAAATTTTTATTCAAAGTAAACAGAAATGTGGCAGGACCTGCAGTGTTGGGAGACTTAGGATGGGACTGAAGACTTAAATTACATCCAAGATAAAGTGCGGATTCAATACCTGGATAGACTTCAGAAAATGAAAAACAATAGATGGACTAAAATAGTTTTCAAAGAAATGAATACTCAGTATAAAAACAAAGTTAAACTGGCTTGGAATTGGCCTAAATATGTAGAAAACATTCTAGTGACTAATGGCATGGATCATTTCTATGGAAATGAAATACCGCAAAATCCAAAATGGATAAGAAGTTTTATCAAAATCAGTAAAGAAAATGAAATAAACATGTTTACACAAAATTTAGAAAAGATGAAATCATTAAAACACTACTGTTGGATTAAAAGAAACATTAAAAAAGAAAATTACATAATGGATCCTTATGATCATCATGGTATCTCCCTTGTCTTTAAAACTAGGTCAAACTCTTTAGATCTTGAAGGTAACAAAATGGGATGGAAAAATTACAGGAGAAGTGGAATTTGTGGAGTCTGCAATCAGAGCAAAGAAGACATTTACCACTTTCTTTATATTTGTACGTCATCTAATCATATTAGAAAAGAATTACATTTAGCATTAGAAACCTCACTGAGAAACAATGTTGTATCTTCATCACTAATGAATAGTTTTCTTTCAGGGGGGTTGAATTATAGGTTCAATTTCCTTTTTGGTGATACACTATGGAACATAAATGAAAATGTGGGAAATATGTAACTGATTTATGGCAATATAGAAAAGAAATGATAAATGTAATTTAAATATATGTATTACTGTTTTCATGCTGCCGATACAAAGGTTGAATAAACATTATTATTATTATTATTATTATTATTATTATTATTATTATTATTATTATTATTATTATTATTATTATTATTACATCTGTTATTATATCGCCACTCAAAAATCTCCATAGAAACGATAATATAATGTATTTATAAACAAAACAAACAACGAGTGTACCCCAGCTGCCATCGTCCGAATCGCACGGTCCCGTGTCTTCGACCTATATGCCTCTACACGATAGAGGCTGTTTAGAGGCTTTGCCAAATAAACTTAGACCTTGGCTAGCGAAGATGCCCAGCTGCCTCCGTCTGTTTACTACGCTTCACCATTTTTCGGTAGATAAGCCAAGAAAACATACGAAGGCAGCTGGTGTATTTTATAGAATGGACCCAGCTTAAAAAAAACAAAAATAGTAAGATTACAGCCAATTTTTGTATCTGTGTCATATTATGTATATCATTAACCGCAAATAAGGAAAAGTATCCTCAGTATTTGGTGTAGGTTTATGGAGTTCAAAACAAGATATTGTACGTTATGATAGTTCCTTCCGTAACCATTATTTAGAATTCATATAATCTTCTATGTACATAATCCAAAATTCGTTTACGCTATATCGCCACTCAAAAAATCTCTAGAGAAACCGATAATATAATGTATTTATCAATAAAAAAAATTATTCATAATACTGTAGGCTTCCGGCCTCAAAGTATACTCATTGTAATTACATAATATTTTACAGAGGACAATATCATTTTACAGTGACTGAAAAAGAACAAGAAATCTGTATAATGTATTTATAAACAGCAAAACAAACAATTTTCGAGTGCATTTTTATGCCAGCTGCCTCCGAGTCCGTCTGTTTTCTATGAGATCGTTTCGCCATTTTCAGTAGAGAAACAGAGACAACAAATAGAGACAGAATGGGTATTTTATGGAGTGTACCCTGCTTTAAAAAAAAAACGAGAAATAGTGAGATTACCGCCTATTTTTGTACTTGTGTCATATTATGTGTATTACCTGCAAATAAGAAAAGTATCAAAGTCCCCGAATAATCTCCAAAAGGTCCAACGCATTATGGTCGAAGCTGCTGTAAGACCTTGGAATAAATACTTACACAGTAAAAATTATAAAATAAAATATATGAGTATAGTTTATAGTAAAATATAGCGAAAGTAAAATTATATTGGGTCAAATACAGTGTCTTTCATCTCCTAGCAACGTTTCAACCACGAACCCAAGTAATGAGGTACGTCTTGAGTTAGTACCTGCCTGGTACTCCCTTCTTCCTCTCTCTCTCTCTTAATCATGATGCGTTCGTTTGAACATTTTTCCAGATCCAGAATTGAGCTGCTGCATCAACTCGATGATTATTGCTGAAAGTTGCTACAAATATAATATACATATATGTATAGACAATTGTAGCAGGTGATATCTTACTACCATTTGTTTTATCTTCCAGCATTACCAAGGACTACGATTTTCAACTAGCATTTTTTTTTATATATTAACTGCATGATAAAATCCGTTGCGTGTAAATAAAATGACTTTGGTATCTACCATCACTCAACATCCGGGTCCGTGATCGCGTTAGGTTTAAATTAGTAGCAGATATAATTTACGCAACTTCCGATTTTTTCTCGCACACGCATGTCATTTTTCGGCACAGGTGATAAAAATGGTGACTCAGAGTATGATTTTATCTTATAGTGCACAGTAACTGAAGCAACGTGATATATTCTTATGTTTGTTCAAACTTCGTGTTGTTTTTGGTTTTGATTAAATGAATAAACAAACGTGATATTATTATGCTTGTACATGAGTGATTCGATAGTTTGCTGGGCATAATTTTCAATGCAATATTCAAAGCCAAATTTATTTATTGCATTTTTATGGGAAGAGAGATATTATCCAAAGTATCCAAAGTAATGACTACACCAAACATTTAAGTTTGTGTTACAACTTCACAGGTGTCCATCATGTTCAGTTTACATTATCCCACACACGTACTTAAAGGATAATCCAATGTGGCATTCCCATTCCTAGACCGGTTCACAAAACAGTGGCCTAGATGCCATTTCTATGTAAAAATAACCATTAAAACATTCCATCATGTTGAAACTACACGTGTTTTGACGTGATATTGACCTATATATATATTGTTGCGGAAATTTCACGAACTTTGCAATACTGTTTCCCAATATTAATATTTTCAGGCCCTGTATTGTTATCCGTATTGCCACTTCATATACACGAAGTTAGGTGTCTTATTCATTTGAAAAATTGTGATCCTATGAAAATATAAATTATATTACTTCATGTATGCACACGTTGAAACCTATAGGGGTGAAAATGGTCCGCAAGCGTGATATTATATATCCTCAGTAGGTTGCGCCCTCACCGACGAGCATTTTGCGCCGGTTATGTCAAGCATATTTTGCCCTCGAAGTCAGGTGTTTGTTACATCGATTTGCTAAAAAAATATAACATGCTGCAAATCCGAATATGTAAATTTTGTGAACAGTGACAGTGCGGCCACCCAATTCTTCATGACGTTGCAACAACTTTACATGATATATTAGCAGTAGTTACCTTAGTGGACGGTGAATAATCAGTGTCAAACACGTGATCTTTGTACATGCATTTCCCCGGTTATTCGGTCTTTCTCCGTACATGGAATAACTGAAAGTTGCTAGTTGTTTAGTAGTAATACTTCCCAATATTTCTACTGCACTGTGGAATTTATATAGCACCGCTCACCGAGCAGTTTGTTTTTGATAATTTAAACAGTCTGGTAAACTTTCTAAAATCATACTTTCTCCACAGAGGGGGGGGGGGTTGAGGGGCAATACATAGAACTTGCCAAATGGGGACGTGCCCCTGAAATGGGTATAGTTTTTTGGATTTTAGGACTTTCCCTTGAACCACAATGGCGAATGCAGGCATATGGCCATGCAATAGTCACAGTCACCAGCTTTTTTTGGTGGAAAACAAAACATTTCATATCGCTATGTCCCTTGATCTGGAATTAGATGTGCATTACCTATGGAATATGTAATTAACAATAGAGAATAAATTCGTATAGATCTACCCCACTACGAAAAACATAACAAGCAAAGACACATTAAACAAATTGTAAGTCAAAATACTTTTACTGCGGTTCCATAGTATTTACAGTATGTAATAGGAAAACCTTATAATTTTGCAAACAATGAATGTTTAGTAAAACTGAAAAAAACAAAGATTGGCAATTTTGTTATTTACAATTTATCTCTACGTTGAAACAATATTGATATGTACTGTTATTTGAACCAGGGCAGAACTTTATGAATAAAATGCAATGAATTGACTGTACAGAAGGTTTCACTTTCAAAACAATGGAATCAAGTAAGGTCAGGTTGCACCACTGCATTTTTGATGCGTTTCCAAAACACATTGTTCGTCAACATAAAATATGAATGTGTGCAACATGACGGCCGTGTCACTGTGATGAACAGGTGGTTTGGGAAAATCTCCCCAGACGATGGAAACTTATTTTGCTGTATATGAATAAAAGCATTATGCTAATTTTGCTCCAACAGCATTATGAATAATATAATAAGGATTAGTTATTCAGAAAATAAATAAATTTCTCGACAGTGGAATAAATCCCATTCCCCGTGGACGTATTTGTATTACTGATTAGGTTGAAACAAAAATTACCGGTAACGCCGACGATGAAATAAAATTGTCATACTGCATATGATTAACTTCGTAAACTACCACCTTTTTCAACCACTGCGAGATGAATGAGTATTTGGATGAACTGCATGACAGTACAATCAGTGTCAAATTTGTACCAGTAGATTCATTGTGTTGCCTTTTACCATGTACCCACATCAAATATGGAAAGTGGGGGAAAAAAATCAGTCATTTACAGACTACAGTATCCTCATGTCCAGTTGACTTCTTAGTTGTTAAAAAATTTGAACTGTTCCAAAAAGTACACACTTTTATAAATTTGCTGTTTTTGATTTTAATATAAATAACTAAAAATTGAAAATTTAAGACATCCTACGCTGTTTTTGTTTTTCTCATTAACATTTCGGCACATTATACTTTTATTATTGCTCACAGTTTAATAATTTCGATTGACACGTGTTCAGGAGATTTGATTGGTTGACTCGGCACTAGCTACTATATAGAGAGTTGTTGAAAATAAAGGTGCAAGGAAAGTACTGCTGTTGAAATTACTAGTTAATTGCAACAACACCACTCATTGGCTATCTCACCCAATCACCAAACTGTCCAGCCAATCAGAAGAAGCCTTGTATGTACTTGATTTTATAGACAGAAATTCTTTTGATTAGACTTTTTGAGGATGCTACAATGATTAAATTCCATGTCACTGATAGTCTGGTTAACTACTGTTCTACCAGTTACAACTCTCCATCGACATCTGGACCAGACATTTTGTCTCCACAGTCAGTAGGTTTCTGTAACATTGAATGGCTAATGTAACATGCTGCAAAAACGAATATGCAAATTTTGTGAACAACAGTTTTTCGTTTTTCCCATATCAACTGATAGTTGCCATGTAAGTGCGACCATCCAATTTTTTCATGACATTGCAATAAATTTACATGATATATTAGTAGCTACTCCAGATGTTAGTGGTGAGTGAATAACCAGTGGAACTATAGTCAGGTAATCACATTTAGCATTACAAATGTTGTGACTTATTTTGTGCAATTTTACTTACACATTTACATATCTACAATAAAAATTATTATTAACATAAAACACATTACACATCTCATTAACATAATTATGAAAGCATGTCTCAAAACAATAATCATGCTTGATACGACAAAAATGAAGTAAGATTTGACGCTCACGTATGTGTAACCATATATGGTTGAGACAAATTTGATTCAGATTGTGAAAGATAGTTACATTTCAAATACTCTCAGATACAGCGATTTAATATGTCTAGCGGAACATTGACGAGCGGCGAACACCAACGGGTACTGAATCACGGTTTTAATTTCAACACATCACCTGTTGAAAGCGATTGCGAACAGCCGATATATTACGGCATCAGCAGCCGATGTATTGTGTAAGTCAATACTGCAATGCTGTTTAATAGTTCATGTACGTATAGGGGATTGCACGCAGAAAATGTAATAGACGCAAGGCATAAACGGCTGCCGAGATGTCTTTTAAAATGAGAGATCCATGTGGCATGTTTTTGTCACTCAAGTGTTCCATTCTCTTGTGTCTAGTGTTCCAACTACCATGGGTCAGAGGAACAGTGGATAAGCATTGAGGGGCGAAGACAAGTCGCGTGGCGCTTTCTCTCTCACTCTCAACGAGATCTCAGCATCCATTTGCCAGTCTAACGGTAAATTTCTATAAACTGCTTGATTCACACAAGATATAATTCATGACTTGGCAAAATCTGGGAACTAAGCCTGGGAACAAAGCAGCTGTGAACATTTCATCATGGCTACTATCAATACAGCTAATATAATAGAGTCATTGATACAAAAATGAAAAGTTTACAAATTGATTTCTTTACAAACAGCGTGAAATACATAAATCAACATTGACTTGTAATAAATACCCTTGACCTTTAAAGGTTAATGAGCTCATATTGCTTTCAGTGGCAGATAATTGAAATTACCCCATTTGTTCCATTACTAACGTAAATGGCATATCTATGGTCAAAATAAGTATACAATAAATACAATATTTGGTTTACATGTGCTTCTATTGGAAATATACTTTTAATAGAGCAAATATGATAATAGAAAATTTGGAATTGTGCCTTCAAACTTAGCACACATGCTAGACACCTGACTTAACACCAACGCATGACTGGCTGACTAGCTTGTCAAACAAAATTATTCAATATTCAGGGTACTGGGCTATTTGGTTGAACAATTATTCATATGGACTTTATGAATCTGAAAGACAGGAATTATATTCCTTGTTTGATAACATCAATGGTATCAAAAACAAGGACAAATTTATATGTATTATGAATGCCCATACTAGACAACAATTACTGGGGTTAATTAAATATATCAAAACAGCGTATACAATAAGAGAGCAAATAATATTACCACAGTAGTTTACTTTTTCTTGTTTGTTTGTCACACTTTTTGTTTTGTTTGTTTTTAACTTTATTACCTTCTACATGTGTAGAAACCAAAAAAGAATTGTCAAATTTTCTTTAACGTTGTAATAAAGCAATATTCTATTCTATTCTATGGAAGGACCACTGTATTATGTAAATGTGCATGCACAATATTTAGTCACAGTTTGTTTCCGACTTCATGGTGAACACATATTATCCCCTAACATAAAAAGATATCCTATTTTAAAGATATTCCTTACAAATTACCCTGCTTTTCCAAAATTCAGTACAAAAAACAAACAAAACCTATTGTTGCTAGTGCACATCTTATTTCCTCCACAAATTAAGGAACGTGGATGCAATACAATCCAGGAGTATATGCATCCACCCAAGGTGTCCAGAACAGCAACCATCTAGTTTCAAGACCTATGAACGCGCATAGACTCTCAGCTGATGAGTGGTGTGTCACCTTTCAGTGCCAGTTCAAAAGTTATACAATGAGAACATGTTGACAAGATTATTGGAGTATAAAAAAGAACAGTTATCATTTTCAATCTAAATTAAAAAAAAAAAAAAAAGCAGAATGCAAACAAATCAGATTAATTGCAAGGTGGACAGCTGGCCTAGTAATACATGAAATTAACACTCTTATGCTTTTGATGGAGGAAACATGATACCGGGTAATTATAAAACACGACATCAAAATAAAAATATCAAAAATTATCTGTTAAATTACAGTGGTATAAAGTTTTAGCAAATAAATATTATATACACCTTATTAACCCTTCAAAATAAATTGCTACAAAAAACACACAGTATTCAAATAATTGTAACTTATCTTTTGTTTTTGACATTTAGCACACAGATTTAAAAAAAATATAGACCAACTAATTAAGAATTAATCCTGAGATTTTTGGGGTTTTTTTTTCTCGAAGCTTGAAATCAGCATGAATTGTTTATTATCAAATACCTAGTGGGTCTTATTTGAGTATACCATATGCAAATGAATCCAGGATATAAACGCGACACAGCTGTACATACTGATGGGTGAACACATTTTGCCAATATCCAATATCGAAGTTCTATCATGGTTAAAAAATGTTGCAAGATCTTTACCTCTGGCACAATTTACATTTTGTTCCCCCCCCCCCTCCCCTCAGGTGTAACATAATATAATAAAGTGTATCAATTTAAACCAGATATGACCCCTTAAGTTGATAACATAAAGCAACTAAACCATTTGTGATTTTAAGCCTTGTACTATGTTTAGATGAAATTGGTAATATTTTTTCCTTTTGATTAAATTCTCAATTTTTATTGTCCAGCAAAAAAGCGTCTGACTGAAAACATTAATCGCTATGATCACTACAACTATGATGCTAATTATTAAGGCAATAGCTACCATGAAACCATACCTCTGTATCTAAACACAGATTGTGAACTATACATGTGGTTGTAACTACAAGATGAAACAACGCTGCATACTTTCACTACGCCCTGCATAACATTCAGACCTGCTGCCCCACGGTAGGTAGCAGGCAAGTCATAGTAGACACAGATAATTCAAACAAAACTAATAATACCATATTTGCCCTATTAGAAGTGCATCTGCAATACAAGTGCATATTTTATGTTATAAAGTTTGAACACAAAGCATTCAGGTCAAGTCATTGACTCTATCATAAAAAGAGCAAATACTGTATGCATAAACCTACACTGCAGTGATGGAGTCTAATGGTGAACCTGAATAGTGTACTCTGTATCTAGTCTACTTCAAAACATTACCTTTTACCTAGCTTATTATATTACCCAGCATGCAGCATGTAAGGCTAATAATTTGAAAGATTTTACCTATCTCCCCTGCACCATAACAGAACTACATCATACCTAGTCAGCACCTTTTGATTATTTTACTTGAATGCAATCTTTTGCATCAAGCCTGTACCTTACCCTGTACCCAACCTGCCCCCTTAGTGTTATCTTGCACCCAGCCTGCACCTTGTAGTTTTACTTAGTACCTATACTTTTTCCCCTGATAGTGTTCAAGTTACAGTTATTAGACTTACAGGTGTACATTTTTCTCAATTATTTTACAATTCTCAATTATGTCTATACAGTAATAACTTCTATATAATTTAATACAAAAATATCAGGTAAAAATAATGCAAAGCAGATTGTGGATTGACAAGCAGAGGAAACACCAAGTGAAGCATATCCTGGGGCAGACAGCATTATTGTCATATGAACAATAGCACCATTACACAGTTGAGTCAAAGCATATATAAAAGACAGAATTTAATTCGTTGAAAAAAAACCTGTCAACAAACAAGCTACTCTCTGATTGGTCCGAATGTTAGAAGCAAGGAATAGGTAGCCAATCAGGAACAATCTTGTAAGTAGCTTCACATTGACTCCATAAATCCTCCTGCTTCTGCTAAAGGTGTGCAACGGTTGCGTACACTCTCAATGGTAATATTTCATCGATTTTGAATTGTAAATTCTCCCCTTGTAACACAGCATGTTCTTGCGATATGGCCGCCAGTTCTTTTAGAAATTCTTCAAATATTATTGCAGCATTGGCCACTTCTCTGTACTTTGTCTGCATGTTATCGCCACAGCCTTGGATTGCATGTAGCTTTTGTTTCTCTTTGGCCTTAATTGACTTCTGTCGACGCCCGCTCCCCCGTCGCAAGAAGAAGTCACTGATTCCACTCTTCTTGGGAGCTGTGATTGGGTAAAAAATAGTTTGACAATATAGATAATGGAGAAGACACGATAGACTTAATTTAGATAACAAAAGAATGTAGTAGTGTTGAAAATATTAAAAGGTATAATTAGGGCAAAATGGTAGCCAAAATTAATATGCTAATTTGATTCATACCAGTTGCATCATGGTGGGTGCTCTGGGAAATAGTGCTGGCTAGGTTGATTTGAAGCCAAACTGTGACTCTACGCACATCTTGATATAAAGATACACTAATGATTTCACTTGTCTGTTTGAATATTTTATGTAGTACATGTATGATTGTTTTCAGCCGAAATGTACCATGACACAAGCAGAATTCTAGTTTAAAATGGCAGCTAATGTATGCAAAATGCCTGTTAATCAGTTTGAGTAAACTAGAATGTAAATCCCTTAGATGTTTATTCAATCTACAAAGCTTGTTGGTTTACTAACAGTACAATGATTACATAGTTTTTCAAATCACCATTAGCATACCAATGTGCAAAAAAGAAGTAATAAACAGTTTGGCTTGGACCTCCTGGATATCATGGCGGATTGTCTTACACAACTACTGTAAAATACTTTATTTTCACTTCAAATTTATTTTTGCAATTTTCACTGAAGGGATGATTCAGTGAAAATAAAATCCAGTGAATATACTATTTTTTTCGATATTTTACATTCAACTCATCAACAATCAGGGACAAGAAATTAACTACAAAACACTCAAAATATCTTTTCAGCGAAAATTAATTCTAGCTAAAATAAAGTATAATTTTACTGTATGTAGCAAGAATGTGTTAAAGATCTCAACAAAATATATACTATGCAAAAAATGTGTGGGTTCCCAGATTCAAGAAATTCATGAAAATTGATCTCTCCCAAAAATAAAGCGGTTTACGTTACTTTCAGGAATGTGTAATATGGCCAGACACAAAAGACAGACCTCCTATAACACATACCTTTCGGCCTAGCGTTACTGTCGACATCAATCTTACTTAGAGTTCTACCCCGTGTTTTCTCTCCATTGACAGGTTGATCTCCATGTGTAAGAGTTAATCTAGCTTGGCTCACCAGGCTGCTGAAGGTATCAGTTCTGTATGCATACATCTCTATATTGCTTTTCACGGATATTAAAACCTTCAAAAAAAAAAAAAAAGGAAGAACAGAACTGTTCAGCAAACCAATTCAAATGCTAACGATATTTAAAACTTCTCACACTTGAGCGTCAGGTTTATTGCTAATCGATAATAATTTTTCAAACACTAGATAAGAAATGTACCGGTAAGTCTTTTAAAATACTGATGACATATCAGAGATTAATTGTTTTTAAATGCTTTTGTGCCAGGCGACATTTTCAAGCATTGAATTCACAGCTGTTTTTCCAGAATTTGGTGCTAATTGCAAGTGAATGTGCAAACCAGTCTTCCAAACTGAGTGTTTGCAGAGTAAACAGTCTGAGAAATGAACCCACAACCTCCCTGATCAAGTACAAGTACATTATTGACATCGAGAGATAGTTTAATTGTAGTATGAAGTAAAGCGATATATGTTTCCAGCATCTTCCAAGGTCAGTCACAAATCACAAGTTTCATGATTTGAATAAGCATATGATTTGAAATACATTCATGTAACATTTTCCATGATATAAAATTTATCGCGGTTTACGCTCATGTTGATATTTGCATTCTAAAACCAACACCTTGAATGATAACTACGTACCTGTAAAAGTGACCGTACACTCGGTTGAAACACCAACTCTGTGTTCAGCAGAAAAGACGACAATAAAATCTGCGGATATGATCCAAGTCGACTGATTACGGCCGTTAACAACAGATTAACTTCAACAGGGTTTTCAATCATGTGTTCAAGTCTTGCAAACAGGGCTGATATAAAGGGGCCTGTAATGAGAAATATTATAAGTGAATGTTAATATTGAATGTTGATTGCAAAAGCTACCTCAGTGCTTAAGCACTGTCAAATTAGGAAGAAACTGTTGGTATATACAAAAGAAGGGTTTCAAGCTATAGCGCCATCAATCAGTTTTCAGGCAAAAATGGGGTTGATTTCGTGCTCAAGTAATTTGTTCGCTGGTTTCCCCGGGTTCCTGGCATTCTGATGAGCTATCAAATGTTTATGTAGCGAAATTACACCCCCCCCTACACAGATGAAATTGGAACGTCTCTACGCAAGAGCGTTCAAATTAAGAAATCTTGTCTATTGATTGAAAAAATGAATAAATCTTTTCAATTTATGAGTGGGCTTCCTCCTTAAACTACACTTCAAGCAGTCATGAGTCTGGTTATTATGAATATAAAGCATTTGTGAATTAAATTATTGAGATACCTGTAACTGATGACGGATGATCACTTTGATTCGTATCAGCGAAATCATCAAAATCATGATTCCTCAGCGATGCTGGTGGTAAAAGATGCGCGTCCAGTTCCCAGAAATCATACAGTTCATCAGTGTTCGCATTGATGATCTTTTTTTCGCTCTCCTCATTATTAATACTGTTTTGTTCAACAGATTCCTCATCCATTGTTGTAACGCTATCCAGCGCTGGTCGTTGACTCCATCTGTCCATGATCCATTCGTTATCTTCGTCATAGTTATCCATGGACTGTGAGGTCAAGCCGACACTGGAACTCCAGGAATGTTGCCGGAGGAACTCCTTCCGACTGTATAAGTTATCGAACCACTCCTCTAAGTAAGTGATGGTAAATTCGCTCTCCTCTTCCTCGTCATTATTGTCCACGTCCTCCCCAAACATAGTTTTAAGAAACTTTCCCATGTCTGAGAATGCATCATCGCTAGATTCACTGGAATGGGACTCCCTTGGCGAGAGGTCATCTTCAAAATTATCAACGCTGTTTGAATCTTCGTCCGCGTCCTGCCACCACTCAAACTCTGACTCAGAAGACTGGCTGGACATAGTCCCACTGTCAAGTCGTCTTCTACCGTCGTAAGTATTTGACCAGCATAGACAAGATCTGTAGCAGTCCTCCACAGTTTTCCTACTATCTATCAAGTAATGAAAATAATTTTCCTCCGTGTTGTCAGCAACGAAAGAGTTACTGTACTCGTCATGAGATGTGCGAGACACCATCGTTGATGTCGTTGATAATGAACTGGAATGTTTTCTTGAGATGCAAAAGTTTGGTATCAGAGATAGAAATTTATCGCTGCTTTTGCAATATGCATCATGTGCTCGCAAATTAGAACGCTGACTGACCATGATGTGTTTACATGGCAACAAGTACCTGGAAAAAAAGAAACACAGATTGTAAACCACTTCAACTTAGTTAGCCCAGAAAAAATATAAAATTGTGACGCATAGATACGTTGATGGTGGATGATCATGAGAACTTAAAAACACCATCAAACAAGACATGAAATGTCACAGTCCCCGTTATTTGATTATAAAGTAGTACAAGGAACATCTGCAAACAGGTGAATGAATATGTACTCTATGTGGGTACAACTCATCATAAAGTGATTTCCCATAATCTAGTTTTGTACTGACAACTAAAAACTTCCACTGACCCATGTTCAGAATCTCAGAGTACACAAGTGCAACAAAACTATTTGTCATACATGTATACTTGCTCAAGAAACTGCATTCATAAATCTGAGTGAACCTTAATGTACATGACTTCTTTGTTAATCAGGTCTTAGTATATTACCAGGACCTGGGTTTGTTTCAACATCACCACTGGGCATCAGAATCATTCTCATGTTGTCAAATACAATTTTTTATTAATACAGTAAGGTTTATTATTTAAAATGTATTCATTGTACATAGAACAACATCTGTTAATTTAAACAATTGTAAAAGCTATGTTTTCAGAGCAAGTACATGTAATAATTAAGGAAGCTGTGCTCTCGCTGTCGCTCGCAAATGTCGTAAATTACGAAATTTTGACAAAATTTACGAACAAAATAAATATATATTAGTATGATTTACGAACACATTTTGTACAAAATACCCTTTGCAAATCGCCCTCATTTAATTGTCAAAACTCCACTGTGATCATCACGTGTGTTACTACGGTTTGAGTGATTGCCATTTTAAAATTAAACAATGTCTCGTTACTTCTAAGATTGCAACAATCATTACACGGTGATCGCGATCAACACAGAACTGCCATTAAATGTATTTTTCCACTCTAAAGTTATTTTGGTGTCATCGCACATGCGTAGTTTAGTCGGCATGTGTTTCAAGATAAAACATTACTCTCAGTATGGGACGGTTTCATGATGCCCTGATCAAACACGTGATTTGTTTATTTATTGAAAATGGAGACTACATCAAAAAAGAGCAGACAACTGCTCGACGAGTATTTTTCACGACGAGATGGAGAAACCACTAAATCGTGTTCAGAACCAGAAACCCATGACAGCACCAAGAAACGGAAAGTTGAGTACTGCAGCACGATTTCAGAAATAATGGAAGGTGAGACAATGTTCGAAACATACAGCATTCTTACCGGACATTCTTAGCATTGACATCGAGTTACAAGACCGAAAGTTACTTTAGTTACTTTTTTCACTTTAATTCAGAAATTTCGATGAAAATAAATAGTCATTTTGTGTCATCATAAACGTCAGCATGCGGGTTTGCATGATGAGCTTGGGAGATTACTTTATTTTAATATACATCTCTTTGATTGGTATAGTTTTTTTTCTGTGGGCGTCAGAGAAATTCCCTGTGAAAGTTTATTCACAGGATTTAACGGCCCAAATATGTCCAGTGCAGTAATCTACTATTTTTTTTTGTGACTCTAAAATTTTATGTCCACTATTTGCAGGATAAATATTTTATAAGAAATGATAATAAACATAATTAGAGCTTAATTTTGTACTTACTAGTGCCAGTGGTATTTATTCTTGAGCTTAAGTTATTATTTTGTTTATTGTGTTTATAATTGTTTTATGTGGTAATATATACCAAATTTCTTATTTCTTTAGATTACTTTTCCATGGTTAGAGTATAATATAGATACTAAAGTAATGACCTGTCTGTGGTGCATTAAAAGTGGAAAGGTGAATTCATTCACCAGTGGATCTGACTAAAGATTACTGCACAAAGCATGCCAGAATTGCTGACCACAAATATGTCAAAAATGACTTGTGTTCTAGGCAGTGACGTTTTGAATGATGACTATTGTTCCCACTGTTAACAATGTGAGCTTATCATGAATATGTTTAATTAATACTGAGTTATTCAAATAAAGGTTCTGGTGTCTACATTGCATATTTTGTTGTGATGTTTTGTTGTACCATCATAAATGGTACATTTTGTGGAGCAGACTGCCTAATTTGATGTCATGAAATTACACAAATTAGAGCTCAGGTTGCACCAGCAAGCACCATTTTCAGCATGCTGTTCTTGTTTTCGGCAGACGACAGAGGGGACATCTCCCTCTCGTTCTGTCTCCCTCGTTGCGCTCGGTCGCGGGAAAATGCTCTGCAGTTTCCAGACAAAGTTTACTAAAACTTTTTTTTCTTGATTAGTAAATTTACTATTACCTAAACAATTCCAGAGAGAGCCCAGGGAAGCCAGTAAAGGTTGGTCTGCTCATAACCTTCAATGGAGAAGTAACAATAATTGTTTGAAGTCTTTTTAGTGCAGTGATATTATTGCATTTCATCATTATTAATGGGTATAAAATACTGTAAACCATTTAATTTTCACTTCTAGATATATTCAGGATTCTATGAAATTTCAATAAAGTCCCTGACACTCCATGTTGTAGGAACCCAGAAAAAATTGCCTTGCAAAATTGAAGCAGTTCACAGCACCACTGTAAAAAAAAAAAAGTTTAAAATGAGTATTGTTAAAGATATACACATGTGGGTTCATAAGACATATGTACCAATCTGAGCGGTTCTAGAGATTAGTATCACAAGATTTTACTCTCTGTGATTCAATATCAGCCCTATGTATAACGCTGTGTTGATCAGGCGAACTAATTGACAATGGCCCTACAGGTATCGCTATGCAATCACAGTAGTTTTGTATTCTTCTTGCATTTCGACCATGGAAAAATATTTGTTTTTGAGAGTGGCCGAATTATTAGAAGAAAAACAGAAACTATTTTTTTTTAGTATAAATTCTAGTAACTGAAATGCAGGATTGGTAAAGAACAAGACAATAAGCAAGATTGATAAACCTTCAGCGAGCACTCCTGAAATTTCAGATCATTGGTACCATGTTTTTGGATACATTCAATAAAATTGGGTTATTTATTTGATGTAACGAAACATGCATTCACAGCAGACGGAAATTCGTTTGAGATGTTACTGGATTTTTGTATTCAGTTTTCCATTTCAACCACCATCATCACTTAGTATAAAGCTGAGATCATGCATAAATGCACAGTGTAGTGCCACCAGAAAACCAATTGCTTGAGAATATTTTGCACCATTACACCATTTCAAATATTATATTAATTCACAGACAACAAAATAAAGATTTCAATAACATATAAGTTTTCCCACAGTTGATGATTGTATGGCAATTACATGGCTTCACCAGTTTTACTCTGGAAGAAGTTGGAAACAGATAACAGGAAGGGGCTACATGGCTACATCTTTTTTTTTTGAATTTGAATCAAGCCTGATTTTTAATTTTTTTTTTTTTTACAAATGTCTATTTCAGGGCAACAGAAACAAAAACAATAAATGTGTAGGTAGGCATTTTAACAATTGCACAATTAATATTGGATGAAAACGTCATTACCGATATAAATCATAATTCTGTTCAAATTAAAAATAAGATCACATTTAATTTAGTCAGTTTTCATGATTAAATACATAATAACATGTACTTATAAATTTGAATAAGGTTCAACGGCTTTTTCATTTAGTGCCAGTTTATACACCATAAAACTTCTGGTTTAGGTGTCACACTCAAAGAGTGAAAGGCCTTTGGTTTGGCATCGCGAAATGTTGGAATTGAATCCCCCCAAAAATTCAGTAAAGTTTACGAAAAGTAAAGTATTTTCTAAAAGAAGTTTTGAATAAATACAAACACGAATACATTGCTTAGTTGATACATGGAGGGGTTTATAGTTCCATGGTTGTTAGTACCGGTAGCAAATGATCACGGTAGCACAATCTGGTCATTCTGTGTTTCGCAAGTGAATAACTTACTTGTTTTCGAAGTATTGCAATTGTTTATTATTATTCAGTAATGATTATAATACGCACAAAAAAATAATTCGTTGAATTTTTATGAATTGGAAGTAATATTCAACTTAGTTTCATCGTAAACGAATGATTTCGATCGAATGTAAATGCGATGCGATATCCGCCATGTTATTTCAGTACACGTGGTCATTTAAATATGTTAATGACGGCTCAGTGACCTCGTGGTGAACGCAACAGGGGATTCACCGATGTTTAGCAAGATCTTTATGCTTTGATTTTGACGGGGAAAACGGCATGATTTTTTTTAAATCGAAAAATTAGTTGTTTTCAAAAAAATAAACTGAGCATTCAAAGAATAATTTAACATTGTTCACAGAAATAACAGCCCATTGTCGAAACGAAGCTTACCCATTCACGCTATTCACAATAAACATGATACTCTTGAATAGGTGTCAATGACTACGGTAAAATATAAATTAGACTCTTTTAGGCATCAGGAGTGAATGAAATATCCAAAACATTAAAAAAAAAAACTGCCGAAAAAACGGGCGATTTCACGGTCCGTTCACAGACTGTGGTCCTTTGCAGACTGCTCGACCGACCGTCCATACACGTGTTGTCACTGTACATCCGCCATGTTGAATCGCACAAGATCGCCAAAATCTTCATTGCAACTAACAGTTCAATGCTCACAACATAAAAAATACGAATATAATCATAGGCAACCTGCTATTATATAATGAATAAATTGATCGACACAGGGAAATTCTCCCCCCCCCCCCCCCCCCCCCCCCGAGTTGTGAATATTTCGGAAATCGCTACACAAGCAAAAGACCGGAAAACGATTTACCGGTACTTGAAAACTATGTCCTCGTGAATTAATCGTTCGTGTACAATAATTTGACAGGGTATACAATTCACAAACTAGTTTCGTAGATTAGAGACAATTGTTTGCTTTTTTTGGTTTTTCACAAGAATATAAAGCTGGCAATCATCATAATATTCACGTCCGTACGTCACGAAATGTACACCAATCGTACCCCAATAAACTGGAAAACTTACCTTTGCAAACACGTCTCTTATGACGCCTTTTTGAAGTTCTTGAAATCAAATAAAGTTACTAGTTCTTCTAGTAACGAGTGAATGAGACCACTGAGCCAAACAGAATACATGTATAAACAGTACTATAATAAATTGCACGCAATGGAGAAATCACGTGCCGTAATAACAGCAGCCTTACTCACAGATCTAATCTACTGTAAAATATTTTATTTCAGCTGGAATTATCATTCGCTGAAAAGACTTTTTCTGGGTGTTTTGTATTGAATTTATTTTCATTGATTTTTGACAAGTTGACTGTAAAATATAAGAAAAGGGTATATTCACTGGATTTTATTTTAACTGAAACAATCCTTCAGCGAAAATAGCAAAAAAATGTTGCAAGCAAAAATAAAGTATTTTACAGTAATTAATTTATTCTGAGCATGCGCAGACAAAACGTCAATGTTGCCGGGAGAGGCAATTTTTGATAAAATCGTGAAAAAGACCCACTTGGGATTTTCAGATCTGGAAAAAAAATTACGTGCATACTCGGAGGGGACATGTTCATCAACCTGCCAAGTTTCACTGATATCTGCTGTAGAATTTCTGAGAAAATGTTGGAGACGGAATTATGGACATAACCTGAATTAGTAGTCCCCTTTTCAGGCTGCGCCTGAACGGGGACTAATTATCAAATCATGATTGATAGTATTTGTAATTTAACAGAAATTGTTGAGAAATTTGTTTTGAGAAAACAAAAATGATTGATATTAGAGAAGAAATTATATAAACTTAAATGTAATCAATGAGGCCCTATCTCAGTCAGAACAGTGCTATTTTTTGTAAAATACACTACAATCACAACTCAATATTAAAGGTTAGTTTAAAATGATATCACACAGCACTGTGTAATGTGATTAATTTTTTACGAACTCATTCAAACAAGAGTAATGCAATTAATTATTTATGTACCCATTCAAACATGACATTTGTGGACCAATGTGTGAAATTTCTTCACAAGGACGACGATCAGAATATTCGAACATGCGCTGCACAATAACCACAAACATTTGAATATGCAATCATAAACGCTATAATTTGAAGGGAAATTAAAGAATACTTACTTTAAAACTAAATGCAAAACTACATCCTCACAGTTCAAATTCAGCAAAGTATAAAACAGAGATAAAGTCACTGTACATAACTGTGTGAAAAAAAAAATGAATTACTAAAACATAATTCCATTTCATCCTAATCTCAATGATGAAAAGCTCCATCTACGGCAGCACAGCGTAGTGATTCAAGTTATAGAAGTCCAATGATCGAAAACCCGCAAAACACACACATTTGGAATATAAACTCACCCTAGTCTCGCTGTGTATTCTGCTTATCAGTGTGTCTAGTATATACGAGCCTTCGTGGTGTCCTTTACAGATGAAACGTAGGAATGCCCGCATCATCAATGGCTCGGTAGTGCAGCGAATAAATAAATCGAGGTACGTCGTCGCTGCTATCACTTCCTCTTGTACATTCTGTAAGACATTCAAATGGTTGACATTAGCACAAATTGAACGAAGTATCAGAGAGGAGAAATATGACATGCTATGATTGCTTTGAGAGTGTACATTCAAATATGACAATAACCAAAACTGTTTTTTGCCACCATGAATTTCAGTAAATTGAGAGAGGAAATTAAATTTACAAACTTTTGAACCGGTTTGCAAATGTATTTCTCATATTATATGAAATCTCACTGGAATTATACTATCACTACAATGACATTTTGTACTACATTATGACAATTTTCCAATGGCCAGAGAACTGTACTGTAAGCTTATATTATGTATGAGATTATGGTCCATGCACGATTACGGACACTAAATAACAAATTTACTTTCTATCCTTGTTTTAAATTCCTGGCTCTAATTATTTTAATATCAATATTTTAATTTCTGCCCCTGGAAGTTAGAGGTTTGAAAACTAAATATTAAATAACAACACAGTATTTCGTACACAGAGAAAGCGACATAAGAGCTTTAAATTATTTGTAATTCAACAACACTACCGGTAACAGTAATGCTATAAAGATTTGTTTTATTTTATTTCTATTTTCAAACCAAGTGCATGCATTTTGACAAAATCATTTTGAAATCAAAATTACTTTTGTCACCGGCATAATTTTTTGTGAACAGTAGGAAACAATCCCAAAGTTGTTCGTTGATTTAAATTTGAATTTGTTTTCGGGTTCAGAGACACATGAAATACGGTACTCAAAATATAGTATTACTGTCATTAACTTGAAGCAAAACTCACAAAATGAATCCAAACCAGAATCAGACGAGGCCAACTTCTGCATCGAAACATTGATCATTTTGTGTAATAAAAAAATTAGACCAAACTTTGTAGGAACTCTAGTTGGTAATAAAAGCTATTATTTTTAATAGTTATTGAAAAAGATTCTTTCTCAAAGTCCACATAGAATGTTTCAGGATCTACTTTATTTGACAATACCATTTTCTAGATATTCAGAGACAAAACTTATACAAATAACAGAGAAGAGTTTATGGTCATAATAAGTCATACTTTTAATTATCCAGTATACAATAATCACAATTCTTGATTTATTTGTGTGTTTATTTGATATATACTTCTAATAGTACAAATATTGTACTCTAGAGTGTTCTAAAACTTATCCAATTATAATCTCCATTATCCTGTTTCTTATCCATTACGATAAAACTACCGCGACACTACTGTAAATACATTACATGTACTTATTTGCTAGCTTTTAATTTCGCTAATGCGTACAAGTAAATTAAATTCACATGAGAAATAGCAATAGTATTCATTGAGTCACTGGCAAATTCATGAATTCAAATTCACTGCTCAAAATATTCAAAAAGTGGAAGTAAAAAGTTTTACAGTAGAATAACTATGTAAAACTTGAAACTTTTATTAACAGCTCACTTATATTTTATATGGCCTGTAGTAGATACAATAAATTAGCATAAAATACCCACAAATTCTGCTGATCTGGAGGAAACAATTGAGTTGACAAACACTGACATCACTGTCACTCTTCTCACAAAACTTATTCTTAACAACAATAGTACTAGGGTAGTAATAGATTTTTGAATTTGTTTGATTGCTGGGGCCTGTGACCCATTTCACACCTGATCAAAGGCCTACATCTTGTCACATGATTACAATTCCTGATTTAATGACCATAATAAAACTAATTCACAATAGCACAGCTAAGTGGTGATTATCGAAATAGAGGAAGCCATTTGAGTTCAACAATACTAGGACATGTACCAACAGGTATTGGAGGGTATAGTTCATGTCTCATTTCCATCAAGTTCTCATGCCATACAAATATCAGTTTCAACAAGAAATGAACACACATATGAGCACAATGAATTAGAGTGAAGTTGAGTTAAAAAGGCAGACCAATAGAGACAATCATGTGAATAATTAATTTTGTTACCAAGTGAATTTAATTAAAATACTAAACAATTCTCAAATTAGCAAATTTAAAACTTAGTGAATACGCTGAAATATTGAAATTAATTTTATTGAAAACCTGTAAAAATATAAAATTTCACTTGCTAAATGTGTCGTTTACTACATAAAAGCAGTTGACTGTACCAAAACAGGTTCACAAGCAATACTGCCACCGCAGACAAGATTTGGGCTATATTGGTGTGAAACGTGTAAACCAGAAACATAAAACAAACAAACCATGTCGATAAAACCTCGCCTTGAGACATTGCAAATTATATCGCAGTAGCCCCCGACCACAAAACCACAGTATTTATATATCAAACCCATACATGTATCATTGAGTTCCTGTTCAGTGCTGAATGCTGGTACAGTATGGTATTTAAGTGACCAAGGAATTACAAGTATGTTTTGAATGTTGGTTGCTACAAATCGTCAATGTATCGGTTTCAACCTCCAGAAATACAAGACTTTCTTTCAATTAATCAAATCAGGTTGTTTCTTTACAATATCAGGTAACACTTTTAAATCAGCAAAGTATTTCCCTAATTGCAAGATATTTGATGTTCTGGATATATGCATACAAACAGTGGAAGAGAGACAACATGTGTGATATGTGGTGACTGAACAATCCAGGACCTACTCCTCTACAAACAAATACATATCAAAATCAGTTGTTATATTTATATTAGATATTTTAGATAATTGATTTATTATTAGCATAATTGATGGTTTCGATAATTGATTATTGGAAAAACTGATAGTTTAGATATTATAATAATTTAGGGTTAGTTGATAGTTTTGATCATTGATTATTTGAATAATTGGTACTTTAAATATTAATTATTTGCATAATTGATACATTATAGTTCAGATGATTGATTATTTGAATAATTGATAATTGATTTTATCATTATATTTATAAATAATGGTTTAGATAATGTCATAATTTAAATAACTCGTAAGTTGATAGTTTCAATCATTGTTTTTTTGAATAATTGATACTTGAGATAATTGATTATTTGCATAATTGATACATTGAATAAGTTATAGTTTAAATAATTGATTATTTGTTAAAAATGACAGTTTAAATAATTGAAAAATTGGTAATTATTAAATTGAATAATTGATAGTTTAATGTTTTACAGTATTTTATTAATGTATCTTTAATTTTTAGTACAGTCATTTAGATACTATATAAAGTACAGAAGAACAGCTGTATTGTAGGTGCTGATGTTACCTTGCATTCACAAACAAATTTTAACAGTAGAGAGAAACCTAAATAATGGCAGACCATATGGTTCCCATGGTTTTACACATTCATACAAAGAGAATCCCTTTCAATTCTGAACTCAACAGTATTTATTTTATTGAACAGCTCAAAGTGTGGTCCGTGCTTAAAAAGAGTCAGCCATGCAAATCATGAGTATTCACACTACTAAGCTACATTGCAATGTTCTATTTAAATTCCAATCAGCGATGTGTGACGTCTATCAAGAGCCATGGTCAACATGTGCATAGAAAAAAACTATGGCAAGAAAACTAATGGATACATAGAAATCTTGTCCTGCAAACATGAACATTCTTGTCAAACTAACTCATAATCACAAATGAAGCTTCAGCGAGTTAAAAAACCACTAACACCATATGTTACACAGTCTCAAAGGATTGTGTGAAAAAAAATCAGCCTGATAAACATGATTGTATCCAACTAGACATGTTCTGACACTAATCTATGTGTGCTTAATTAATCAATGGTCGCTTAATTAATATGCATAATGCAAATAACCTACATTCAATTAAATCTGCCATTTTCAATGCAGTGCTTAAACAAATGATTATATCGGTTCTATTTTTAATAGTTTATTGACTTTCATTCAAGCCAATAATTAATAATTATATGTTAGTAAACACTTTTAATTTGAATTTTAACTTAAATGAGAATGAAATATGGCACATTTTTAAAACTGAATAATGTGAATATATTAATATGGAATGGCAATCAGTTGTTAACCTGAAAAGAAAACATGATTCTGACAACGAGTTATATGCAAATAAAAGTAACAACAATTATATACTTGTATACAGTGTTCTCCCAAGTTACCCAAGCAACCTGATTTGTATTTTGTTGAAATAATTATTATGTTACAATAGATTGCTATAGACCTTTTTCTGGCGAAAGTTCATCAAAATTACTACATTCTGTACCTCCTAGTGTATCTAATTATTTAATGAAAATTTCAGAGCTCTAATCCTAAATAGAACATTCATAAAACATTACTCACTCACTCTCTTACGTGGCAGTAGTGTCACATGATCGCATTGCTCCATTGCTATGCGAGCGAAACTCATGTAAAACGTATAGAATTTATTTTAAAAACACACCCAGTTACATTTTTCATTTGAGAAAATTAATTATCTAAACATCTTTTTACCTATCGATCTTGTCTTTCACTATCTTTTCTCTAAATCTCTCTGGCACTGCGAGCAGGGGCGGTAAAAAACTGGCTGAGTCGCCCCAGTTGTGACGTCACATAGCAGTCAAATAAAAACTCTGTAGGCACAAGGCACCCGAGACGATGAGGGGAACGCACTAATGCAACATCGTCTTTTGACCTAGTAGGTCAAGCCTATTATTAACCAATCATAATGCAGTGTTATACCGACACAATTCAGGAATTCCTGAAGGCATTCTGGTATCGCAATGCAGAAGTGAATTATCGATTGGAATTGATATAAATTTGATTACCAGTATTCGGGAAAAGTCAAACAATGTTCAAAAAACTGGGTTTTATGACTAGACAGTCAAATTCAGAGCAGTTTATAAGATATGGGCACTTAGCTGAACGTGAACCTAAAACACCTTTATTGGGTTAGAAGTAATATTCAATAAAAAAGAATATATATCAAAAAGTCTATAGCATCCTTAACATTAATTTACATCAATATAATTTTTTCTAGAACATCCATGTATGGCATTTCTACGACCAAGCCACCATGTAAAACCACCATGGTTAAGCCTAGGGGAACACTGATACAACAGTAGCCCTGCACCAAAAATTTCAAAATAAGTCACACCAAAAACTGCAAACAAATTAACTAAATTAACATTTAATAGAGGTTTAATTTCCTTGTAACAGTGTTCTCCCGACAAGTCGTTTGAAATAGTTGGGTGAAAGAAAGCTATATTAGCATAATATAGGGCTACAGTACCACCACATGGGTGAGCTACGGTACCACGTACACATGAGTATGCTACGGTACCACATCGTCCGAGCGTTACAGTATCATGTGGACGTAACAGTATAACAATGGGGCGCTACAGTACCACAAAGAGTGAATCTAAATGCTAGTAGAAGATACTGAAACTGAAATCCACATCGCTTTTAAACCTCTTGGGGGAACACTGTTAATGTTACTAAAAGCAAAAGACAAAAACTATAATTCAGAAATTAGAATAACATACGCAGTGCCGCTGTGAGTGGCAAGCCAATTAACGTTAGTCACAGAGAGAGCATGAGATAGAGAGAGAGACAGAGGCATAAGGTAGAATATATTAGCTTACCAATGAAGAATTCAGTCCATTGATATGGTATATGAACTAATGTAATGGGATGGACATGGAAAATAAGATAATATTGTTATTATTCTCTTGGTTGACAGGAAAGCAGCACGTACATGCAGGACTGCACCAGCGTTCATTGCTGGTTTGCTACAAATGATATGCAGCTTCTTCAGAAAAGGCTCAAAATACGACGATGTAGGTTTTATGCGAATGAATTGGAATTCATTTTGCTGGGGTACCATTGCTGCCAAACTGGGAAACATACCAGGAACTCTAAATTCAGCATCATATAATGATTTTAACAGGAGAGTCATTAGCAACTGTCGCAATGTGCCACATTTAGTATATGCCATTGATCAAACAACTACATATGTTACATTCAAATTTAGAAAAAATATCACAAAATCGAGATATTTGTTTGATACTGAATGACCAATCGGTACATTAGGTCTAACCTGTCTGAGTGTGACAACATTTCACTTATAAAGCACTTAAATACACGTTCTGTTTTTTTTTTACTTTTAACAAATTTAGGTGGAGCATGTGGCAACACTTATACTACCAATAAATGAACTTGAAATGCAAAGGAATAACTAAAGATAAAAATGATAAATCCAAAGCAAAGTGAGTTAACCGTAAATTACGCATGCTGCCAAGTTCAAAGTATGCAAATTATTTCCCGAACTATGTTCTGTACAGCCTGAATTCAGTTAAAACGTTGCTGCTAGCTATCCACCAATAGCAAGTGTTCAGTCAAGTCATGTGATGAATGAATTCCTCATATCAAATATATATCCCCAAAGCCACCATGCATTATGAAAACAGCGCCCTCTAAGACACATGCTATTATTCTTGCAGCACAGTGTATACTAAACATTCTCCATTACGCGAACAAACGAAAGACGTACACAAGCGTTGGAACATAGTTAGTGGGATGTTATTCTGACATTTTAAAATTGAATATGAATGATCCCGAAAATACAGGCTCACCTGGTGCAGGGCAGGCGCCATCACAGGCAGCAGAAAACCATCATAGACATAGTCTACGAGTTGTCGGCATACACGAGGATGGGCAACCTGAGATAGAAAATAGAAAATAGAAAATATATGAAGCCAAGCTGATATCGTGAAATCTCTTAATTTACCACATTATACACTTTCAACAAATTAAATTCTTGAAATTAAGCTAAACCAATTTAAAAAGTATGAAAGAAAAAAAAGTACCGCAATCTTTGAATTATGTGCCTCTCTTTTATATATTATATATCAAAATGACTACTAGAGTAGTGCTTAATGCCATGGGAAAAATCACGAAATGCTTTTTTTTTTAATATTTTTAACAGAAACTTTGTATCAGCAAAATTTTTAAAAACAACTTGTGAGTAACAAGAAATCTTATTTTATGTTGCCGGTACGTTAATAATTTGAATCAGTCTAGAGAAGTTGAGACATAACAGTATTTCAATTTGATAAATTAGGCTCGTTTTTACTCATTATAGAAATGGGATGGCAGATATTTTTTTCAGTTCCTTTAGTTTCAGTTACTTTTTTTTCAGGATAACATTGCCATGAAACTTTTTCTGTAATTTTCCATTTAAAAAAAAAATGTTTTTAAGGTTTCTAATGTTAAATACTTATTTCCTATATTTCAGAATCTGAGTTACAAAATCAAGTTTTATTACCAAGACCAAAAAATGGAACATAATTTTTATTTCATTTTTTTCCAGACACTGACCCACTTGTAGGCAAACAAAAAATTCTGAAACAATGCGAAATATTGAATCAAATTTGTGACAGGAACAATAGTGACGATCAAAAGGATTTATGTGCGGATTTGTTTATTTGCACTGGATGAAGAAATGTTTTTTTATATCAAAAGAGAAGGATTTACATGTTTAGAATACCGGATAAAATATCAAATTACTCTAAGATGTCTACAAGTCAACACTATTTTCTATAAATATTACTCTACTCTGATGTAAGACTTACTAGTGCTTGTGAAACATATTCGAACAAATCCTTCTAAAAATTACACAAATTTAGTTTATCTGATATGCGACTTGTTTCTATCGTTTCAGCAATTATTATTATTATTATTGATCATTTTTTCTGATATGAACTTTAATTGTTGGATAAATTTATCAATTTTGTATAATTCGCTATTATAAATACTAAAAAGTGAAATTCTTATGAGATGTGTTACACCAAAACTTTATTATCGATATGTAACTGAAAATGAATTGTGGGAATGTGGTAATCAGGGGTTATTTTGTAAATGATAAAAACTTTGTCAGCTTTCATGCATACATGTTGAAGGTAGTTATCATAAAGAAAAACCTGTCAGCTTTTTTGTACAGACGGTTGTTATCGAAAATAAAACTCTGTCGGCTTCCATGTATAGAAGGATGTTATCGTAAAAGAAATCTGTCGGCTTTCATGTATAGAAGACGCACATTTAATACACGTACCTGTACGACAGCATTACAGAAATCTAGAGAGTTGAGGAACGCAGCTAACGATGTGATATGATTCGCGTCATCTCTCGTCAACTTATGCGAGTGCGGGATATTGTGTGGTAATGCCGAATAAAGCCCACTGAGTCCAGTAGCCAGCACCTAAAATAAATATGCATATATATATAAAAAGTTATTCAAGACTTATCTGGATCAATAAATCGGCAATTACATAATATACATAAGATAGTAAATTGCCTCAGACTAGGTGCCATCTACTGTAAAATGACTAATTTTCGCTGGGTTTAAATTTCGCTGATTTACCATTTCAGGCATATTCAGTGGGTTTTAAATTCACGGTTTTATCACTTAGATAATATGCTAAATCTTACATATTCACTGGGTTTTAATTTAACGCATTTTTCAGTCAGCGAAACAAGCAAAATTAAAACCCAGTAAATAATTAATCCTTTTACAGTATTATCGTGACAAATTTATGAATAATAGACCAGTGAATCAGTCTAGGGGGCTGTGGGAGGGCATTATGTATGGGTCAGTCTGCGCATGTGATGATACAGAATTCTGTGCCATCTACATGTACATATTCATGTAGCGGTTCACCAGACCGTTCTTGAAAGTACTGGGAAGTGCTCGCTGAATGGCTAGATACCAGGCTATGATTGACATGTGTTTAATAGAACTGATTTTGTAAGGATCTTGTGTTAAAATGCAACCACCAAAAATCAAGTTGGGTCAGCTTAATTGTTGACTGTTGTGAGGAAAGAGCTTCAAGTAAAGAAATCAAGATTGTACGTGGTGAGACAATGACATGCTGGAGAATTATTTGGCATTATGGGATGCATCATATCGACATAGAGGGCATACATGTACTGGCCAGCAACATATAACAACATGTACCGTACATTGTAAGTCACAGCGATCATTTGATCCATGTCTAATGATGCCAGACTGACAGTAAATTTATTAATTCCCCATCCTACATCCTTTGTTTGACAGAGGTGTGTCTATGTTCAAAATAGGTCATATTATATTGATCAAGCCATTATGTTAATGTATACCTATATACCGATGTGCTAATAATAAAATAAATACGGTACTTCATGTAGGTTAGACACCACAATTTGTGTGACCGTGCACGCTCAGTGTACATATCCTTAAAGAAATTAACAGTGATTACCAAAACTTAAACAAAAAAGAACAATTTAAACTTGTACTACAGTCACCAAATACAAACCATCTTATCACTCTCTGCAAATATTTAGTTAAATATAAACAAGACTAATTCTTTTATTTATGTCATGTTCTTTTATATTTTATACATATTCTGTGATGCATACAGATATACTTACATATCACAGTATTTTAATATTTCTTATATTATTAATAATTGTCTTTAGTATTTTTGTCATTCATCAATTTTGAGTTCTTTTTTAAATCAATTTGTACATTTCATGTACTTTTATTATTTACTTTATTAATCTGAAAACCTAAAAAGAAATGTTAACTCTTTCTTTACAGTATTAATTAATAAAGCATTATTCTATTCTATTCTATGTAAGCCATACATATATTTATCACAAAAAGTCTGATACAATGTAAATTATAGCCCCTGTTTTTTCTTTTAGCAGGATGTTACCACAAGTGAAATTAAGGTTATAGAATGTATACTAAGGTTATAGAATGTATACTGGATCAACTCTTTCAAAACTATGATGCGTTATTAAACTGACCCCAATTTGATGATATATACATGTGACAACTCATTTGTTAACTGTTGGTTCCTTAAAAACTGAATAACAATTGTAGTTAGAAGGATCAACTTTTACTTGTTTAAAATATATGAGAGCTCCACACATAAGTTATATGTGATGAAAGCAATAAAGTTTTCACCCACCTATTATGTTCCACCCCATTAAGGAATCAGTCTCATAAATTTTGAGTTCACACAATGGGACAAATTAAATACGACTTAAATACAATGGCTGCATGATAATACGTATACTGGTAGTGATCGCAGATATGTAATTATTCGAATAATTACAATCTTTCTGTATTTTTCTTCATTTTTTTTGTCTTTAACACAATCGTCAGTGGATGACAACTTTTGACATTTGCCAAAGGTTCAGTTCGTCATATATTTCAGTAGACATTGGAGGTTGTAGACAAAGAACACTCACTAGTAATGTTATGCACACTCTCCCGAGATCCTGATGAAACACAAGAGTGACATGATGAGTGCTTTTTCAAGGATCATATTGATATTTCTACACACCATGCTTAGTTACTACTTGTTCACCTTGTTATATTTATCAACCCATTATAATATATACCGAAAATGATTTTAGACTGCTATGACAATAATGTATTTTGACTAAATTGTTAATTTATAATTAATTTTAATCAACAATTAATTTATAATCAATAATAGATGAGTCAAAGAAAAAACCTTTGGGCAAATTTCACTGACCTACCACACATAGTTAATTAATAAAATAACAGTCCATCAATTGAGTATGAGTTTTATGCCATGCTTTAGTGAATTATTAATACACTTATTTCATTTATAAAATGTGAATTTCATTTTACTAAATTCCATAACTATAACTAGGGTGTTTTTCAATGTGTCAATGATGCGCCAGTGTATTTGCACAACAAGTTGCGTCACTACAAATCTGTGTGCGTCAGTGGCAGGTCATATCGTCTTAGAGGGCACACTGTTTGGTAATTGATTTCAAATTTAATTTTCTCAAATTTAAAATGTCTTGTTGAGTTACCCAAGGATGCCTTATCAGAACAGCACTTGAAGCAAGCAAGGCTTGAAATTCAGAGTTGATAAGACACCCATTTTTAACGCTAACATTTTTGAAAACGGCCATAGCAATAGTACATGTATCAAAGGTCACCAAGGCAAACTCATTGGTCAACAAAACAAATTGTCTTTGATGCCTCTATGAAGTTCAAGCTCTGTGGTCCTGCACTTCAGTAGTCCTTGAGTGTGGCAATGCATACATGGTGGAGGAAATAGTAAGAACAATGATTACAATGTACTGCTTGTTTTCCCGATATTACACTATGTGAGTGTAAGCGTAATTACAGTGTAATTTCATTTGATTTTCATTTCTGCCTGTGTGAACAAGCACCAACACTGACATGAACAAGCCATACTATGTCAACCAAATACACACATGTATATATATATATATATATATATATATATATATTTTAGCTAATTTTGTATTTCAAATTTTAAAATTATTTTAGATTACTTGTGTTATTTTATGTTCTTATATTGGACTTTACTTAAGCATAGTTTGTGCGTACGTTCCAAATAAAATATCCTATCCTATACAGTTAAACATTTATATAAACATGACCTTTTCTCTTAGAAATATACTACTGATGTGCCTTGCTGACAAGAGCACATAGAAATTTTATAAAATTTCAGCATTGCGATTAAAAATTTTCACAGAAAAAAAAAAATGTCATAACTTTACTATACGATAATAGGGACAACAAGCTGTGGAATGTTTTTTTATTGTACAATCTGTCTGCTCAAAACATTGACAAAATCTATTTAAATTTAGGCCATAGAAAATGGGTCCTCCAAATTTAAATTGCGTTCCACCAGTACGAAAAGAACATGCACGACTGAGTCAGTAAGGGTTCGTATCAGGTTTGAAGGAAGTACATGTACATACATGTGTATACCTGAGAAAAGGGGCGTATATCGCAGACACACCACTTGACATACATACATGTATAACATGGTGAATTTTTTACTAGCCTTGCACTTGAGTGGTTTAACAAAGAATGAAGATTGATTACAAATTTGTTTTATGAAGCTATTCTTATTTGTTAAAAACAGGGTTTCCAGCAGGATTTTTGCTCTAAAAATATTCAGCGAAACTTTGTTACACAAACATCCAAGGCATGAACCAACGTTCATATTGTAAATAACAAGCAGAAGAATTTAACAGAAGTTTACAAACCGCACTCAAGCTTGTTTTCAAGTTAATAATTTTGATAAATTATTAAGAAAGACATAATTGGATATCTGTAGCAGCCATTCATCGAAATGTAATCAAATGAAACCTATATATTCACTGTGATTTCCAATTTCACAAAGCCTCAATTCTAATCATCTTTTGATTTTTTCAGTTTATAATGAAAATAATCAATTTCTTTAAATACTTCAGAGACGATTTTTTTTTGTTTCGGTGAAAACACAAAATTATTGTACAGTTAACAATTTCCCATTTTATATGACAAACGCTCACATTTTGACAAAATTTCGTCATTGTAATCACCCTTGAATCATCATATCACAAAAATTCAAAGCAATGACAATTTTACGAATCAAAATTTGCTCACTCAGTTTCAAAAACTGCAATGTCTCGTTTTCAAAAATACAATAAAAATTGAATATTTTAAACAAACCATTGGATCATCCATGTTGTTATAGCGAGGAGCAGCTCTGGATTTTCTGGCAGAATCACAGCTCTGAGTAAATCACCATGCTACAATAGCTCGTGCAAGGAATAGTATCCCAAAAAATTGAACTTCAGTTGGTGCGAATCTCCACAAAATATGCGACGAAAAAAGAACAGGCGACTACATCAACGACCATCCCCTTTGTGTCAATACTAATCAAGATACCTTACTGTTAATATACAGCGCAAAGTACATCTCTAGTAGATTATTAATACGTGTATATATTGATTCAACAATTTTAACCTTTGACCCCCAGAAATAGCAGTACCAACACATGTGATCATGCACTCACAGTGCCGTCACATGCAGAATTATACAAATGAAAATGATTTTATTTTTTTATTATTTAGGTCAATAACTATTGTCAGCTGGTGAAAGTGAATGTGTTTGCTGAAATATTTTTTTTTTCAAGTTGCAAAAATTATTAATTATTAAACTACAGCCCATTGTACTAATTATGTTGATAATTTGCATGTTGAAGCAACAAGGAATATACATGTATTTAATTCAAGCTCCATTGTGTTTACATACATTACCAACCTGCAAAAATTCACATATTTAATGAAAAGTAATGACAGAAATATAATAAAACTTTTAGGGGAATTTTTACATAAATCATTCATTTCAAGAAATGAGTTTTTTTGGATATAATACCTTGACTCTTTTTTTCTTTTTTTTTTTACGTTATCATACTTTGATATTATTTTAATCACTTATATATTTATTGCTGTAAACCAATAGAACATTTGTACTTCTAAGGATGCAATAAAGTTATTATTATTATTATTACAAATATCATAAATACTTAACTGTATTTGCTGTTTATTTGCAGAGTTTTGTCAATGATGAAATAAGATGCATCGTCAGTTTTCTCACCACGAATTAAATATATTGGGCATAATTGTTCTATTAGTTTAGACAGACATGCGAAAATTACCCATCCGCAAGATACAAAGCACTGAAGAATTTTGTTGCCCCTATAGTGGAGATAGTGTCCTGAAATACATTTGTCTGTTGTGAAATGACATCAATATTCAATATGAAAACAGAGTTAGTTTATTCTACATTTATATATTGTCACTTGTATTTACATTTTTGTTTGTCTAATGAGAGAAATAAGACTAGGAGTAAAATATAAAACATGAGGCAAATGTCCCATGTCTTACATCTGGTGAGAACACTGTATGCTATTGCTAATCCAATAGGGCAAATACGGTACCATATGAGACCTGGTGTATTAGCTTGTGTTACTTCATCATTTTCACAATGTAATGAAAATGACGCTTACCAGTACATGCCATACGCTTAACATCACGTTTTAAGGTAGGAGCATCGTCACCTGTGCATGCACTGGAATTGAGTCCCAAGCGACGTTAACAACACACGCTAAAAACGCAAAGGCTCAATGGGTATACACTACCGGCAGTTTGTAAACAATGACACGCTATGACGACTCCCTCGCTTTGTTTAGTTTCGGTTAAACTTCCCCTACCCTCCTAAGGACATCTATAGTTATCTAGAGGGGGCATATATGAATGAATTGGGTAACTGGGAGTGAGTGTTAGAGTTAGGGTTAGGGATGGGGGGTACAAAAGGAACTCTTGCCCAACCAGGACTCTTAACACAATAACAACACAGTTCAATGTAATATGAACTTACCGGACAAAAATTTGTGCTTTCGGCAATATAGCTTCCAACCAATTCGTTACCAGAAGAAACTGACATACACAATAACAATGCATCTCGGGCTTGTTGACCTATTGGACCGTCTCTGTGTAGATAGGGTATCAGTAAGGAAAAAATCAGGAACTTCGCAGGTCCAACGTCCGGGCTAGCATGAAACAAAAAATCTAGCAAAGATGGGTCCTGTGTTAAACAGACACAGAGCTGGTTTAGCAACAGTATTAGGTGCGATTCCACCTGCTGGGAACAGAAATCAGAGGCAGCCAATAGTAGCCTCAACAAAGGGTTCAGTATTGCTTGATGCGTCAACATGCGCTGTCGTGACTGTCCAATAATCATCTCATAGATTTTCAAAAGTTCAAATTTGAGCTCTTCCACAAACTGACCGCTGCGGCTACTCCAGAGAAACAGCTTCTCCATGACATTTTCAGTGAGCATGGCTTCTAAGATCGGACCCATTTTGGCATTCCCTGCCTTTTCGGCTATCAGCAATGCCATCATCTGGTCAACATAGTTGACAACCGTTTGAACTTCATCAGCAGTTAGTTGTGGCCGGTAAAATAAGCCACTTGTAGTGTTCTGTCTGTAGATTATACTCTGTACCTGTCTCCAGTGCATTTTAAATACTTCATAACAAGTATAAGGATCGAGATCAGACGTATTTGGACGTTGGATTATCCTATCCTCCGACTCGGGAAATGTCACATACTTCCCATTATCGGGATGGTTATTTTCAATGTACCAACTCATCCTGAAACTATAAGGAAATAGTGTCATCATTTTAAATAGTGTTAATATTACAATCACAACAATGTACCTACAACAAACAACTCATTTGATTAGTTGGGAGGAGCTACAAAACAATCATCACTCCATCGAATAACCTGCTTTTTTTAAAGGCCGCTCTTCTTTCTAGCAGGTTGCCAATTCAGGTTTTGTCATACAAACAGCTTTGCTTGGCACCTCAACAAAAACATGTTGTAGTTGCTAGTAATTATTCAGGAAGATATTCTTTACATACATGTATGTGAGTACTGTAAAGGGGTTGATTATTCACTGGGTTTTGATTTTTGCTTATTTCTCTTACTGGAAAATGCACTAAATAAAACCCAGTGAATATGTAAAATTGAGCATAGAACACATTATGTAAATGATAAAAATGTGAATTTAAAACCCACTGAATATGTCTGAAAAGGTAAATCGGCAAAATTTAAACTCAGTGAAAATTAGTCATTTTACAGTATATTGCTTTAGGGAACGATAATTATTTTTAGCTAAGTATTGCAGTTGAGATTGAAAATGTCATTATTACCTGTGAGTGTTGATTTCTTTTAAGCACTGTGACGTATCTATTTTCAGTAAGATCATGCAATCATGGCAAACAATATTGAATAAATTTGGCCTATTGGTAATTTGTCTACTCACACAGCAGCTTCCAGTTCCATACATACATGTACACATAATTACATGAGAATACACTTGAAAATAAATGAATTTCATAGCAATGGATTTCCCCATATCGGTAATGGATTTCCATGTTCAAAAATTTACGAATGCAACAGTGTGCATTACTGTGGCTTGCACAATATTAGTAAGGTAGCAAGTACCAGGAAGACTTGGGCAATCCAGAACAAAATATACAGTGAGGGAAAGCTTCCTCACATCCTGAATGAGAAGCTACGGTTACCGGTATCGATAGAGGCAGGAAGGAAGGAATGAATCAGTTTAATAATGTAAGAACGAGATAAGCTCTATGGTGTGCCACACTATCAAATTAATTTCATGCAACGTACAGATTTTGATTTTCCTGTTTTGATATGTATATATACAGGGAATAATAATTATTATTTTTTTGTTTGTATTGTAAAAATTCTTGATTTAAATATAATAATGAATTATTTTGTTATATAATAACAGCTTCTGTGAATTGTTGTTATCTGATATAAATATACTGCGTTATCACACAGCCGTTAGTCAATATTACGTGTATAATCATGTTTCACCTTTGGTACTAGTATCACACAATGCATGATGTATCAGTATTTGGGTTCATGGCCGGAATATTGGCGTGTCAACACGCACGTCAAAATATCGAGATGTCAGATGAACGAGAACTATATATATATAGTAGACAATGACAAATGGGGAAAAAAATTACATTACTACGTGTTTCGTGTGGTCCCTTTAAACCAATTGCGAAGAAACCATACTACTGTATAGACGGATCACGGAATGTGTAACGGAACATAACAAAACAGTCACCAACTCCCATTTTAACAGAGGAATTGTGGTTTGACATTCCACATAGCTTACAAGCTAGTCGTTGTGCTTTTGTGTCCCGGTATTAGTATACGAAACGCTGGTTTCAGATAACAAGTCACGGTGAAATGGAAGCGCTAACAAACTATACAGATGAAACCAGTCACCCGGTGTTTGTATCTCAAAAATACAACGCGATCCCGATCATCGACGGCGTCGCACTGCAGAATCACTTTAGTGGCAAGCCGATCAAAGAACATCGGATTGAATTCAGTGGCATAATGAGTTAGCGATAATACTTACCGAAATTACTGAGTAGTTTCATACGCCTATTAATCAACCAATTAATTAATATACAGCAAAAAATTACAATCAATACTGTATAGGCTTTGTAATTCGCCTCCCTCTTGTAACGCCATTTTGGAAATTTGATCCCGTGATTCAGCTGCGAATACCGACTTGTTGAGGGCGCTCTGAAAGATTTTCCCTACATATTGTATCATTGAGCCCCCATGGCCATTGAGCACTTGATTACAGTACATAAACCAACTAATTCACAAGCAAAGAACATTTAACCCGGGGAGAAGGGGGTTTTGCGCGATCCGTCATTGGAATTTTGATTTTTTGAGAGTCAGTGATTCGTCCAAATTGAACATTATTCGTGACAATGATGCTTCCGTGTCGTGAAAGTTTTTCGTGCTTAGTCACGGTAAAAAATAAACAGTTCAATAAGCTAAAACGATCTGATTTAATTTTTTTTTACAAAATAGTTTATTTTTTTTTAGTATATACATAATCTCCACCTTGTTGAACACCCGTGGCCCATAACTTCCTAGTAAAGAACCCTCGCTCAATGTTATATTTCTACGGATTTTACCTTCTTTCAAAATAAAACTTCTGACTACTAGTAATCAGCATAAAACGCGCATTGTAATGTGTGTATAATATAACTACGTTACCACACTTTAATATTATACGGGAGGGTCGTCACCTGCGCACGCGCGGGAATTGAGTCCCCTTTCGCAGTATAGCGGTTAACTATTCGTTCGTGATGGCAAACAGACGGGTATGATGGCATGTGGGGTCATGTGACAAGGGGTATTTAAGTGGAAGACAGAAGGTTGAATGTCAATCTAGGCCAGTCTCGCTACAGTGCAGTTTTCAACTGGTTGTTTTGTAAGTTTGTTAATGCTTGTTGTATAATACAGGGCGACACCCGCCACCTTCCCCTGGGCACGTTCGACAGTGCGACGGGTACAGGTTTCCAGGTATTTTTTGTCCCCAAAGGGGTTTGTTTTAATCCTGGTTTTTCCTGGGCGGTCGGCGTGCCAGTAACGGGGGTTACTATTTTGTCGATGTTTTTGTCAGTTTTTTTAAATATTTCTTTGACCGAGTAATATTAATGCCATTTGCCGAGCATTAATAGTCGACCTTTTTTGCAGTCCATGCAAGTTATTTTTTTCTCTCATTTAGTTTATTTCAATTTGAACAATACATGCAATGTAATGGCAGCTGTTTTTAGTCGGCTTTTTTAGTGTGTTTTGTTAAATAAATGGTTCGCCGGACCGACTGCACATACGTGGCCGCACCTGGCATGAACCTTGCGTTATGTAAGTGTGTGTTGTACATTGTCGGATATGACGAGTCTAGTAAAGACACAATAACAGCACACGTTTGTAGACTAAGCAAATAACACCGAATAAACGGCAAGGTAAAGACTATGTCTAATTATAGTAAATACGTACTGCGTGCGTGACTCGAACCGGCGCTCGCGTACGGCACCTAATCGCCTAGCTTCACGCCACTACACGTCTTCCCCTCGGCCACCGGGCATCCCCATAAAAGGATGCCTAATAACCGAGCTTATTACGTGCAGAGAACGTGAAACCCGTCCACGCGATACGCGCCACACAGCATGGCCAGAATGAGCGCCGGTTCGAGTCACGCACGCAGTACGTATTTACTATAATTAGACATAGTCTTTACCTTGCCGTTTATTCGGTGTTATTTGCTTACTTTACTTCCTATGTCGACAGCAACTTTGAGTTTAAAAATTATTTCTCAGTACTTATTCACGTTTGTAGACGTTTGTTTGTAAACGATGACACGCTATGACCATCTGACGCATGCGCAGGTGACGACTTCCCCAATAGGTCGGCTGGTGCATTGACGCTGCAGTTCGGCGTCTTCTATCTGGGACAGCGCTTCCCGTGACGATGGCACAACGCGGCTGGTGACCATTTTGCACATTCTCCTTCCTAGAGTTCCTTGCTGTTATTTCACCGAAAGTATCTCTGCAACTACACACCGCCATTTTTACTACGCGTATTATTTGCGTATTTTTGTTATTAAAGGGCTCTCGTGTTGATTTATTCCTACTGAAATAGAAGTTTTGAAATATTTTATTGATAGCTGATAACAGAGGTACATTACTTGGGGTTTGCAACGCGCATAGTACTGTATGGTGACATCATGTCAAGATCCCATTCAAGTCTCATCTCGTAGATAGCGAGACTGGTGCTACGACCTTCTGACATGACATAGGCGGTTTGTAATAAAACAATAAAACATGTATTACCACATTCATAGTGAAAAAATGTACATGTAATACATCGAAAATGTACAGAAAATATAGTTATCGTAATCCGTCATAACGTGAGCAGCTATTTTGATCCACCTAGACATCCCAGTATCCTAGTTACCTCGGGCATGCGCATTCGAATTTTTCTGAGTTGGAACACTTATGTGAGAGCGAGATTGAAACGGGATCTTGGTATCATGTCACCGTAGTTGCAAACCCCAAGTAATGTACCTCTGCTGATAATGATTACTAAGGTGTTACCAATCTCCTTCCCAGAGGCCATTGCGCTTTACGCAATAGTGCCTCTGCCACAGGCAGCCTTCAATTTTGTGGTCAATCACCTCACTACGCACGGCCATTTTCCCGCGGTTGTTTCATTTGAAACCGAACTACAAAAAGTGGGAAAAAAAACGTATGTGACATCCGAACTATTTATTAATGTCAGACTTCAGTAAAAACGTAAATACGAACCATTTTATCGCGGACTATGTTTTGCAATGTAATGTTACTGTAGTGAAATGGCGCACGTGATACACTAAAACTCGATAGAAAAAACGCTCTGTTAACGTATATAGTTGGGAAAGAAACATTAGAACTAATTTCACTGAAAGGAGTTTCCTAACATTTCCGTTTATCTTGTATTCTGGTGAATATTTCAATACTATTTCTGGCTTGAACGGGTTCGATTTTGCGCGTCTAACAGACATAGAACACACAGGTTCTAGTAAGTTTATAAAGTTAGTCATTTATAGTAGAAACTAATGCTTTGGCATGTGGGAATGGATTGTACTTTTCTAACGCAAGTCATGTATATTTTAATCTAATTACCTGAACTTTTATTCGAAGTCGGGGCGTGAAACGTCTTATTAAAGTGATTAAAGTAACCAAGTGACTTACGCATAACTTTGTTAATCGATAGGGTCTTGTAGTTCGAACATATTCGAATATGCAAATGAGTTCTATGCAAAGCTGCTTTGTGCAGTGATGATAAGTAACGCGTATCGAACTGTGCGGAGTTCGAGGTCTTACTCGGTTCATCAAATTGACCGTCCTGCCGATTGCCAGACGAAGGAATATAAAGAAACCTAGAGGTATTACAGCCTGTAACGGCTAAATCGCCTTACTGTCACACCGTTTGTGTTACGGAAAGTAAAAAAAAATGAGTTTCTCACTTTGAAAACAGCCAGCACGCGTACGCTTTCGTCGAGTTCGAAAATCGAACACCTGCATAGCAATGTTTTGTTGGGCGTCTTTAAAAGTAGTGCCACTGTGACGCATCGACCAATCAACGACGAGCATAAGATCGCGTGGTGGCAGAGATATATACGTAGAAATAGAGCTCTGCCTGGGAGATTGAATTTTACAGTTAAATATGCGTAAAAATTAAACATTGTTGTCTTTCTAAAATAGGATCCCGGTTAAGCATAAACATATTTTGTTCCAATTTTGTACATAAATGGTGGACATTTTCTATTAACGAATGCTGTTTTTCGCCATATTTCTGACAATGAAATGCAGTGACTGATAAATGCCGGAATTGAGGATCGAGTCTGGGTGTTAATTATAAAACGTTATTCAAGATATGACAGATACATTAAAGCGCGGTTGTCGTCATGTAAATAAACAATGCGACAAGCATAAGATCGCGTGGTGGCAGAGATATATTCGTCGAATAGAACTCTGCCTGGGAGATTGCACAAACCTGTGTCATATGACGCCTTACTAGCCGATTTTGGCTAAAATTCCGCTCCGCCGCCTCTTTACAACAGTGTTTATACGCAGAACTTGATATTGCTTTTTACAATTTGGGTTGCCTTTGAATCACATATTTTAGTGAAACATTGTTTATAGAGTGAAATATTATTGTCATACATAATTCAATCTTTGAAACAACAGAAACTAACACATAATAACGATAATCAAATTTGTGTTTGAACTTTCGAAAGTAGTTGCGTTATTTCCGATTTCAACTAGTTCGAAAATAGAACGTCCTTAAGCGCAATAAAATCACGCGTAGAACTCCATCCGAACCAGACTCTGGTAGCGTAAACTTATTGCAATTTGCGCAATTTGGGCCCAGTTTGTTCTTACAAGTTTTCTAAGTTTCATTTATCATTATTTAGTAAACAGGTCTCTGAAACGATTTAATATATCCGTAAAATACGTGGCAATCGACGATTGACTTCGAAATTTCGAACAAACTCCCGGCACACCTTGCGCGATATGCGTCAGATCGGTGTAGAAAGGATGCCGACCTGCAGCGTCAATGGCACAGACCTGTGTCATTTCGCTGGTTCCCGGCGTCCTTTGCTTGGTACGCCATGACACTTGAGGCGGGAACCAGCCAACCTGTGTCATATGACGCCTTACTAGCCGATTTTGGCTAAAATAACGCTCCGCCGCCTCTTTACACCAGTGTTTATACACGGAACTTGATATTGCTTTTTACAATTAAAATTGTTTTTAATCACATATTTTAGTGAAATATTGTTTAGTGAGTGAAATATTAATGTCATAAATAATTCAATCTTTGAAACAACAGAAGCTAACACATAATAACGATAATCAAATTTATGTTTGAAGTTCGAAATTACTTGCGTAATTTCCGGTTTCAACTAGTTCCAAAATAGAACGTCCTTAAACGCGATAAAATCAAGCGTAGAACGCCTTTCTAACCAGACACTAGCAGCGTAAACTTATTGCAAATTTGCTAAATTTTGGGAGCAGTTTGTTCTTACAATATTTCTAAGTTTTATTTATCATCTATTTAGTAAACAGGCCCCTCAAACGATTTAATATACAAAAAAATGTATCCGTAAAATACATGCCAATCGACGACTGACTTCGAAACGCTCGAATTTTCGAACAAACTCCCGGCACAACTTGCGCGATATGCGTCAGATCGGTGTAGAAGACGCCAATCTGCAGCGTCAATGCTGCCGCCCTTTAACATAGAGTACACACTCTCACTCGAGAACACGATAAGGTGCGTATCCGAGCCAATAACGGTAGTTGTGTATCTTTCTCATGCCAAAAACAAGTCCAATTTGTATATATACCTGTATTACCAAGAGCTTTACTTTAAAGTGACAAGTCTACAAGAGTTTCGTATACTGGAGATGTGATTTATTCAAGCAACAGTGCAGGTCTGCTTAACACTATACAGCGAACGATCAGTAGTGTAAAACCAAGCACATTCATGAACATCGTATTCACAATCTTAAGCTCCGTAAAAACTTAAAAATACAGATAAATACAAATAACGATAACGTAGCAACACAATTAAATTTATAGTAACGATATGCTAGGTATGTCGAATAATAGTAACAAATGACCGTTTTTCCGATCTACTCAAAACATCTAAAATACTTGATAACAAGATAAATCTTGAACAAAAAGAAGGCAAAAATAGTATAAATGCAACAAATACATTATGGGCACATATTTACCTCATTGGCGACCTGTAAAGCCTTGGGATAATCGAAAGTATCCGAAATTCACAGTGACATAACAGAAAACAGCTTTCATGTCTAGTATGTATCAACAAACGGCAAAAAGGCGAATGAATACAATAGGGCAAGCCACTTAGAAAGAACAAATAAGTAATGAGTAAAAGTATTCAAAATACAACACAAGATAATTATTACTATCAATAAAAGACCCCAAACACAACAAGGAGTCTACAAATGCATAAAATTCATGAAACAAAAAGAACTATTTTTTATGCGTAATGGCACACTACCGCGAAGGTGAAGCTATTCGATCTGTTTGTTTCGCGAGGCTCTTCTAACATTCTAAGAAAGAACATTTCAAATCTGCCAATAGAGGGCGGCAGCCACACTCCCACCCAAAATCATTTATGATTTTCTACAACATGTACCAAAAAACTTACGATAACGAGTGTACTCTATACTGCTCCCACCCATGAGGGCTACATCAGGGGTGGTGGTCTTCAGAATTGTTTTCTACAAGTAGAACAAGTTTATGGATAAGTCTCTCTAGAATAGAGCAATTAGTCGTTCTCTTACCTCGTTTGGTTAAGTTTGGGTCACCCATAAGAATCTTGACCCGTCGTACAAGTCCATCTTTGTCATTAATGGTTTCTATTGCCTTTGCTAATCTCCAATGAGATCTAATGGTGTCTGCTTCTTGAAGAAGTACAATGTCACCTACCTGTATGTTTCTTTTCGTCTTTTGCCATTTCTGCCTGGACTGGAGATTTATCAAATACTCCTTTCGCCATCTTGTCCAGAATAAATTGCTTAGGTACTGAACTGTGCGCCATCGTTTACGAGCATATAGATCCTCTTTCACAAAATTACCTGGAGGTGGTGCAACAACATCAGACTTCATTGTCAGGAGCTGATTAGGAGAAAGTGGAGTTGGTCCCATAGGATCATTCAACTGCTCTGTTGTCAAAGGCCGGCTATTGACAATGGCCATAGACTCATATAAGAATGTTCTGAGAGACGAAGTATTCAGCCTGGCTTTAGCTTGCTCAAGGATTCCTGCAAGCATGTTCCTTACTGACCTAATCTGGCGTTCCCAGACACCTCCCATGTGGCTAGAGGCTGGAGAATTGAATATGAAGTCACATTGAACACTCTGCAATGTGTCCTGGATTGTTTCTTTATCTAGTGCCTGCATTTCACGATAAAGCTCATTTTTGGCACCAATGAAGTTAGATCCCCTGTCACATCGTATATGTCTTACAGGACGTCTGATAGCAATGAATGAACATAAGCTATTAATGAATGCATCAGTAGACATTTCTTCTATAGTTTCTATGTGAACAGCACGAAGGGCCAAACAAGTAAAAATTACACCATATCGTTTCACTTTACATCGACGTTCCTTAATGATGAATGGGCCGAAACAATCCATTCCACAGTATGTGAATGGTGGAGCTGGCTCTAAACGATCCTTGGGAAGATCTGCCATTCTTGTGTGTTGGCCTTTCCTCTAAGTTTTCGACACAGGACACATCTGAATATGTATGATGCAACTGCTGAACTACAGTTCAGAATCCAAAATCCACTTGATCTTAGACTATTCACGGTCATTCCTCTGCCTTGGTGAGCCACCTTTTTATGACACCATCCAATAATCATAGACGACACATGATTCTTCTTAGGAAGGATAATGGGATGTTTAACATGGTCAGGCATGGTAGATCTCTTCAATCGTCCACCTACTCTCAGTACTTGTTGATCGTCTAAATAAGGACTTAATGAAATTAGACAGCTGTTTCTTTTCACAGATAATACATCCTTTGAAATGGCATGACGATTTAAGTCTTCTATTTCTTCAGCGAATGCATCTTGTTGTGCCCACTTTATGATGGTCATCACTGCCGTCTGTCTAGCTTCTTGTGGTGAAATAGTAGTCTGCCTAAGCTTCCTGGAAATGTATTGATGAAATACAGCAATTGCAGTTACTGCCTTGGACCAGTCTGAGAAGCACTCCAAATGATGCAGCATTGATGAAGTAACTACGGTAGTAGCCAACACCTTTGCAGTTTTCAGTTCCGGATCATCTTCTTGTAGATCTATGTTCATATTGCCAAAAGATGGTAGTTCTGCATTCCATAATAAGGCTGGACCGGTGAACCAGTTTGACTTCTGCAAGCCTGCCACATCTAGGCCACGGGATGCATGATCTGCAGGGTTTTCTGCACTGGGATTGTAGTGCCACTGCTCAGCTACAGAAGCATCTTTAATTCTTTGTATGCGACTTGCCACATATATATGGAAGCGACGTGCATCATTTCTGATATAACCAAGTACTACCTTTGAGTCTGTCCAGTAGAAATTGTCTATGTTTTCATAGTCTAATTCTTTGTTTAGGAAGTTGCTGACTTTAATAGAAGTAACTGCAGCTTGAAGTTCCAACCTGGGAACCGTCACTGGTTTCAGAGGAGTGACTCTTGCTTTTCCTAAGACAAGGGAGCAATGTATGTTACTATGAACATCAACTAATCTCAGATAGGAACATTGTCCATATCCTGTAAGACTAGCATCTGAAAAATGGTGCAGCTCAACTTTCTTCAAGTCTTCAAAACTTTCTGGTTTGTAGCATCTCCTGAATTTGAGATCAGCCAACTTAGGAATTTCAGAAAGCCATGATTCCCATTTTGTACTAAGATTATCTGGTAGGGGTTCATCCCATTCCATACCCTTCTTGCACATCTCCTGTGAAATACGTTTACCACACAAGACAAATGGTGCAAGAAATCCAAGTGGGTCAAATATCGAAGCCACAGTTGACAGGATACCACGACGTGTAGGGGAATGATTTCTAATGGCTGGTCTGAACTGAAAGGAATCTGATTCTCCACACCATTCAACACCGAGGGCTCTTTCTACTGGTAGGTCACTGGAAGAAAGATCTAAGTCCTTGATGCCTTGTGCTTGCTCTGAGATAGGTATCGATTCCATAGTATCCCTGCTATTGGAAACAAATTTGTGCAGACGAAGATCCCCTTCTGCACAAAGATCACGAACATCTTGAATGAGTTTAACAGCTTTAGACACTGATTCAACACTTTGCAGGCCATCATCTACATATAAATTACTGTTAACGAAGTAGACTACATCACTACCATACTGTTGATTATCTTTAGCTATACGTTTAAGACCATAATTCGCACACCCTGGTGAAGACACTGCACCAAAGGGTTGTACTCTCATCTTGTATACAACTGGGTCAGAATCTATATCGTCATTCTTCCACCAAAGAAATCGAAGAAAATCTCTATCCTGCTCTGCTACTCTGAATCTATGGAACATTCTCTCGATATCACACATGATAGCAATCTTCTCTTTCCGGAAGCGACAAAGAACACCAACAAGAGAATTTATTTGGTCTGGACCTTGCAATAAATGGTCATTTAGGCTTGTTCCTTTGTATCTGGCACTACAGTAAAATACAACACGTATTTTACCAGGTTTTTGGGGGTGGTAGACTCCATGGTGAGGTATGTACCAGACATGTCCGACTTCTTCTTCTTGTTTCTCAACTAATTCTGCATCGCCCGCTGAAATGATGCTCTGCATGAACACTTTATAGTCATTTAAGTACTTAGGATCACTCTTAAATCGACGCCGAAGGTACTGCAAGTGATTCTCTGCCATAATCTTGTTGTCTGGCAATTTAGGTTTATCATGTTTAAACGGGAGTGGCATTGTATAAAGCCCATCATCTCCCTTGTGAATACCATTCTCAATAATCTTCATGAACCGGGAATCTTCCTGAGACATAAACACCTCATCAGTTCTGGTTTCATTAAAATCAGATTCAAGTAATTACACTACATCCAAAGGACTGACAATCTGTTCTTTTGTTGAAGTCTTGAAAGCATAGCAAATCTCTGATGGTGTATACTGCTTTTCATAAGAGTTATGTACATCCCCAGTACCATTAATGCTGAGTACCAAGTTGTCTGGTATTACCTTGGTAAGTATTCTATGTGAAACACAGAAAATATTTTCACTCTCTTCGAGGTGCAATGGCTTGGGGACAATCATAACCGATTAATAGACCTACTTCACAATTCTGTATGGGATGTATCCTATGAGCGATTTGGTGGAGATGAGGCCATTTTTCTGTAATCTCAGGAGTTGGTATATGCGATTTGTTGACTGGAATGTACTCTAACGAGTATGCAGTTGGTAGTGTAACCATTACATCAGAATCAAATCCACAAACACTGAGATTGGGATACTTTCTGCAGGGAATAACACGATCACTTGAAGTCATGGTTGTTAAACGAAGACTAACTGGATCTGACTTTGTTTTGAGCTGCTCTGCAGCATGATTCAATACAAATGTAGTATCAGACTGTGTATCAAGTAGTGCATATACTAACATCTCTTCACTAGGATCTTATTTGCTGGAGATCCATACAGGCACAATCATGGATGAAAGTGATTTGTCACGCTTGCGAACTATGCCATGACAACCAGCATCTTTCACATGTATATTGGTCCTTTCTTTGTAATCTTGATCTATTGTTCTGTTGGGTTCCGTAGTTTCACTGTAAGATGATCTTGGTACTTTGGTTATGTTTATTCTTTCTTCACTATGCAAGCTAGTGGGATGTCTCTTACTGCACTTCTTGCATATACTTCGATTTGGACATTTCCTAGACACATGACCAGAATGCAGACAACCAAAACAATAACCACCCTTTTTGATGAAATCTTGTTTCTCTGACATGGTCTTAGCTGTAAAAGTATAGCATTCTTGAATACTATTTTCCACCCTTCTTACAGAAAATACAGGACTGGTCATCTTTTTCTGGCTTTGCTATGGTTGATAGAGTGCGACCTCCAGGCCTGCCGTTTCTGGGCGTGTAGCGTTGAGATGTATCTCTGTCTTTTTGCAGGGTAGATTTCAGAGATTCCACAGAAGTGCACAGGTCACATGCAATTTCCGCTTTCTCCTGCAGGAAAGAAGCAAATGATTTAAATGAGGGGTATATACCTGTGCATTTCTTTGTCTTTGCAACAATACGACTCCATCTGTTTATAAGCCAATCTGGTAGTTTCTGAAGCATTTTTCTATTATCTCGAACATCATTTAACACTTCCATACCTGTTGTGACTCTCATGGCTATGAGACACTACTTTAGAAAGTCAGCAAACCGTCGCAAGGCTTTGGAATCTTTGCCAAAAATCTTTGGCCATGAGTCAATCTTATCTCTGAAGGCCTCGGTCAATGTGAAAGAATTTCCATATCTTTCTTCAAGAGTGGCTTTGGCTTCATCATATGCACTTTCACTTCTAAGTAGAAAGCATCCCTCTACCGCTTCTCTGGCAGAGCCACCTAAGTACCTTTTCAGGTAATGAATCCTCTCAACAGGCGGGATACCACGTGATTCGATTAAAGTAGAAAATGAAGTAATCCAATCTGGATATGCTAATGGGTCTCCTGTGAATACCAACGGTTTTGGTGCTGGTAGTCGACTCAGTGACACTGATGCTTTCAAGCTCTCAGTCAGTGCTCTAAGGTCATTCTGTGCTGTAGTTGTACAATACTCCTGAGATAATACTGGTTGGCATTTGTGTCTATTATTATTTGATTGTTCAACTACAGGGGGGCTATGTGGCTCCATTATCACCATTGGTTTTCCTGTACTATGTGTGTCTACCATTGCTGGTGGCACTAACTTGGGTTCTCTTTTAACTGGAAAATTTTCAAATAAATCTTCCCTTTCATATACAGCTAACTTAGCCTTTTCAATACGAAGCTCTCTTACTACTTTTTGTCTATTGAGCTCTCTTAACCTGCGCTGCATTTCTGCTTCAGCTGCAACCCTTCGCTTACTCTTCTCAAGCTCTAGTACCTTTAACTCCTCCTCTTGAATAGCCTCTTCTTCTTCTTCCAACTCAGCTTGAAGGGCAGCTGCTTTAACAGCGGAAGCCCTGCGTAATGATGATGAATTTGTTTCTTTTGAGTGCTTAGAAGACCGTGAGCAATGCGAAATGACTGATTTAGAACTAGATGACCACAGAGAACCAATGGACACCATACTCGAAATTTCAGCCCGTTTTATTACACGTTGTGCACGAAGAACTGTCTGATCCACATAGGCATTTACTCTATCAATGGCCATCAAAATATCTTTTCGTGGAGTGCTTGACAGATCTCTAATTTGATTATGTATTTTAATAATTTTATTGCGCTCTTCCTCTATCACGTCAATCAGTGTGTTGAGCGATTCAATTGATTCATCCATCAATCGCTCATGATGCGGAACTCGCGACAACAGACGATCATGAGTTTGCCAAAATAAATTTTCAAGATCTTGTAACTTACCTTTGCTCGCCTTTTCAGTGAGCTTAGGTACTCTCTCTGATCTACGTAAACTTAATAAAGACTCAGATTCAGTCTTACCTTTACTATTAGCCTGATCTGTACCAACCAACACTGCCTCTTCTCGCTTACCTTCAATATCAAACGTTGAGGGCGCTGTATCACAATCCATAGTCACGATAACACACGTCAACGTTTTTGTGATTGTCACAAATGAAAATGGAAGGAGTGTGTAAAACTACCTACACTCTTATAAAACATGTCCGTGTCAATAAGCTCAGAGAAAGTCTCACAACCACAAACAGGTAAATCTAAACAATGTGAAAACTACAAGATTAAACTATGCAGACTCATAGTTGTGCAGCAGGGACTATGACAGCAGTAAATACATGTGTGAAAAATTATGCCACTGTGACAAAATTAGGATAAATTATTGGGGAAATTCAATATGTGCACAAATGTAACCGTACATACAGCAACCATTAAAAAGCATGCATACAAATAAATAAAATATCAAATATAAATTCAATCAGTATGGATTATATAGTGTTCGAATTAAATGTTCAGTTTTGCGCACAAAACTGTCAGCTATTGTATGTATGTTCTTTATGGAATGTTCAGGCAATTACCAGCTTTCCAACATCGGTCTTGAATTCATCTGCTCTTGACAACTTCAGCTTAATGTTGACTTGAACAGCAGTAACACACAGCACCAGTGAATAACTACAGTGGGGTTTCCTGGAAAGGCATCAAACGTCTTCAACACAGCTTGGAGACACGCCACAAAGATATGAGTTTTTACTGTATCACCAAGAGCTTTACTTTAAAGTGACAAGTCTACAAGAGTTTCGTATACTGGAGATGTGATTTATTCAAGCAACAGCGCAGGTCTGCTTAACACTATACGGCGAACGATCAGTAGTGTAAAACCAAGCACATTCATGAACATCGTATTCACAATCTTAAGCTCCGTAAAAACTGAAAAATACAGATAAATACAAATAACAATAACGTAGCAACACAATTAAATTTATAGTAACGATATGCTAGGTATGTCGAATAATAGTAACAAATGATCGTTTTTCCGATCTACTCAAAACATCTAAAATACTTGATAACAAGATAAATCTTGAACAAAAAGAAGGCAAAAATAGTGTAAATGCAACGAATACATTATGGGCACATATTTACCTCATTGGCGACCTGTAAAGCCTTGGGATAATCGAAAGTATCCGAAATTCACAGTGACATAACAGAAAACAGCTTTCATGTCTAGTATGTATCAACAAATGGCAAAAAGGCAAATGGATACAATAGGGCAAGCCACTTAGAAAGAACAAATAAGTAATGAGTAAAAGTATTCAAAATACAACACAAGATAATTATTACTATCAATAAAAGACCCCAAACACAACAAGGAGTCTACAAATGCATAAAATTCATGAAACAAAAAGAACTATTTTTTATGCGTAATGGCACACTACCGCGAAGGTGAAGCTATTCGATCTGTTTGTTTCGCGAGGCTCTTCTAACATTCTAAGAAAGAACATTTCAAATCTGCCAATAGAGGGCGGCAGCCACACTCCCACCCAAAATCATTTATGATTTTCTACAACATGTACCAAAAAACTTACGATAACGAGTGTACTCTATACTGCTCCCACCCATGAGGGCTACATCAGGGGTGGTGGTCTTCAGAATTGTTTTCTACAAGTAGAACAAGTTTATGGATAAGTCTCTCTAGAATAGAGCAATTAGTCGTTCTCTTACCTCGTTTGGTTAAGTTTGGGTCACCCATAAGAATCTTGACCCGTCGTACAAGTCCATCTTTGTCATTAATGGTTTCTATTGCCTTTGCTAATCTCCAATGAGATCTAATGGTGTCTGCTTCTTGAAGAAGTACAATGTCACCTACCTGTATGTTTCTTTTCGTCTTTTGCCATTTCTGCCTGGACTGGAGATTTATCAAATACTCCTTTCGCCATCTTGTCCAGAATAAATTGCTTAGGTACTGAACTGTGCGCCATCGTTTACGAGCATATAGATCCTCTTTCACAAAATTACCTGGAGGTGGTGCAACAACATCAGACTTCATTGTCAGGAGCTGATTAGGAGAAAGTGGAGTTGGTCCCATAGGATCATTCAACTGCTCTGTTGTCAAAGGCCGGCTATTGACAATGGCCATAGACTCATATAAGAATGTTCTGAGAGACGAAGTATTCAGCCTGGCTTTAGCTTGCTCAAGGATTCCTGCAAGCATGTTCCTTACTGACCTAATCTGGCGTTCCCAGACACCTCCCATGTGGCTAGAGGCTGGAGAATTGAATATGAAGTCACATTGAACACTCTGCAATGTGTCCTGGATTGTTTCTTTATCTAGTGCCTGCATTTCACGATAAAGCTCATTTTTGGCACCAATGAAGTTAGATCCCCTGTCACATCGTATATGTCTTACAGGACGTCTGATAGCAATGAATGAACATAAGCTATTAATGAATGCATCAGTAGACATTTCTTCTATAGTTTCTATGTGAACAGCACGAAGGGCCAAACAAGTAAAAATTACACCATATCGTTTCACTTTACATCGACGTTCCTTAATGATGAATGGGCCGAAACAATCCATTCCACAGTATGTGAATGGTGGAGCTGGCTCTAAACGATCCTTGGGAAGATCTGCCATTCTTGTGTGTTGGCCTTTCCTCTAAGTTTTCGACACAGGACACATCTGAATATGTATGATGCAACTGCTGAACTACAGTTCAGAATCCAAAATCCACTTGATCTTAGACTATTCACGGTCATTCCTCTGCCTTGGTGAGCCACCTTTTTATGACACCATCCAATAATCATAGACGACACATGATTCTTCTTAGGAAGGATAATGGGATGTTTAACATGGTCAGGCATGGTAGATCTCTTCAATCGTCCACCTACTCTCAGTACTTGTTGATCGTCTAAATAAGGACTTAATGAAATTAGACAGCTGTTTCTTTTCACAGATAATACATCCTTTGAATTGGCATGACGATTTAAGTCTTCTATTTCTTCAGCGAATGCATCTTGTTGTGCCCACTTTATGATGGTCATCACTGCCGTCTGTCTAGCTTCTTGTGGTGAAATAGTAGTCTGCCTAAGCTTCCTGGAAATGTATTGATGAAATACAGCAATTGCAGTTACTGCCTTGGACCAGTCTGAGAAGCACTCCAAATGATGCAGCATTGATGAAGTAACTACGGTAGTAGCCAACACCTTTGCAGTTTTCAGTTCCGGATCATCTTCTTGTAGATCTATGTTCATATTGCCAAAAGATGGTAGTTCTGCATTCCATAATAAGGCTGGACCGGTGAACCAGTTTGACTTCTGCAAGCCTGCCACATCTAGGCCACGGGATGCATGATCTGCAGGGTTTTCTGCACTGGGATTGTAGTGCCACTGCTCAGCTACAGAAGCATCTTTAATTCTTTGTATGCGACTTGCCACATATATATGGAAGCGACGTGCATCATTTCTGATATAACCAAGTACTACCTTTGAGTCTGTCCAGTAGAAATTGTCTATGTTTTCATAGTCTAATTCTTTGTTTAGGAAGTTGCTGACTTTAATAGAAGTAACTGCAGCTTGAAGTTCCAACCTGGGAACCGTCACTGGTTTCAGAGGAGTGACTCTTGCTTTTCCTAAGACAAGGGAGCAATGTATGTTACTATGAACATCAACTAATCTCAGATAGGAACATTGTCCATATCCTGTAAGACTAGCATCTGAAAAATGGTGCAGCTCAACTTTCTTCAAGTCTTCAAAACTTTCTGGTTTGTAGCATCTCCTGAATTTGAGATCAGCCAACTTAGGAATTTCAGAAAGCCATGATTCCCATTTTGTACTAAGATTATCTGGTAGGGGTTCATCCCATTCCATACCCTTCTTGCACATCTCCTGTGAAATACGTTTACCACACAAGACAAATGGTGCAAGAAATCCAAGTGGGTCAAATATCGAAGCCACAGTTGACAGGATACCACGACGTGTAGGGGAATGATTTCTAATGGCTGGTCTGAACTGAAAGGAATCTGATTCTCCACACCATTCAACACCGAGGGCTCTTTCTACTGGTAGGTCACTGGAAGAAAGATCTAAGTCCTTGATGCCTTGTGCTTGCTCTGAGATAGGTATCGATTCCATAGTATCCCTGCTATTGGAAACAAATTTGTGCAGACGAAGATCCCCTTCTGCACAAAGATCACGAACATCTTGAATGAGTTTAACAGCTTTAGACACTGATTCAACACTTTGCAGGCCATCATCTACATATAAATTACTGTTAACGAAGTAGACTACATCACTACCATACTGTTGATTATCTTTAGCTATACGTTTAAGACCATAATTCGCACACCCTGGTGAAGACACTGCACCAAAGGGTTGTACTCTCATCTTGTATACAACTGGGTCAGAATCTATATCGTCATTCTTCCACCAAAGAAATCGAAGAAAATCTCTATCCTGCTCTGCTACTCTGAATCTATGGAACATTCTCTCGATATCACACATGATAGCAATCTTCTCTTTCCGGAAGCGACAAAGAACACCAACAAGAGAATTTATTTGGTCTGGACCTTGCAATAAATGGTCATTTAGGCTTGTTCCTTTGTATCTGGCACTACAGTAAAATACAACACGTATTTTACCAGGTTTTTGGGGGTGGTAGACTCCATGGTGAGGTATGTACCAGACATGTCCGACTTCTTCTTCTTGTTTCTCAACTAATTCTGCATCGCCCGCTGAAATGATGCTCTGCATGAACACTTTATAGTCATTTAAGTACTTAGGATCACTCTTAAATCGACGCCGAAGGTACTGCAAGTGATTCTCTGCCATAATCTTGTTGTCTGGCAATTTAGGTTTATCATGTTTAAACGGGAGTGGCATTGTATAAAGCCCATCATCTCCCTTGTGAATACCATTCTCAATAATCTTCATGAACCGGGAATCTTCCTGAGACATAAACACCTCATCAGTTCTGGTTTCATTAAAATCAGATTCAAGTAATTACACTACATCCAAAGGACTGACAATCTGTTCTTTTGTTGAAGTCTTGAAAGCATAGCAAATCTCTGATGGTGTATACTGCTTTTCATAAGAGTTATGTACATCCCCAGTACCATTAATGCTGAGTACCAAGTTGTCTGGTATTACCTTGGTAAGTATTCTATGTGAAACACAGAAAATATTTTCACTCTCTTCGAGGTGCAATGGCTTGGGGACAATCATAACCGATTAATAGACCTACTTCACAATTCTGTATGGGATGTATCCTATGAGCGATTTGGTGGAGATGAGGCCATTTTTCTGTAATCTCAGGAGTTGGTATATGCGATTTGTTGACTGGAATGTACTCTAACGAGTATGCAGTTGGTAGTGTAACCATTACATCAGAATCAAATCCACAAACACTGAGATTGGGATACTTTCTGCAGGGAATAACACGATCACTTGAAGTCATGGTTGTTAAACGAAGACTAACTGGATCTGACTTTGTTTTGAGCTGCTCTGCAGCATGATTCAATACAAATGTAGTATCAGACTGTGTATCAAGTAGTGCATATACTAACATCTCTTCACTAGGATCTTATTTGCTGGAGATCCATACAGGCACAATCATGGATGAAAGTGATTTGTCACGCTTGCGAACTATGCCATGACAACCAGCATCTTTCACATGTATATTGGTCCTTTCTTTGTAATCTTGATCTATTGTTCTGTTGGGTTCCGTAGTTTCACTGTAAGATGATCTTGGTACTTTGGTTATGTTTATTCTTTCTTCACTATGCAAGCTAGTGGGATGTCTCTTACTGCACTTCTTGCATATACTTCGATTTGGACATTTCCTAGACACATGACCAGAATGCAGACAACCAAAACAATAACCACCCTTTTTGATGAAATCTTGTTTCTCTGACATGGTCTTAGCTGTAAAAGTATAGCATTCTTGAATACTATGTCCACCCTTCTTACAGAAAATACAGGACTGGTCATCTTTTTCTGGCTTTGCTATGGTTGATAGAGTGCGACCTCCAGGCCTGCCGTTTCTGGGCGTGTAGCGTTGAGATGTATCTCTGTCTTTTTGCAGGGTAGATTTCAGAGATTCCACAGAAGTGCACAGGTCACATGCAATTTCCGCTTTCTCCTGCAGGAAAGAAGCAAATGATTTAAATGAGGGGTATATACCTGTGCATTTCTTTGTCTTTGCAACAATACGACTCCATCTGTTTATAAGCCAATCTGGTAGTTTCTGAAGCATTTTTCTATTATCTCGAACATCATTTAACACTTCCATACCTGTTGTGACTCTCATGGCTATGAGACACTACTTTAGAAAGTCAGCAAACCGTCGCAAGGCTTTGGAATCTTTGCCAAAAATCTTTGGCCATGAGTCAATCTTATCTCTGAAGGCCTCGGTCAATGTGAAAGAATTTCCATATCTTTCTTCAAGAGTGGCTTTGGCTTCATCATATGCACTTTCACTTCTAAGTAGAAAGCATCCCTCTACCGCTTCTCTGGCAGAGCCACCTAAGTACCTTTTCAGGTAATGAATCCTCTCAACAGGCGGGATACCACGTGATTCGATTAAAGTAGAAAATGAAGTAATCCAATCTGGATATGCTAATGGGTCTCCTGTGAATACCAACGGTTTTGGTGCTGGTAGTCGACTCAGTGACACTGATGCTTTCAAGCTCTCAGTCAGTGCTCTAAGGTCATTCTGTGCTGTAGTTGTACAATACTCCTGAGATAATACTGGTTGGCATTTGTGTCTATTATTATTTGATTGTTCAACTACAGGGGGGCTATGTGGCTCCATTATCACCATTGGTTTTCCTGTACTATGTGTGTCTACCATTGCTGGTGGCACTAACTTGGGTTCTCTTTTAACTGGAAAATTTTCAAATAAATCTTCCCTTTCATATACAGCTAACTTAGCCTTTTCAATACGAAGCTCTCTTACTACTTTTTGTCTATTGAGCTCTCTTAACCTGCGCTGCATTTCTGCTTCAGCTGCAACCCTTCGCTTACTCTTCTCAAGCTCTAGTACCTTTAACTCCTCCTCTTGAATAGCCTCTTCTTCTTCTTCCAACTCAGCTTGAAGGGCAGCTGCTTTAACAGCGGAAGCCCTGCGTAATGATGATGAATTTGTTTCTTTTGAGTGCTTAGAAGACCGTGAGCAATGCGAAATGACTGATTTAGAACTAGATGACCACAGAGAACCAATGGACACCATACTCGAAATTTCAGCCCGTTTTATTACACGTTGTGCACGAAGAACTGTCTGATCCACATAGGCATTTACTCTATCAATGGCCATCAAAATATCTTTTCGTGGAGTGCTTGACAGATCTCTAATTTGATTATGTATTTTAATAATTTTATTGCGCTCTTCCTCTATCACGTCAATCAGTGTGTTGAGCGATTCAATTGATTCATCCATCAATCGCTCATGATGCGGAACTCGCGACAACAGACGATCATGAGTTTGCCAAAATAAATTTTCAAGATCTTGTAACTTACCTTTGCTCGCCTTCTCAGTGAGCTTAGGTACTCTCTCTGATCTACGTAAACTTAATAAAGACTCAGATTCAGTCTTACCTTTACTATTAGCCTGATCTGTACCAACCAACACTGCCTCTTCTCGCTTACCTTCAATATCAAACGTTGAGGGCGCTGTATCACAATCCATAGTCACGATAACACACGTCAACGTTTTTGTGATTGTCACAAATGAAAATGGAAGGAGTGTGTAAAACTACCTACACTCTTATAAAACATGTCCGTGTCAATAAGCTCAGAGAAAGTCTCACAACCACAAACAGGTAAATCTAAACAATGTGAAAACTACAAGATTAAACTATGCAGACTCATAGTTGTGCAGCAGGGACTATGACAGCAGTAAATACATGTGTGAAAAATTATGCCACTGTGACAAAATTAGGATAAATTATTGGGGAAATTCAATATGTGCACAAATGTAACCGTACATACAGCAACCATTAAAAAGCATGCATACAAATAAATAAAATATCAAATATAAATTCAATCAGTATGGATTATATAGTGTTCGAATTAAATGTTCAGTTTTGCGCACAAAACTGTCAGCTATTGTATGTATGTTCTTTATGGAATGTTCAGGCAATTACCAGCTTTCCAACATCGGTCTTGAATTCATCTGCTCTTGACAACTTCAGCTTAATGTTGACTTGAACAGCAGTAACACACAGCACCAGTGAATAACTACAGTGGGGTTTCCTGGAAAGGCATCAAACGTCTTCAACACAGCTTGGAGACACGCCACAAAGATATGAGTTTTTACTGTATCACCAAGAGCTTTACTTTAAAGTGACAAGTCTACAAGAGTTTCGTATACTGGAGATGTGATTTATTCAAGCAACAGCGCAGGTCTGCTTAACACTATACGGCGAACGATCAGTAGTGTAAAACCAAGCACATTCATGAACATCGTATTCACAATCTTAAGCTCCGTGAAAACTGAAAAATACAGATAAATACAAATAACAATAACGTAGCAACACAATTAAATTTATAGTAACGATATGCTAGGTATGTCGAATAATAGTAACAAATGATCGTTTTTCCGATCTACTCAAAACATCTAAAATACTTGATAACAAGATAAATCTTGAACAAAAAGAAGGCAAAAATAGTGTAAATGCAACGAATACATTATGGGCACATATTTACCTCATTGGCGACCTGTAAAGCCTTGGGATAATCGAAAGTATCCGAAATTCACAGTGACATAACAGAAAACAGCTTTCATGTCTAGTATGTATCAACAAATGGCAAAAAGGCAAATGGATACAATAGGGCAAGCCACTTAGAAAGAACAAATAAGTAATGAGTAAAAGTATTCAAAATACAACACAAGATAATTATTACTATCAATAAAAGACCCCAAACACAACAAGGAGTCTACAAATGCATAAAATTCATGAAACAAAAAGAACTATTTTTTATGCGTAATGGCACACTACCGCGAAGGTGAAGCTATTCGATCTGTTTGTTTCGCGAGGCTCTTCTAACATTCTAAGAAAGAACATTTCAAATCTGCCAATAGAGGGCGGCAGCCACACTCCCACCCAAAATCATTTATGATTTTCTACAACATGTACCAAAAAACTTACGATAACGAGTGTACTCTATACTGCTCCCACCCATGAGGGCTACATCAGGGGTGGTGGTCTTCAGAATTGTTTTCTACAAGTAGAACAAGTTTATGGATAAGTCTCTCTAGAATAGAGCAATTAGTCGTTCTCTTACCTCGTTTGGTTAAGTTTGGGTCACCCATAAGAATCTTGACCCGTCGTACAAGTCCATCTTTGTCATTAATGGTTTCTATTGCCTTTGCTAATCTCCAATGAGATCTAATGGTGTCTGCTTCTTGAAGAAGTACAATGTCACCTACCTGTATGTTTCTTTTCGTCTTTTGCCATTTCTGCCTGGACTGGAGATTTATCAAATACTCCTTTCGCCATCTTGTCCAGAATAAATTGCTTAGGTACTGAACTGTGCGCCATCGTTTACGAGCATATAGATCCTCTTTCACAAAATTACCTGGAGGTGGTGCAACAACATCAGACTTCATTGTCAGGAGCTGATTAGGAGAAAGTGGAGTTGGTCCCATAGGATCATTCAACTGCTCTGTTGTCAAAGGCCGGCTATTGACAATGGCCATAGACTCATATAAGAATGTTCTGAGAGACGAAGTATTCAGCCTGGCTTTAGCTTGCTCAAGGATTCCTGCAAGCATGTTCCTTACTGACCTAATCTGGCGTTCCCAGACACCTCCCATGTGGCTAGAGGCTGGAGAATTGAATATGAAGTCACATTGAACACTCTGCAATGTGTCCTGGATTGTTTCTTTATCTAGTGCCTGCATTTCACGATAAAGCTCATTTTTGGCACCAATGAAGTTAGATCCCCTGTCACATCGTATATGTCTTACAGGACGTCTGATAGCAATGAATGAACATAAGCTATTAATGAATGCATCAGTAGACATTTCTTCTATAGTTTCTATGTGAACAGCACGAAGGGCCAAACAAGTAAAAATTACACCATATCGTTTCACTTTACATCGACGTTCCTTAATGATGAATGGGCCGAAACAATCCATTCCACAGTATGTGAATGGTGGAGCTGGCTCTAAACGATCCTTGGGAAGATCTGCCATTCTTGTGTGTTGGCCTTTCCTCTAAGTTTTCGACACAGGACACATCTGAATATGTATGATGCAACTGCTGAACTACAGTTCAGAATCCAAAATCCACTTGATCTTAGACTATTCACGGTCATTCCTCTGCCTTGGTGAGCCACCTTTTTATGACACCATCCAATAATCATAGACGACACATGATTCTTCTTAGGAAGGATAATGGGATGTTTAACATGGTCAGGCATGGTAGATCTCTTCAATCGTCCACCTACTCTCAGTACTTGTTGATCGTCTAAATAAGGACTTAATGAAATTAGACAGCTGTTTCTTTTCACAGATAATACATCCTTTGAATTGGCATGACGATTTAAGTCTTCTATTTCTTCAGCGAATGCATCTTGTTGTGCCCACTTTATGATGGTCATCACTGCCGTCTGTCTAGCTTCTTGTGGTGAAATAGTAGTCTGCCTAAGCTTCCTGGAAATGTATTGATGAAATACAGCAATTGCAGTTACTGCCTTGGACCAGTCTGAGAAGCACTCCAAATGATGCAGCATTGATGAAGTAACTACGGTAGTAGCCAACACCTTTGCAGTTTTCAGTTCCGGATCATCTTCTTGTAGATCTATGTTCATATTGCCAAAAGATGGTAGTTCTGCATTCCATAATAAGGCTGGACCGGTGAACCAGTTTGACTTCTGCAAGCCTGCCACATCTAGGCCACGGGATGCATGATCTGCAGGGTTTTCTGCACTGGGATTGTAGTGCCACTGCTCAGCTACAGAAGCATCTTTAATTCTTTGTATGCGACTTGCCACATATATATGGAAGCGACGTGCATCATTTCTGATATAACCAAGTACTACCTTTGAGTCTGTCCAGTAGAAATTGTCTATGTTTTCATAGTCTAATTCTTTGTTTAGGAAGTTGCTGACTTTAATAGAAGTAACTGCAGCTTGAAGTTCCAACCTGGGAACCGTCACTGGTTTCAGAGGAGTGACTCTTGCTTTTCCTAAGACAAGGGAGCAATGTATGTTACTATGAACATCAACTAATCTCAGATAGGAACATTGTCCATATCCTGTAAGACTAGCATCTGAAAAATGGTGCAGCTCAACTTTCTTCAAGTCTTCAAAACTTTCTGGTTTGTAGCATCTCCTGAATTTGAGATCAGCCAACTTAGGAATTTCAGAAAGCCATGATTCCCATTTTGTACTAAGATTATCTGGTAGGGGTTCATCCCATTCCATACCCTTCTTGCACATCTCCTGTGAAATACGTTTACCACACAAGACAAATGGTGCAAGAAATCCAAGTGGGTCAAATATCGAAGCCACAGTTGACAGGATACCACGACGTGTAGGGGAATGATTTCTAATGGCTGGTCTGAACTGAAAGGAATCTGATTCTCCACACCATTCAACACCGAGGGCTCTTTCTACTGGTAGGTCACTGGAAGAAAGATCTAAGTCCTTGATGCCTTGTGCTTGCTCTGAGATAGGTATCGATTCCATAGTATCCCTGCTATTGGAAACAAATTTGTGCAGACGAAGATCCCCTTCTGCACAAAGATCACGAACATCTTGAATGAGTTTAACAGCTTTAGACACTGATTCAACACTTTGCAGGCCATCATCTACATATAAATTACTGTTAACGAAGTAGACTACATCACTACCATACTGTTGATTATCTTTAGCTATACGTTTAAGACCATAATTCGCACACCCTGGTGAAGACACTGCACCAAAGGGTTGTACTCTCATCTTGTATACAACTGGGTCAGAATCTATATCGTCATTCTTCCACCAAAGAAATCGAAGAAAATCTCTATCCTGCTCTGCTACTCTGAATCTATGGAACATTCTCTCGATATCACACATG